>NC_134459.1:88562557-88878807 GCF_047948215.1 Lycorma delicatula | reverse complement strand
GTTTGTCAAAGGCTTTTTTAAGGGAATGGTATCTAAAGTTATGGCATTTGCTGAGAGCTTGAGAATCTACTCAAAGATTGACAACTATTGAAGTATGATAGTCTTAGAAGATGATAGAGTCCATGAATGATCGGCCGGTAAGGAACAGGTTACCCTTAAAAATTGAGAAAACCTTCATGATTACTATAACAAGGAAAAGGTTTTGCTATTACGTATGTGTATAAAATTGGCAATTATCAGGAGTATCAGGAGAGTAAAGACAAGATAAGGCCAAAGTAATGCCAAGATTGATGTTGATATTTCGAATGTTGAGCTCAAGGTGTGTGATTACGTGCAAGTGCATCATCTCCTATGCTTGAGTCAGAGAACGTGTTTTTCGCCGTTGGCCGTTGATTTATTCATGGATTAAGTTGGGACAGTGATATGTTTGATGTGAGCTTAAGTCGGTCAGTTAAGAAGGTCAAAGATCAGTTATATGTAATGGAATTTGTTTAAAAATCATTATTATTATAATTTAAATTAATATTAAACTAATTACTATAACTTGTATCACTTGTCTTTATTGAGCTGTACAATAAGGCTGCTTTGCTGTTCTACTGCACAAAATAAAATAAAACTATTATTATTATAATGTTTGGCACCTTTTTAAGGTGCCACAAGAAAATCACCTACACCCGATTTTTTATCTTATTTACATGTTAATGAAATTTTAAACACTTAAAATTAGTTTAGCTTTTATGTATGCTGATGATACTGTACTTTCGGTTGCACACAAAAACCTTCATGCAGCAGAATCTTTATTGCAGGATAATTTTAACAGAGTTAAAATATACGGTCTATTATATATGGTATCATTATAAAAAGCAAAAACAAAACTATACTCGTAAATTTCAAACTCGTCAAATGAAATTTGATTCCTTGCCTTGTGAACAAATGTTCACTATTGCAGTTGTCTCTTCAGACCCAGTAACAATAATATTGAGCAATGAACTATTAATAGATTGACAGTAACCAAAGAGGTTAAATACTTGGGTGTGATAGTTGACAATAAATTGAAATGGGATTGCCACTTTAAAAAACTTTTTTGTAAAATTAGATAGAGCTTTTCTGAATAGATTTTATTACCTGCAAATGTTCTCCCACATAAAACATTTTTCTTAATGTATAAAGCTCTAATAGAATCTTCAATACGTTTTGATAGTATATCCTTAATAATTTTTGGAGGTATAGGATTTGGCAGCTGACTCGTATTTAAAGATTATAACAAAACTTTAAAAAGTGCGCTTATAGAGGTTTCAGGCGTTTTGTCAAACGACAAAAAATTTAAATCTTTATAAGCATTGTAATACGTTAACCTCTCTAGGTTACTATTTTTTCTCACTTTGTAAATTATTTTTTCCAAAATAATAAATACCTAGAAAAAGGCAATTTATCCCTTTATTTGCGACACAAGAGAATGTAGACGGTAACAAATTACTTTAATCTATACAGTAAGAAGACAATAAAAACCCAAATTCAAAATATGTTTAGTAAATTGCCTTCACATATTTTAGAAATAGATAAAACTAAAATATTTGAAAAAAAAATTATATTCAGCGGAAATTTTTTAATAGTTTTTTCCTATTATTAGAAAATATTTTTTGTACTTTGTATTAATTATCATTTGTTTTTGTTTTTTATATATATATATATATAATAATCATCATTACTTTCCTTCTTATTATAAAATGTATGATCTATGTATTATATATTTTTTTGTGTTTAGTATATTATAATAAATAATCTGTAATATGCAAGAACAGCCTAATTTAGATGTATGCATGAATTAAAAATTACTTTTACCTAAACTCTTTTTAAATTTTTATCTGAAATCTTATTACATTTATATTTAATTTCTAGTTACTTTAATTAATTTTTATTTACTTTTGTTTTATTCTCTAATGTCCCCTTAATTAAGTATTTGATAAAATTTTAACTATTATATAAGGCTATAAGTATACTTCTTATTTTTTTGTGTTGTACTGTGCGATTATCTTGTATTCAAATTATGTTAATACGAGAACGTGCTGATAAGACTTGCGTCTTAGCCGTACCCAGTATTGTACAACTTATGAAAACAAATAAATAAATAAAAAATATAATAATAATAATATTATTATTATTATCACTACATTATTATCACATTAGTATCACTGAATATAAATTGACGAATTAGAAACTTATATCAGATAAATGATGTAATGTATCCAGTGTGCAAATTTTACTTCTTCAATTTTCTTATTAGCAATTTGTTTGTTTAAATATTGTTTCATAACTATTTCTTTGTTAAATAAAAAATATTCATGGAATATTTGGTACCGTTACGAATAAATTTAAAGGAAAAATAATGTTCCAAACGTATGAACGGAAAATCAGATTTCATAAATCAAATATTGAAATAAAATTTATATCTAAATTTCATTTAAGGACGTGAAATTTATAATATATATTTATTTACATATATATCACTCTTGGTGGAAAAGGATTTTGTTACACTCATCCAAATTTACCTATACTAGAACCGTTTATTTAAAATTATACAAATAAAAAAATAAAAAAACACCGATACTGAAGATAATAAATGAAGTCATTATTTATCATTTATAAAGCAAAAAACTGATATATCATAATTAAAAAAAAAAAAAAAAATATCTGTTCAATTCCATTCGACTTAACTAGAAATTTTTTTTTGAAATAGTGCATTTTGAAAATATGTATAATTAACTAATAGAGGAACTAAGAGAAGTATAAAAAGGCAAGTTTATTATTTGTTCAGTTAATTTCATGACTAAAAAAAAAAAACTGTGTAATTAATTTTTTTTAATTTATGTTAATGGTTTATAATTCAACAAAAAACTCTTTCGTTTAAGTAGTTGAAGTGATTCGCTAGCGAAAAAATCATTTCAAATTTTTAACATCGTGGTTGGTCAGGATGCTTAGCTAGTAGGGAAGCCTTAATGATTTAATGAATATTATGTTCTTCAATTCTGAAACTTTTACAAATGCAAAATAGCTTTATAATAATTACAATTGCCAATAAATTTTAGCGTATCCCTTCATCAGTGGACTTACTGTTTCCTGGTTGACAAATTTTGGAGGTTTGTATTAAGTTTGCCCGTAAATAAGAGTAATTTTCTAACGAAAGGAGTTGTACATTAGAATATAAAAATAAAAACACTCGTTTATTCTAAAAAAAAAAACTTTATTACACCAGAACTATTTTCATGTTATACAGAATTGCATTTGGGCAACGAGTATGAACCTTATTACGTTTCTGTTAGTATTTTTAATAAATTAAAAAATTTTTGGAGGAATGTAGTGCGAAAAGCCTTCATAAATTGTTAAATTAAAAAAGCCTTCCTCCATAAATTTTAGCGCCAACCAGTAAGTAAATAAACTCCCTAATAACATTTCGAATATCTTATTGAACTCTTCATCAAAATAACGAGTATTTTTACTTAAAAATTATATCTCAAAAACTATTAAAAGATTTTACTAAAAATAATCCTGCGAGTAAATAATTAAAAACCTCCTGTAAGATGAGAGAATAAAACTTTGAATTAAAAAAAAAAAATACATGAAAATTGTTTAAAAGCCTATTTGCTACAATTTTTATAGCATGGATTTTTTGTCTATTCCCTCTTACTCCATAATTCCAGCAGTTACACTCTTCTGAGTAAATATGCTTTAGATGAATAAAATTGTCACAGTGGCCAATACATGAATGACCGTAGTAAAGAATGGTGATTGGTAATAAAGTTGCGCAGGGACTACGTATGCGTGAATTGAGTCAAACTCAATGGGAAAAGAAAGTTAGAAATTCACGTACGACTCTCTTTCTCTACTTAATGTACATATTAGATATTTTAATCTCGGTTTTTTAAGTTAAAGTGATGAAAAATATATGTACTCATTTGATATCAGCGAGGTTTAACTTAAAAAATTCTGATTGATGACAATTCTCGCGAAATTCAGTTTAACATTTTTATTTTGTGTTCTAACGGCGTTTATCTAATATTTAAAATTTTCTAGAAAAATTACGTTTATAATGATTTTCGTAGAAATTCAATACTACATAATGGATGTTGTACGAAAATATGAAGTTCCGTAGAAATTAAAGTAGCAGAAAGTAACAAATTTCTAAAATATTTCTTCGCCATTTTAACCTAATTAGCTTTAAAACTATAGGACATAATTAATTAAATCTTTTACTTAATTTTATTCTTGTATTTATTTAATGTCCTTCTTTCTTCTATTAAAATTCTGAAAGATTTTATTCATTAATACTATATTTAGTTTTTAACTCTTTCCTGCACTTACTGTCTCCATCCGCATAAACTTAAATTTATTCAACGCCTCCATAATATACGTATGATACTTGTCAACCAATCCCAAGGGTAACGACCTTTTTCCAATTCTGACCCAGCAGAACGATAGAAAATGAGGCCATCGATTTTTGTATAAACTTTCTTTAACGTACTTTTATAAACTTGTCTTTGTTATAAAACTTTATAGCCAAACAAAACAAAAAAATAATAAACATTTTATAGACAGAATATTTTAGCGTAAAATCAATAAATACGTATATTTTTAATAATAGGTCGAGTTTGCATTACTATTTACGCTACTGGTGCTATAAACACAAATTATTATTAAAACTTTTGTTTTAAATAATTTTTCCTTCTTTTCGCAACACTTTTACTTCAATACGCAGTCGAATATTGAAGTAAAACCTTACCGCCTTGTGAAGATGTATGCCAAATCATTAAAATTAAAAATGTACAACACGTATTTATAAATAAAAAATTGGATTTTAAAATCGATTAGAATATTAATTCTTATCCGACAGTTTAATTGTTACAATTACATAGTAATTAGCAAGAAAATACAGTAATAATTCAGCAACACATGATATTTTTTAGGATCAAACATCTTTTTAAATCTTCCATCTTTTCCAACCAGCTCAAGAGATATGTTAAAAGAAAAGAAGGTAAAAGATGACGTGATCACTCTTAAACACTAAACTTACCTCGCTGAATTTTGTGTAGATGAGTATGTGGATGAGTTTGACCAAACTCATCTGTCAATTAGAAATGCTAGAAACTCATCCTAGCTATTTGAGTCAGGAATTTTTATTTTCAAAAATAGAATTTAATTCATTCGTTTTGATAATCTGAACAGGAATTAATTTATCATTTTCACGGGTATAAAGTAATATTTGAAGGTTGTTTATAAGACAACCACAAAAACTGCTGCTCAGAACTTACTACAGAAAATCACGTAAAAAAGTATAGATTACATACCTGCTATTGGGAACTCTTCTCACAAGGCATTGCGACTAACCTTTTTTTTTTTGTGATTGTTGACCAATTAACATTTGCTCACCCTTTTACTTCCATTTATCACTTCATCTCTGACGTAGTAATGGTTATTTTCCATTGTAGTACATTATTTCTAACTCAGCTTATTAATACGAACACGAAATGTTTTCCGCTTTAAAAGAAGATATAAAAACCTGTGATAATTCTCTGGTAAAAAAAAACAGATTATTAATTAGATAATTGATTATCTAATATATATTACAGCTTTGATTATCTAATATATATTAGATAATTGATATTTTTGAGCTCATTACTTATAGGCGTAAAATTGAATTAGGTTAATATTTTGTTAAAAAAGTGTACTGTTCTTATTTTTATTCACTTAATTGAACAAAAATGTCAGTAATGACATGAAATTATATAGACGATTGAACAAAAATTAATCTAAGATGAAATAAGATCATCCATGGGTTTTTTGAGATTACGGGCTCAACTGCTACGGTCATTAGCCCAAATAGAAATCTGTAGCGTAAGACATATCGCCATGCCTAACCGGATTCGATTCCGGGATCTCCGGATGAAAAGTCGAGATGCTACCATCTGCCATCTGCCTCGGAGATCGGCCTTTGTGATTTTGTTCCGTTTATTGTGAAACCAATTATTAAACTTTAATTTTGTCGGTTAATCTATATCAAAGAACCGGAAGTTTATTCTGTATTAACACACACGTATTAGAAATCTTTTCCCAAATAAGCATTATTAAGACATGTAATATTTTACAGGTTTATTTTATAAAATGCAAAAAGAATAAAATAAACAGTACAAACAAATCAAAGGTATGGACATTTTAAACATCACAAGCAAATGAAGTGAAAAAAATCATTCTGATTAAAATCTACGAAAAAATGTTTTTTATTTATAATTTCATTTACTATATCTTTTGAGTAAAATAGAATAAAATAATAAAGTAAGAAGTAATATAAAACATGATGTATTGGAAGAAACGTTTATAAAAAGAATATATACGTAACTTTCATCTATCAATGTCAGCGGAACACTCTTTTAAATTCAGTAATTATGTAAGTAATTTATTTAAGATTGAAAATCTTTCAATTGTTAACGTTTTCCTAAACGAAATAATTGCAAGACATGTGCAATGTATGTAATTTAAAAAGTATAATTTACCAACCTAACTGACATCTATTGTTGTTTAGCTTTAGTATTCTACTCGTATATAAAGAATTTTATTAAATGGTGGCATTGGACGTTAAATTTTACATCAACTATTACTTAACATCTTTGAATATATAAAACGAAAAACTGTATCAGGAGAATTAAGTAATACATTATCTATAATAATTTACTCTTTAATCAGTTTTCAGAATGACTGCCAATTGTGATAGATGAAAATTAACCCCATATTTTATATTCATTTGTCGATGTAACTCTTTTTTTTTAATTTATTTAGATTAATTTTTCTAATTTCCGCGATTTGATTTCAACACGTACTACAGAATAATTATATAAATCTTTTGATTCATATGATATAATTTTTCGTTAACAAATTCTTTAAAATTTGTGTTATAATTTTATCTTGATGTAAAATTTGTTAATTTCACACCATACATACGTATATAAACATGCGGACATGGACGCACCCAAATAAATAATTTCATTTTAATAAAACCTAATGGGCTCAGGAATTATTTCAAAAACGTTTATCATAATATTTGAACTGCAATCACTTTTCATAAAATAATAACTAACAACTGGCTCAGTTGTAATAACAGGGTTGTTTTTTTTTTTTATTATTATTATAATTATACGAGTCATATCTCCACTGAGGCAAATATCTGAACCGTAACCATCTCCTTTCTTCACAATCCAATTGAACTTTTGACTTCCTAGTAGTTCATATTTCCTTTTTAGATAGTAAAAATAAGTAAATTTTAACTATATTCATGCCTGTCTTAGAACTTTCTGTTTACCTATCTGGAATGTTTTAATCAACTGTTTGTTCTCCTATCATGATATCCAGCAAGTTACCTTTCCTCTAATGAAGTATTTAATTGTATTGATTGAGCTTCTATTCTCTTTCACTATTTAATTAATTGATACATTATTATAATTACTTGTTACATGTAAACGAAATATTGTGATCGCGAAAAATTTCGGTTTTCAGATTTCAACGGAAATATCAATTTTGACCACCCTTGAATCCATTTTGACTAGTCGAAAATGAAGTCGGCGTGACGTCTGTACGTACGTATGTATCTCGCAAAACTCAAAAACGATTAGCCGTAAAATGTTGAAATTTTTGACTTAGGTCTGTTGCAACATCTAATTGTGGCCCCCTTTTACAAACGTGTGCAATCGGCTGAACCAAAAGTGTCTGTAAAAGCCGAAAATCCAAAAATGTTTGGATCTTGGACTTTTTCATAACTGCAGTAATAAGACCTCATTGAGAGCTTTTCAATGATATATCATAAGTGGTACTTATTTTCATTGCTTCCAGAGTTATAGCCAAATGAAATTTTAATTAATGAAATATTTGGATCTTGAAGGGAATGAAGGGAATGGCACATTGGTTCGAGTCATTTCTTTTTTTGTTATTTTTTTTTTAAATTTAAATATATTGATTTATTAATAATTATTAACCCTGATTGTAAAAAAATTACGATAAATAATAATTCAATAACAATAAAAAAAAATACGAAAAAGTTATTAACGAAATTAAATTTATTATAAGGAATTTTATATAGTAATACTTCTACACTCATCTGTTAATACTTTACACTCATTTATTAAAATTTTTGTTTGATACTATACTTTTTTTAATTTTCTGCATGTCACATAAATGTATATAAAAATCCAAGTATATTCACGTTAAATAAACTTTCACAAAATTAATAATAATTTAAGTGATTTGGTTTATGTAATAATTTAATTACCTTAAAGTAAATAATGGGAGAAAATGAATTCGACGTATAAACCTGTTTTCCAGTTAACACAAATAAATATTTCAAACCACGCTGTACGTTTTAGTAATTCTAATGATTTCTGTACTTTTTTAACTTTAATTTGTGAATTCTCGTAGAATTTTAAGTAGTAATTACTTGTTACACCTGTCTTGAATATAAAGAGGTTCTTGCAGCAGTGAATGGTTTGTGTGTGTGTATATAAGAGTATATATAATACATAATTTACTAAAACAATCTAAATGTTCACAAAGGTTTAACACACAATTAATTTAAGATTGTTCTCACTATAGACGCGCCCACACGTCCGCACTTCTAAACAATCGAACATCATCAACTGCTACACAAACGAATGAGCGTACAATACGTAAACCGAGTTTGCCCCTCGCTAGCTGCTATGTCTAGTGTACTAGCCATTTTATATACAAATGTGTCATGTTAGTAATCGGTTGATGTGCTGTGGTTAGATAATACAACAAACGCCGCTCGCCCGTCCCACCAAAGACAGCAAACATTCCGGTTGACAAAGACAGGCCAAATTTCAGCTCACTTAGTGTACATGTATCATCTAGCTCGAAAATAAACTCGAAATAGTGTTCCAAATATCTAAAAATTAGTATTTTCTCTACCTAAATTTTGCTCCATAAACTGTGTTTATCGAAATTTAACTTAAATATTCAAAACAAATTTTCACAAAGACACAGAAATTAATTCATCATTTAGTACCCAACAAACTATATTTCAGCTTCCTTTGGAAGTTGAAATCATTGATTTGAAGCTATTTATTATTGATTTTCTGTCTGGTTCGTTTTAAGTTTTTAACTAATATGAAAGCTAACATTGATCATAATAAGTATTTCTGTTTCAATTAAAAACAAGTGTCTTAAGAAATTAAATATGAAGTGATGGATCGATCATGTGAACTATAATTTACTTTAACAATTATTGAAGAATATATTAATATACCAAAGATAAAAATATTAATCATGTTTACTTAAAAATTCCTTTAAAAAAATAATAACTCGTAGTACAGTCTATTTAATCAGTTCTTTAAGATTAGCGGCTACCCGCGGCGTTCGCACATGTACTTGGCTAGCTTGAGTCCTTCGACGCTCATTTGTTTAATCTTCAGTCTCTCGGCAGCTCTGGATGCTGCTTGAAGTTCAGCCTCCGGGGTTTTTTAAGGCCGGTTTAAAATATAAAGAAAATTAAAAAAAAAGTTCATCGTAATCGGTGCCGTTATACTCGCTATTAGTTTCCCGTGAAAGCCCATCAGGGCTAGGAACGGGGAGGTGTGGCGTCCGGAATCGTTACATTGGGGGGGGTGTCTTCCCCTACGGGGGTTAGGATGTACTCGCATCCCAACCCCCGATGAATGAAGAAATTTTCGGTTTTTTACAAACTGATAATTTTTTTCAAAAATACGTAATTTTTAATTTTCCGATAAATAAACGGATGACAGGTTTTTTTAGCCTATATGTTTTTGTATAAAAAAGAAAGCAAATAAAAAAAAGATTAATCGAAATCGGTGCATTAGATTTTGGGGGATTGAATAACAAACAAACAATCTTTCAGATTTATTTATTAGTATGATTGATAATAATACTCGTATTTAATATGATATGGATAATGACGATTGAAGTATATGTTTAAGGTTAAAGAATTCTAAATTTATTTCGTACCCTCAGTTCGACGGCATTTACACTGAGACTTCCAACAAGTATTTTAAAGGAAAAAAGAAAAGGTTTTATTTCTATGAGTTTTAAGATATAAATTCATTCTACAAGTTTCGGTTAAATATATTTCATTATTCCAGTATAATAGAGCGAATACAAATACGGAGAAATATACATAGATATGGATTTGTGCCAAAAAATAAAGGGGTCATGCTTTCGAAGCATGACCCTTCGAAAGTTACGCAATGGTTCCAACGTTCTTTCTATTGATCATAGCAGTAGTACCGAGTTCATCGATTACAATATTCTGTATACTTTTCGCAGTTCCGAAATGATGACCGTTCATTTTTATTTTCAATGTAGGAAAGTAATAAAAATCGTACGGAGCTAGATCTGTACTGTAGAGAAAATCTTTCTTCATCAGAAATTCTCGAAATGAAAATTCAAGTTGAGCTGACGCGTTGTCGTGGTGCAGCATCTGCGCTGTTTCTTAGGATTCGCTGGATCCATTTTCGAACGCGTTCCAAGATATCTTTCTAGAAAGCTTGATTAAGCTTCTAAAGACTTGTGTTCATTCTGGATACACAAATTCATTGAGCACAGTAGCACAACGATAAAAAAATGATCATTTTTACCTTACGAGTTCATCTGCTTATGAGTAAGAATAATTTTCTACCGATAAGAATAAATTTTGTATGGTTCCTCACTTTGGCATTTAGTTTCAGAATCGTAGTCGAATCTGAAATGATTTATCATGTCATATGATAATATGACATATCATGTCATGATTCATATCATGTCATTATTTTATTCAAGAAATTTGTCTCAATTTTGAGTACACCCTGCATATTCAAACAAAAATTTCAACCTTTTTCCTTTATGCTTCACAGATATACGTTTTTCGTAATACGTTCACAGAGTACTAGTTTTGTATAAATTTTTTTGTCATCATTTTTGCAATTCTCTTTAGTGGATCTCATCTCATCTCATATTTTTGGAATCAACTTGACAGTAAATCTGAGATATTTTGTCCACAGCTTACACCATTGCTACAGTTTGATTATTTGCTGTCTAAATCAGACTTCCAGTACAAGGTTCGTCTTCAATATTTTCTTAAATCAAAAGTATTGTGGCAGATTTGTATGCACACACACACACACACACACACACACACACACACACACACACACACACACACACACACCACACCACACTAACATACACACATTGATTGGATCTTATACAGGTTTATATTTACTATAAATTTGAATTACTATTATATAAATAAGAACGCGAAAATCAAGCTAATCAGTAAAATTGAACTTCTTATTTTTGATAAAAACCTAGTAAAGGTAAGATAAATAATAAACCTGTTTATTGTTTATTGACGTCAATATTTTTATTATTACATTTTGAAAACATTTTTCTAACCTCCAGGGTTTTTTTTCCTCCAGGATCACCGTTCGGTATTGCTTCAGAGGAAGAGATAAATGACAATTTTTGTAGCGTGGCAAAATTCCATGCTTGACTGGGATTCGAACCCGAGACCTCCGGATGAAAGGCCGAGACGCTACCAATCGCACCAAGGAGGCCGGAAAATTTTATTTTAATGTTATTTTCGGCAATGTAGATTGATGCGTTGTGAGACCATTAAAACTCGATACTGTACTACGGAAATGTGGAACAGTGTATGGTGCTGAAGCTCAACCAACACAGTTATTGCTACTGTTTTTGTGTGTGCGATGCAACTGGCTGCATCCGTCTCTGTTACTTGACTAAAAAAAGTTTTAAAAATGAGAAACGAAGTACGGTCACTTCCTCGTGGTGTTTTTCGAGCAATGGTATGAACCATGAAAAATACTATTTTACCGTACGAAGGAACAGCTATAACCATTATTTTTAAGATGGGGGCCGATTATTCTGAAACTCTTCATTTTACTTAAAGTTCATATCACTGAAGAGACATATTTCAGATCAGTCAAAGTTTCGAGTCCTCTGCTGTCAGACTGTTGCTCTGAAGAAATTACAATACACTCATAGTTTTTATAAATTGAACAGGCTTTAATCGTTATTATTTATATCAATATTACTCGCACAAACATGAGGATAATAAACACAGTCGGACGCAGGGTCCATGGTAGTTAACTAGAAAAAGTAAATATTTTATTCACATCGTATATTATTTTACATTATATATTCAGAAATGGGTAATATGCTTTGACAGCTAAAGAAATAAAAACTTTCCAACATTAGCTTAAAACAATCAAAGGAAACAAAGGGAGAACCTTGACCAAAATTGCTTTTCAGAATACAAAAATTAATAATAAAAAAAGAAAATATTTAAATATTATATTAATAAATAAAATAATAATAAAGCAGATACAGGAAATAATAAATAAAATAAAGTTAAAGTAAAATAAAGTTAAATAAAATTATATGAGACCACATTTTTACAAAAAATGTTAATTTTCTTATCGATCCAGTAACAAAATAATGATTATTTTTAAATTTAATTTTAAATAAATTGATGGGAAGATTTTAAATCGATCTGATACTTGTTAAAAATTATCAACAGCAAAACCAGTAAAAAAGAATTACCAACAGAATAATAAGACACATTCTCATAAGATGAATTATTATGCTGTTACACGGAAATAGCTCTGTGTGTAGCTTGACAGAGATTAACAGTTTTTGAAATATGAGAAATAGTAAATAGGATTATTTTTATTTAATTTTATGAGTTTTTTTTTCTTCTGCATCCATTCGTATTATGGAAGACGTTTTTCGTTAAAACAACTTTCTTTATTTATTAGATACAATAGCTTTGTTTTTGCTCTAGTGGTACTTTTTTGTTCACTGTTTTATTATCGTAGAATTATTGACTCTGTTATTTTTTTATAAATCATAGTGTTCATTTAAATTGTATGAATAAACGCCACGTTTATTAACTAAACTGAATCTGTTTTACTTTTCTTTTACACTATTACTTCCTTGTACGAAGTAAAGGAAGTATTATGATCGCGAAAAATTTAGGTTTTCAAATTTAAACGTAAATATCCATTTTGACCATCCTGAATCCATTTTAACTAGTTTTGGCGTGACGTCGGTACGTACGTATATATCTCGCAAACTCAAAAACTATTAGCCATAGGATGTTGAAATTTTGGATTTAAGACTGTTGAAACATCTAGTTGTGCACCTCCCCTTTTGATTGTAATTGACCTGACCAAAAGTGTCCAAAAAAACTTAAATCCAAAAGATTTTGATTTTGAACTTCTTCTTCTGAACTGTAGTAATAAGCGCTCATTGAGAGCTTTTCAACGATATATCATAAGTGGTACTTATCTTAATTGGTTCCAGAGTTATAGCCAAATAAAATTTTAATTAATGAATTATTTGCATCTTACTGGGACAAGGTACATCGGTTCGAATCAGACTTCATCTCCTTTCTTTTTTTAACTTAAATATACTGATTTATTAATCAGTTAATATTTATTAACCTCTAACTGTAAAAAAAAATGTTACAATAAATAATAATTCAATAATAAGAAAAATAAAAACAAATATGAAAAAAAAACAGAAATTATTAATGAAATAAAATTTTATGTACTTTTCATTTTAAATGAATGTGTATATGTAATTTAATAGGCGTACAAGTAAGTCATGTAGTATCCATATCAGATTTTTTTTATTTATTAGAAAGTAAACATAATAGAAAATTTTTTTACATGCATCTTTTCATCCATTTTATTCAACTTTTTTTATTAATTTTTAAGTTCACCATCATTAGCTTGTATTCGTCTTTAAAACTTTTAATGTAATATTAGTCATAGTTTCTACGTTGGTTGGAGATATCCAACTTTCTCAAATTATTTAATTTAATATTTGAAATGACATCTCGGAACTGAATTCAACAACATTTTCTGAATTTCGGTTGGTTCATCTTGTTAGTGATTTAAACCATTTGTTGTTGTGAATGCTATCGGTAAAGTATAGATTTACTGCAAAGTCATGAACCAAAATTTAATAAAATTGTTCTTAACAAACTATACTACTAACTTAAGTTTATTTAAGAAATAAGTAAATGTTTATTTCACATATTATATTAAAGAAAAAATTTACCGTTCATAAAACTTATTATTATGTTTAAATTTAAAAAATTACATAAGATGAAATTCATTGCTCTTTAAAAATCTGCACACATGTGTGTTTTTTTGTTATCTCGATGTTTCTTATTTGTGTTTTATTAGTAAATTTTTGCTCGCACTAAAAGAGCCGAATAATAAAAATGTATTTAAACTAATTATTTGCGGTTTTACCCTAAAAAAGAAAATAGTTATAAAAAATTTAAATGTTACATAAAATTATGTTTTACGACAATGATAAAACGTAAAAGTTTTATCATTACTATTCTACTGCCGCGGCGGATAAATTTTGGTAAGAACGTAAATACTTATTCAGCTAACGAAAAAAAAAACGTAAATAACAGTTTCGTTTAAACTTGACAGTCTAAATAGAAGACATTCAATTATGGATATCCGAAAGACACTTTAAACGTCTACGTGCCGGAGAGTTTTTTAGAACGAAACAACCAAATTTCATTATGTAGGCCACAGACTCCTAAAACCATCCTTCTATTTACTTATACCAATTTTATATCGGTAGTACTAAACATTAAATGAAAAAAGGAACCTAACTGTTTCCTTTCCAAATAAATAAATAAAAAACTAATGTTGTTAAGGATTTTTTAAATCATAAGAAAAATTAAACTGTTTAAACATTATCTTAAGACCTAACATTCAGAACAATTTACTGATTTGTGATAACAAAAATACGCGTACACTAGATCCACACAGATTCTAGTTTCATGTAATAGATTGAAGTCGTGCAGTCTAAATAAATACTACGGGTTTTGAATTTTGTATTATTAGCCTATAATATTTGAATGATAGTCAAATATAATTAGTGTTTGCTTCTCCTGGCTGATTATATCTATAGATTTTAACGACTGTTTAAAATAATAGGGTTTTTGATTCAGTGCTGCTGTTGATTAAAGTAATTACTCATTGTTATTGCAGAAAATTTTCTGTACTTCGACGTTTTAATTCATGTGATGTTTATTTTTTGTAATAGCTTGTAATTTAATGTATTGTAGTTGATCAGAAACATCCAGTGCTGATATCGGTTTGCACATGTTGTTTATTGATTGTTCAAAAAATTTGTTATTTTATTGGTTATAAAAATGAGATATTTTTATTGGTCAGAAAACGGTGTACTCTGTTTTCAACGAATAATTTAATACTGCTACTTTTATTAGAGTTCCTTACTGGAACCGGAGAAGTGTAATCTATTCTTCGATAAAATAAAAGTAACGTATTAAAAAATGCTAAAATTTATTGGATACCGTTAATAAGATTAATCCTTTTCAGATCAGTTTCCATTCTATTAAACCGTTTAATTTGCTTTTACAGATTATTCGTATTTGTAATAATTGTTTATTGTTTAATTGTTAATAACTGTTTGAACTCATTTCAAACAAATGACATCGATAGACATCATTTGGTATTGATGAAATCGAAGTTCATATAAAAAATTTCATAAAACTACTTATTAAGTTTAAATTTAGAAAACATTACATAAGATGAACTTCATTGCTCTTTAGTAAATTTTTGCTCACACTGAAAGATCCGAATAATAAAAATTTAGTTAAACTAATCATTTTCGGTTACACCCTAGAAAAAACAGTTAAAAAAAATTTGGATGTTTCATAAAAGTAAAATGTTACATAAAATTATGTTTGATAATGAAAAAACATAAAAGTTTTTATTGCGGCGACGGGTAAATTTTGGTAAGAATATAAATACTGTAATATTAGAGTATACAGTCATACAGTATTATAGTCGAATATACGTAGATGTGATGAGGTTCAGGATTATAACAAGTTTGTTTGATACTTTATTTATAAAATAACTATAACCTTTAGAAATTATTATGAATCGTTTTAATAATATGATACGTTTACTTCGCTTTCACTCTACGAAAATTGGTTAAGAGACCATTAAATATATATATATATATTATGAGGGAAAGCAATTGGTTACCTGATGGGTCATTTAAGAAACAATCAAAGTTTTTTTTTTTTTTTTTGTCTTCAGTCATTTGACTGGTTTGATGCAGCTCTCCAAGATTCCCTATCTAGTGCTAGTCGTTTCATTTCAGTATACCCTCTACATCCTACATCCCCAACAATTTGTTTTACATACTCCAAACGTGGCCTGCCTACACAATTTTTCCCTTCTACCTGTCCTTCCAATATTAAAGCGACTATTCCAGGATGCCTTAGTATGTGGCCTATAAGTCTGTCTCTTCTTTTAACTATATTCTTCCAAATGCTTCTTTCTTCATCTATTTGCCGCAATACCTCTTCATTTGTCACTTTATCCACCCATCTGATTTTTAACATTCTCCTATAGCACCACATTTCAAAAGCTTCTAATCTTTTCTTCTCAGATACTCCGATTGTCCAAGTTTCACTTCCATATAAAGCGACACTCCAAACATACACTTTCAAAAATCTTTTCCTGACATTTAAATTCATTTTTGATGTAAACAAATTATATTTCTTACTGAAGGCTCGTTTAGCTTGTGCTATTCGGCATTTTATATCGCTCCTGCTTCGTCCATCTTTAGTAATTTTACTTCCCAAATAACAAAATTCTTCTACCTCCATAATCTTTTCTCCTCCTATTTTCACATTCAGGGGTCCATCTTTGTTATTTCTACTACATTTCATTACTTTTGTTTTGTTCTTGTTTATTTTCATGCGATAGTTCTTGCGTAGGACTTCATCTATGCCATTCATTGTTTCTTCTAAATCCTTTTTACTCTCGGCTAGAATTACTATATCATCAGCAAATCGTAGCATCTTTATCTTTTCACCTTGTACTGTTACTCCGAATCTAAATTGTTCTTTAATATCATTAACTGCTAGTTCCATGTAAAGATTAAAAAGTAACGGAGATAGGGAACATCCTTGTCGGACTCCCTTTCTTATTAGGGCTTCTTTCTTATGTTCTTCAATTGTTATTGTTGCTGTTTGGTTCCTGTACATGTTAGCAATTGTTCTTCTATCTCTGTATTTGAACCCTAATTTTTTTAAAATGCTGAACATTTTATTCCAATCTACGTTATCGAAAGCCTTTTCTAGGTCTATAAACGCCAAGTATGTTGGTTTGTTTTTCTTTAATCTTCCTTCTACTATTAATCTGAGGCCTAAAATTGCTTCCCTTGTCCCTATACTTTTCCTGAAACCAAATTGGTCTTCTCCTAACACTTCTTCCACTCTCCTCTCAATTCTTCTGTATAAAATTCTAGTTAAGATTTTTGATGCATGACTAGTTAAACTAATTGTTCTGTATTCTTCACATTTATCTGCCCCTGCTTTCTTTGGTATCATAACTATAACACTTTTTTTGAAGTCTGACGGAAATTCCCCTTTTTCATAAATATTACACACCAGTTTGTATAATCTATCAATCGCTTCCTCACCTGCACTGCGCAGTAATTCTACAGGTGCCTTTCTGCCATTTAAATCTTTTAATGCTCTCTTAAATTCAGATCTCAGTATTGTTTCTCCCATTTCATCCTCCTCAACTTCCTCTATAACACCATTTTCTAATTCATTTCCTCCGTATAACTCTTCAATATATTCCACCCATCTATCGACTTTACCTTTCGTATTATATATTGGTGTACCATCTTTGTTTAACACATTATTAGATTTTAATTTATGTACAATCAAAGTAGGCAATGGAAATTTCACTTGATTTTTCATTTTTAATAACATATTATTTGAATAAATATAAACATGGTACGGCAAAAAAAAAAATTATAAAACGAATAGAATTTTCCATTCATTATATTAAATATTTTATACATATAAAACTCTTTGCTATTTATACTTGTTAAACTGTTAATAATTTGATATTACCTTTTGATTTCCTTAAAAAAAAACTATATCTATCTGATACGCTTTATTATTCCTCTATTAATTTTGGAATATAACCACTCTTTTGAAGGAAATTGTTCCATATGATTAAAAAAAAAAGATATATATTTATTAATAGATAAAACCGATTATGTTTTTCGTGTATAAGAACCAATTTTCATTTTTATTTATAGAAAATAAAAATATGATATATATGTGCGGAATTCATTCGGAATATAATGTATTCTTCTTTAGAACATAACGATGATTTTTTTCGTTTTTGGAGGTTAAATTTCATCTTTATTTGCTCGGAAACTTAATTCCTTTGATGATTTTTTTCTGAGATTTTTTTAGTTATTTTTATTTTAAAATGAAGATTTAGATCTATTTTTTCTTTATTCTCTTTTTCTGCTTGATATAGAGTTACGATTTTTATTTTAGTTTTGTGTTAGTGTGAGTATATGTGCGCGCGCGCATATGTGTATTACAGATCAAGTGTGACGTGTGGTAATGAACAATAAAAATTTTGCGGTAACAATTTTTAGAAACTATATTTACGTTTTTCTATCTGCCAACACTTCTACCACATCTCATTCTGAAAGAGTAATCTTACTCTTTAATATCAGTAACGAATCAACAGTTGTTGCAACATTTTTTTGATATGATAAACGACAAATTGTTAATCTGAAATATGCTGTTCCAATTCTGAGTAAAAATAGCCTGTTTTGTAGAGAATTTTTCGGCAAAATCGGTATTAAAAATCTTGAGAGCTATTGAAATTCTATAAAAATCGGTTTAAATCGTTTCGGGATCCCGTCCCTTTCTCCTTACAAATTTGTTTCCCTCATCCTTGTCCCTTTTTTCTAGTTTGTTTTATAGTTTTTGGTCATATTATACAAAATATTCTGTTCTCAAATAAAATAATAATATTCTATCATTTTTTTTCGGGGATGAATCCCAAAAAAAATGTATAATTAATATATTAAATTATATTAATATATCATTTAATATTAATATAAATGATATATGTAACGTTTAAAATTTATAAAATTTCAATTTCTACAGAGATTTAAAAGCCACACAAAATGTAAACATAATAATACAACCTTATTACTTAAAGATAAAAAAATACATATTTACTTAAATTTTCAGTTTAATAATTACAAATATGTAGTAAAATAACAAAAATAATAATAGATAAAATTGTGTTTTGAAATCATTTCTTTTACTTTATTCTCTTTGAATTTAAATTTATGATGTTCGTTTAAATTCCAAATAGGTAATACATCACCATTCTCAGTATAGAATAGAATACATGTACATAAACAATCCTATAGGAATCCTAACGGAATGCCAGCAATGCATTTTGAAATCAAATAGGCTACAAGCCATTTATTAATCAAACTTAATTATGATTATCATTTAATAATAACATCACAGATAGACATAGAAAAAAATAATTTCTTCTTTGGCAGAAGATATTTTTTAATTACCAAATTTTTGAAACACTGATAATAATAAAAGCGTATTAATTTTATTTAAATTGAAAATGATGAATTTTCATTTATAAAATTTATTTTAAATATATTAAGCAGACCGAAACCTTTCTGAGTAGTACATAACTAATTTTTGCAGTTATCTATTTTTTAAATTCGATAAGAAAAAATATATATACATACTCGTATAAATATACATATAATCAAAAATTAAATTTCACTAATCCCTAAACTTAATATATCATTACATTTACTTGATGTATTTATTATTCACATAGTTTATATCGAGATGAAACTTGATTGAATGTATTTAAATGACCAAGGTAAGTTCCAAAACGAAATGAAACCCCCTAAAGATAAATCGTAAAATTTAATAAATAATCATACAGTCAAATTACATTAAATAAAAAAATCAGTGTAGACAACACTTTCATTGAGTTACGTGTGATAAATAAGAAAAATAAATTAAAACTCTTAAATTCCATAAAAAAACATTAAATAAACTTAAAAAATAGATACAAATTAGGGTTTTTCCAATGAGCTGTTAAATTTCAACTTTGGTTGGTATTTCCCAAGTTTCTAAGCTTTTTTGTAAATAGTGTTCGCCTTGACATTGATTAATTCATATCCTGTTTGTTATTTAAATTAATTCGAAACTATTTGCCACGTATGAGAGGTCCTATGTATAACAGTGTCAGAGATATTTATTGTCGAAAATTTGCATTGAAGATTGTGTTTAATGAAGACAAATTAATTGCTCTTCTCATAAATTTAAATACTGTTAAAAAAACAGCTTTTATTTATACATTTGTAAAGTGTTAGATATTAGATCAACCATACTTAGTCATCAGTTAAATTTTACTCGTCATTTTAGTATAGGCTAAAGTTTGGAATAATAATTTCATTAATAATCCTATAAGAGTAAGTTAATATTTTAATTATTTGAGTTAGCCTTGAATTTTATAATGATATTTTTAAATATCATGAAGTTTTTTTATGTTATTTTGTTCTCTGGTATTTTTCGTTTATTTTTAAATCAACCTTGGCATCTAAACCCTAATGTTTTAAATAATATTAATTAGAAAATTTTTATTCTGTGATAATAGTAATTGATTTTATTGACTGTTGCACGGTAAAATATAAAGAAGTTTAGACAATTCAAAATTAAAAAACAATTTCTTTCATTTTTCAGGGTAGTAACATGACATAATTTTCTATTAATTTTTTTTTTTTGTCTTCAGTCATTTGACTGGTTTGATGCAGCTCTCCAAGATTCCCTATCTAGTGCTAGTCGTTTCATTTCAGTATACCCTCTGCATCCTACATCCCCAACAATTTGTTTTACATACTCCAAACGTGGCCTGCCTACACAATTTTTCCCTTCTACCTGTCCTTCCAATATTAAAGCGACTATTCCAGGATGCCTTAGTATGTGGCCTATAAGTCTGTCTCTTCTTTTAACTATATTTTTCCAAATGCTCCTTTCTTCATCTATTTGCCGCAATACCTATTCATTTGTCACTTTATCCAGCCATCTGATTTTTAACATTCTCCTATAGCACTACATTTCAAAAGTTTCTAATCTTTTCTTCTCAGATACTCCGATTGTCCAAGTTTCACTTCCATATAAAGCGACACTACAAACATATACTTTCAAAAATCTTTTCCTGACATTTAAATTAAGTTTTGATGTAAACAAATTATATTTCTTACTGAAGGCTCGTTTCGCTTGTGCTATTCGGCATTTTATATCGCTCCTGCTTCGTCCATCTTTAGTAATTCTACTTCCCAAATAACAAAATTCTTCTACCTCCATAATCTTTTCTCCTCCTATTTTCACATTCAGTGGTCCATCTTTATTATTTCTACTACATTTCATTACTTTTGTTTTGTTCTTGTTTATTTTCATGCGATAGTTCTTTCATTAACAAGCAAAATTTGGAAGCGCTTGCAAGATGATAATAATCCTCCAAGGATAAAAATCGTGGATTCATTTTCGCGCGTTCCTACAATTTAAAAAAAATAATAAATTTCATTTTTGTTGCAGTTTTTCAGTATTTTTTTATTATCGTTTCTTAGCATGCTTCAGTTATGTTATACAGTTGTTTACAAACCAATCATATGTTGAAAGATTTCTTTATATGTACAAATAGCTTTTGTCTGAATCGCAATTTAATTTGCACTGCTCAACTCCAGAAGCAATTTGAACTTCTTGGATTTGAAAAATAAAAAAAAGTTAAAGGAAAATTTTTCAAAAGCTGATTTCTTACGTAATACCTCTATAATGAAAATAACACTCCCGTACCTAAAGTAAATTAACAAATCAACTACGCTACCTGACCCCTGAGACAGTACTGGCTAGGTTGCAATGTGAAGCTCACTGAAATGATGGGAACTGATTAATGTGGGAAGAAATAGATGCAAAGAATTTTACGAAAGGGAATTAACATTTTTACGTAGTAGCAGAACAGAGGAGATTACCAATTCAAGACACTTTTTTATAAACTTCCCGGACTTTGATACAAAAGGTTTCTCGTTGCCTGGAGGAGGGAACCGATTAAAAAAGTTCAAATTCGATAGGACTTAGAAAGTTTTTTCCGATATCCGATAAATTTTCCGAAAAAAACCGACGCTATAAGAATTTTTCAAAAATATATATCAGATGAAATTTCGAATAAGATTAGTTAAACCAGCTACAATCGGCTTGGTAGAACAGTAGAAATAAGCATGTATAAAAATCTTATACTTTTTTACTGTAATAATATCTTTTAGAAGTGATATAATATTTTTATTTATTTAAAAAATCAAATATTTATTGTCTAAATCCTATGTTTTTAATGTGATTTTCATTGTTGTTAGTAATATTTCAGCATGAATTTCACATCATGCCTTACAGAGGACTTTCACTTGTTTAACGCAATACATAATTCTTCTATCAGTAAGGTGTACATTATTTAAGGTGGCAATACCAAATTTTACATTTACTAAATATAAAAAATGAATTACGTATTTAATTAGTTTCAGATAAATTGCAGCAGAATATATTTTTCTTAATAATAGAATACCTTTTTAGAAAAAAGTTAAGAATAGATTTCATATTGACTTTGCTTTAATAGAAGAAATTCACTGTTCGTGCAGTTAAAATTTTTTTTATCGCTTTTGCATTTGTCTTTTGTATTGTTTACCACTGAACAACATCTGCTTTTATCACAAATGAAGTAAATGATGTCCTATAGTAAACCTTGTAAGTACCTGAATTTACTGTCTGTTAAAAAATAATCGTTAATTTTATACTTTCTAAAGAAGTTTTGCTAAGAAACATAAATATTGTGTTCCGTACATTAACCCAGTTTTAAAACTTGCAAAATAAACTTTATCTGGTTCAAATCGGGAAAGTATAAGTCTTAAAACTTAAAAATAACATTATCATTTTAATTTTATCGTAAAATTTTATCAATCACAATTACTTTGGGACTTGTCCGTTATGTTCTCCACCGTTTAAACAAACCATCGAAAATCATAATTAGTCGAATTTCAAGTTAACTGTCGTAGTAGAAACTCTTTTGTATAAAAAACATATTTAATCAGTTACACATTTATGAAATTCCGTTAAGCGTAATTCTCTAATCGCGTGATAAATTCCCCTTTTATCGATGTAACACAATTATCAGATTACAGTACACTAAAAACTAACAATTGTTATGAAATTATAAAAGTATTAAAATATAATCTAATAATTGTTATTAAAAAGAAAAAAGAAAAAAAATAATTTAAAGATAATCAGTAAAACTGGTTGCTGTTTCTTCTTTAATAAAATCCATATGTTAGACGAACTGTTTAATAATAAGAAAATAAAATAGAAGAAAAAATAGTAAAATATGCAGTACTAATATCCAAATAATTTTCCTTTCATGTCATCCAATTTGGGTGTTTCTGAACGAATTGTTTTCCGATCATCGACCAGTTTTCAAGTAATAATTGTTATTAGTCGGAAATAGCTTTTATTCGTTTTTTTTTAACTAATCATACTGTCATGCTCATTTTTATATTCTGATTAAGAAAAAAATTTATATTAATTTTAAAGTGAGTATTATTAAGACCGATAATAATAAATGTTATTTGAGAAAAAATAATTTGTGAAATAACTGCTACATTAAGTGGCTGGAGGAGAGAAAATATATATTGTAATGATCATAACATAGACTACGTAGTTGCTATTGCAGAAAGCTGATCGTAAGTCAACGGGTTGGCTCATTATTTTCTTTTAAGTATCAATGTATAACTTTAGTACTGGTGGGATAAATTTAATTACATTTTAATTTCAAATAGCTTACCAAATCATCAGTCATAACAATAGCTGTTTTAATAATGATCAGTTTTTTGTTTAATTTATTTTTATTTTAGTATTAATTAATACTAACGAGTATCCAAAACTTGGAAAATGGCCAATAGTTGAAATGCCATTGATCGAAAACCAAAACGACAATTACGTTTGTAGTGCTCGTATTGTACTTGGGCAAATGGGCACTTAAAAGAGACCAGGGCAACTATCAACCTTCTTTCTATGCATGATGAAAAAGAAACAGTCTAATGTATTGTTACTGTAAATAGTCTTATGAATGTGTTGTTCCATCCACCACAAATAATACATTGTAGATTTTTCAAATAACTGTCGTTACAATTTTTTTTTAATTATTGTAAAGGTTTTTTCTTAACTAATCGAAATGAACATAACATCTGTTTTCTTTCTTTTTTTTATTTTTAAAAACTATCATTAATGACTGAAATATTAAATAGTATTAAATGGCAAGTAACCAATAAATCCAAATTTGAAAACTAGTGTTTAAAAAAATTAATTAAAAAACAAATTGGCAAGGATAATAAGAAAAAATGAATTATTAGGAGGCAATTAAGATATTTTTTGGCTTGTTTTTTTGAACTTTATGTTTTTGTAAAAAAAATTACTTTTCATTAGTTTTCTTCAATATTCTTAAGGCAAGGGAAATGAACTGCGTAAGTTAGGAGAAAACTGACTGAAAAATAAAATAGAATCTTCTCGATTTTCCTTATCGTTAATGTAAAACGAGTTATAAATATTCATACTTATCGTCAAAGATACAATACGACTTGTATAATTTATTTATGATATTTAGTGTAACTTAAAATAAATAGAGAAGAGGAATGTTGTTAATACTAGGATCGAAAGTTACTCCATTGAAGAATTCGGTTACATAAACATTTATAATCTGATGGATCATTTTCTACTGATATATATATAAAACAGTAGAAAATTATATATATATATATATATATCTCTCTCTGTGTGTGTGTGTGTGTGTGTGTGTGTGTGTGTGTCCTGTAATACTATACATAGGTAAATTAAGGGGTTTTTTTTAACTAATAGAAATAGTATTTATGTTGTCGAAAAACTCAAAAATGTAATTTGAGAAGAACTGAAAGCAACAAATCCCCTACTGCTCAAATTACAACATATAAAAATCTGATGTGGATTTCACATGACTTCCTTGTACACCTATTAAATCACATATACACAACTTTTAAAATGAAAAGTACATAAAATTTTATTTTATTAATAACTTCTGATATTTTTCCATATTTTTATTTTTATTTTTTATTGTTATTATTGAATTACTATTTATTATAATTTTTTTTACAATCAGAGCTATTAATATATCAATATATTTAAATTAAAAAAAAGTTTGGAAATGAAGTCGGATTCGAACCGATGGTCCTTCCCCTTGTAAGATCCAAATATTTCATTAATTAAATTTTTATTTGGCTATAACTCTGGAACCAATGAAAATAAGTACTACTTATCGTTGAAGCTTATTACTGCAAAATCCAAATCTTTTGGATTTTGAGCTTTTTTGGACACTTTCATGTCGATTGCAATTAAAAGGGAAGGTTCATAACTAGATGTTATAACAGTTTTAAATCCAAACTTTCAACATCCTACGGCTAATCGTTATTTGAGTTATGCGTGCTACATACGTACGTACGTACATATATACATACGTACGTACAGACGTCACGCTGAAACTAGTCAAAATGGATTCAGGGATGATGAAAATGGATATTTCCGTTTAAATCTGGAAGCCGAAACTTTTCGCTATCACAATACTTCCTTTACTTCGTGCACGGAAGTAAACATCTACTAAAATTTATATTTAAGGGTGATATTAGTCTCAAACACAAATAGAAGCAGAGAATTTGAGGTAGTAGTAAAAAATGTAATTTAAAATAAAAAATATCATAAATTATATAATCGACAATACCATAAAAGCTTGGAATTGTAGTGCTTTTAGTAAGAACATTTTTCATAATACATTAAGCTGGATATGCTCCATGATTGTCTTTTCTTGTATCTAATTATTACAAGTTATTTCTATTTTTTCCTTTGTTATTAAAGATTTGATATATTTGTCTATTTCGGCAGTTTAGTCATTGAAATATGATTAATTCTGTTTGTTAACAATATATATTTATATATATAATTTAATTAATATACATTGTCTCCTGTTCGCAGCTCGATCAGGATACTGAGAGAATACAAATTTCATATAAATATAATTTATTACTCTAAAACATAAATAATAATAACAATACCAATAACAACAATAATAGTAATAATAAATATATGACATACAAAATAGTAATTCAAATAAGGAAAAGATCTGTTTAAAGAAATTTAAATTATAATAACTACCGAACAACTTCCTTCATTCAGCCACTGTCCCTACTGGTATGCTTGTGACGTACTCTTCACTCGTTGTAACTACAAGCTTACTAGTATCACCGTCACCGCGACTACGTCAATCATGGCCTCGCAGAGTGAATATCTTGTTTGGTATAGTCGGAAATGGGGAAAATTTGCAATCATTGTTAGAGATTTTTTTACCTTTTTTCACCCTTTTTAAGCTGAATTTAAAAATCTACAAATTTGTTTTTAGATATTCATATGAAGATCACACACACCATAAATTAAGTTTATATCTTCATTTGTCATCGAGAAAATAAAAAAAATCATAAATTTCATTGTTACTCCATTTTAACCTTTAAACTCAGAATTCAAAAATACTTTCTTAGTGTGCACGTACACCGTAAAATGAACGCGTGTACAAATTTTCATCAATTTATTTTCAATAGTATTTGCTGGGCGTTGATTACAAATCTGTCACGACATGTTTTATATATAAAACGACTGGGTGACCCGTTGCGGCTTCGCCCGCGCTATATAGTTACTATCGTTTCCCGTCGTGGTCAGGGAATGTTTAGCCAGTTGGGGCTCACTTCCCTCGCCCTTCCCGTCTTGACAGGAAGCTCTGCCCCCTGGACCCTCTTGTGTTCATTAAACTCATACTTTGAAAATAATAATAATAAATAAAGATTAAAGCTTGTTCAATTTATAAAAATTAACATATAAACTTACTGAAATTTCTTCAGAGCAACATTTTGGTCAGTATAGGCCTTAACTTGCATTGATAAAAAAATGTAGGTTTCAAAACAGTCGGCCTCCAACTAAAAAGAATACTTGTTATAAACTGGTTACCCGTACGATATAGGGTAAAAATGTATTTTTTCCGGTTCTTATTGTTACCCGACAAACATAAATTTTTTACAACAATATTTACTTTAAAAAAGTTCGAAAACAATATATAAATCAATTTGGAGAAACAAATAAGCAAATTTTGGAGCATTTGGAGCAACGAAAATGTTTAATTAATTCCTAACACTAAAAGGAAATAATTTCATTCATAATGACTCCGACTAGTCATCCTGGAAATAAATTATTTTCCCGTAATGCATTATATGGATTAAATAATTAAAAATAGATATGTCTGAAAATACCTTCCGGATGAAACAAACTATAATAAATTCTTGTCATAAAAATTATCGACAATGGCAATACCCCACAGCGAATTATTCAATATGGAGTAATTTATTAGCAGGCCTAGCCAGCATTCCATAAAAGGTTTTATACAGGAATTAAGTTTATTTTCAGTGTAATGAAATTTTTTTAAATTTAAATAATGTAATAATTGTAAGGCGAAGTATAAATTTACGTATTGAATCGTGAACAAGTTTAAACCTCTCTCAAAATGTGTATGTTCAAACTGGATGTGACCAGAATACAGAATGTCATTGTGCGTAATTTTCACACTAATCATTAGTAGGCTTTTTAAAAGGACAATATTATAGGATTTAAAGAAAGAATCGTTATGTATATAAGAAGTTAAGTAAAACACATAGATCGGATATAACGATCAAAATAGGATAAGGTGTAAAATTTCATATTACGTCATTTTGGAATTTATAGATTTTTTTAATTGTACAGAAGCAAATTTAATAGACTCTTTACTTTTTTTTATTTATTTTTTATCCGTAAATGAATGCAGAAATAACACTGAGGTAAAATAACAGGAAGGGAAAATGGTAACATGGGTGTGCATATTTTGTGGACTAACTGGCAACTGAAAACCAACAGGCATCGCTTCTTTATTATTTACAAATAGTCATCCTTTTCACACAATTTTATTACACATAACGTTGTTTTAAAATATCTCTGGTTATCTAACATGATATAAACATATACATCACCCGCACAAAAAAATATATTTTTAATTAAATGATAAGTTAAAATACCTAAAATGTTATTTCTGAAAATCTGTAAATTTCTCATCGACATTTCATAAATAATTTTCACTCTAACTTCAAACAGTCGACGTACAGTTTCTGTACCAATACTTAACATATTACTTGTTGCTAAAATGAATAAATATATATAAATATATTGTCACCGACGGACATGGCACCTTATGAAACTTGTGATAGCCCTGAAAAGGGTTGTTTGGGTTTTTGTAGTGATGGCCTTGAAAAGAGCCGTTTGTTCGTTTAATGAGGTAGACCTGAGTAAAGCTGTTGAGTCCGATCACTGGTCTCCGACGAAGTCGGCTCGGGTCGACGAGTTATAAGCGGGGAGAATTGCGGCTTGTCCAATGGAATCGGTCCGAACTTCTCCTCAGCGGCAATAGGGTCCCACTCAAATGTGGCAGTAACCTCCAGAGCCCCGCAGTGTTGAATCGGCGTTGGTCTCTTCCACGGATGCGACCGAGGCGGTTCTCCCCGAGTGGTGCTTGTCCGGCTCCGTCTTCACCCGTACAACACCTGAACCTTCCTAGCCGGCCAGGCCTGCTGCTCCGGCAGGAATTTTGGCATTGCTCGAGAGATTCCATGTTGGGTAGACCAAACGAATTCTTACTTTTCTTCCCGGTTTTCTCCTGGTGGTGTTCTGAGAGTGAATGCTTCCCCATTACCGTACCTCTGCTTATAAAGCCGCCGGCGCGTGTGGGTGTTATGCGCTCAATGGCCTTAGTGGAAGGAAAGCATGTGCAAACGTACGTAAAGTGCAAGGTCTTCCGATATCTTACCGGCTAGCGTTGCGCTTGCCGATAGGAAGCACAGCATGTGGCAATAAAATTTATATTATCACAAACATAATACTGTTTTATTGTGCTTAAACAGAAACTATAATACTCACAAACATTGAATCTAAGATACCAATTCATATTACACCTTAAAACAAATTTTATCAATGGAAATTTTAAAAAGTATTGTTAAAAAGTAAAGAATTATTGTTAGAGAGTTGAAGAAAAGTAAAGTGGAAAGTAAAGCAATTTTAAAAAAATATTTGTAATTGACAATGAAAAAAAACAAAACTAAAAAGCAGACGTCATTAAAAAAAAAAGGATTAAATATAGGTTGAGAGCATATTAATAATATAAAAACAATTTTTTAATTATTAAAAATAAGTAACGAAACCCTTCCTCAGTCCTGTATTCTGGAACTGACACGAAATTCATCTGAATTTAAAAACGTTAAAAAAACATTTTAGTACTTCAGATGAAACAATTGTATCTAAGTCCGAAAACAATTATTTAAACAGTACAAAAAAATTCTACATTAGAAGTTCAAAGAATTATTCACTAGATGAATTGTAATCACCTAAATTAAAATTCGGATAAAACCGTTGCATTGCACTTTTTAAAAAGATGAAACATTATCTTTTTAAAACATTATCTTTTTTGTAGACTTCTCGTTAAATTTTTGTTGCCCACAATGCGAAATTTCTGAGTTTTTTTAATAATAAATTTAATACATATAATCGAGATTTGTGTTTGGGAATGTAAAATGGAAATGCATTAGCATTTTAAAAATGTCATGGCTAGAATTTTTATTAATATTTTTGTTGACCGCAGGGTAAAATTTCTGTGGATGATTTTATTAATGATTAATTTAGAATATACAATCGAATTTTGTGCTTGGGAATGTGTAATGGAAATTTTTTTATGAAAGTCTCATGACTAACAGGGGTATTCGAACTCGGTACCTTCCAGATGAAAGGTTGAAAGGCTAATATTCTACCAAACGGTAGGTAGCTACCGATTTTAGATAGTAAATTTTCATAGCACGAATAAATTTGGCTTTCAACAAAATCAAATGTTTTTACCTTTGAAGCGTCTTAATCAATCGCTAAACTTGTCATCATTTTTAAGTATTTATTATTCCTACGTAAATTACGGCCTAAAATATATCATCTCAAGATTTCCTTAAAACTCAGAACAAGTTTTTTCAAGATATAAAAATGTCAGATCACTGTTTAAGAACCAATAAATTTGTATCTTGAAGGCCGATATTTAATAAATTAAAAATTGTATTATTTATAAATTATATGTATTATTTTGTGTGATCATAATTTAATTTACTATATGCATTTATATTTTATTTATTAATATGGTCTTAAACAACTACTATTTTTTATTTTATAATTAACTGTACATTTTACGACGCTACTCTGATCAAAGTTTTACCACGGTTTTACTTGATCCACCAAGAAGAATGCTGAACAGTACCTTTTATTTGTTTCTATAGTATACTTATCCATCCCTGACGTGATCTAAGTAATGTATAATTATGGACCGATGAGAATAAAACATTAATTTTTTTGGTAAAGCCATTGCCAAAAAAAAATTAGGAACGCAATAGTTTTCACAACGAGAATACTATGTGAAGTTGATGAGTCTCTAAGAAATAGTGCACTGAACCATTTTAGTAAAAGTATCCGCAAGTAATACAGATACTCGTAAAATATTTTTTGAGAGATATTAATAATATTTGTTATACAGAATTTAAAACTAAATTTTTTAGTATATGGTGGTTATGTAAAGTTTTAATTTTTCAAAATGATAGTTATGGTAATTTTTAAGTAATAATTATCTCGGTAATCAGTCAAGGTAAATTATGTTTCATTAGCTGAAAATTTCAGAATTTTATTTTCTTAAAAATGACACTCCATTTATTCGAATAAGAGCAACAAACACATTTATTGCAGAATGTTCAGTTCTACAGAAATAATTTTAAATAAGTTTTCGATTTCTCTAGTAAACTTAATTAACTGGAATTTTTGAAAATAAATAATTATTTTACCGTTTAAGAACTTCAGTTTAACAAAGTTTTTCATAATGTTTTTTAATCAATCGGAAATTAATCAATATCAAATTAATCAAGTTCAGAAATTAATCGGATCAAGTTTATCCGATAGGACTTCAACTATTAGGCTTGTTGACTTGATAGCTATTAGACTAAAACATATTCAGTCAGTCCCCTGTTCGGTTAAAGGATTAGTTTGGCACCACGAACATGAATGTGGAAGCGCTCAAACTACATTACAATACAAACATTACCACCCAAACTCAAGGCCTCATCCAGGCAGTGAGAACATACCCCAGCCATAATCCCTCAGGAGGTGGGTTATTCCTGCCCAGGGTGGTGCGGTACTTTACTAATCACCGATTTTGCATTAATCAGCATAAATATTTAATAAACAAAAAATTTTGCGTTAATGCAGAGTATTAACAAAATGCACTTGCACTTGAGTATACAAGTTCAAGATCCTTATAAAAAAAAATCATTCCCGTTCCTGAAATCTTGTATGGAAGTATACAAAGATGTACTTCCATACTATTCAATAACACACAAGCAGTTTTGTATAATACATCGTTTGCTTTTCTATCAAAACTAAAACTTTTCTTCACTTTTATTGGATTGGATTGTTCTCATAGTAATTTGATAACAAAGATTATCAATAATTCTTTAGTTTAACTTAGTGAAAACCAAGATTAATTTTATATTACTGTAAAAATCTTATTCAGCTTAATGTAATTGTTCATTATTAATAGTATGTAAAGGAATTGTTCCGTTAAAAATTATGACGAGATGACACTTCATACCTTTAGATTTTAAAGGCATTATTTTATTTCTATGGTTTTATAAACGAATGAATATTGTTAGCATAAATATTGAATATTTTTCATAAAGATTCCTTCTATATAATACGAAAACTAGGCATTTTTTTTAATCTGTGTATATACATATATATATATATATAAAATTAAAATTTAGATAAATAAAATTAGATTTATAAACATAAAATAAAAAGAAATATTGTTTTAAATTTACGAATAACAAACGACCTGTTTTACAATTAGATTAGACTAAACTATAAGAAATTAAACAATTTTATTTGAGAAATAAAAGGTGATACATAAATCCAGACATAAATGTGAAGCTTGTGTTTATATGTTTAGTTTCTTATACGTAAGAAAACATTTCAGTAACAACTGGGTCACTAGTACATAACAGTAATATCATCATATCTTTACAAATCAAGTAAACTGAAGAAGCTCAACATACTTTTTTATTTCTGTTTACCGCATTACCATCAGTAATTTTATATTTGGATTCAAATCTTATGTAATCAGTACAACTCCTCTACAATATTTTTAAATTCTAATACATATGTACGATTACATTTTTTGTACCTAATAAATCAATTTTTGAGGAATACAAAAATACCACTTACTTAAACTGGGATTTCCTTATATACTTAAATATACCTTTATATATAGTTTTGTGGCTCAAAAATCTCCAAAATTACTAAATCAATTTCATTAAAATTTTGATACGCTGTGGTAGTGTATCTGTAGTTGTGCATGTGAAAAATTTTATGAAGAGGTTGAGTCGTTCTTCAGTTACGTTGAATTTAAGACCGAAAAAATTTGAGTGGAGCAACTTAGAAGCATGATTCGTTATAATTCTCCAAGTTGGAATGCTGATGTTTCCTTATCTACGGTATATACAGTATAGCCCCGCTATAACGCGGCTCGATATACCGCGGATACGGATATAACGCGGATTATAGCCTGTCTCCCAAAAAATATTTGAATATCTGAAAAAATAAAATAGGATGAAGAAATACTATTTACCCTACCACTGTATTCGATATCGGTAAAAATCCACCATAAATCCATTGAAACTATCAACAATACGCTTCTAATACAACATCTGTTAATTAGTCACGATCAATTTTAAAGCCTTGGATTTCCAAAAATATGATTCAATGAAACTAAAGTATGATTCTAATACATTAATAGGAAATGGGTAATATAGGTATAGTAATAGTAATATAGGTAACAGTAAATTCTTATGATATACTGCACATGACTCAATTCCTGTAACAGCGATAAGACCATCAATGTGCTGCTAATTTTTTTAATTGATCCCTTTTGTGATTTAAAGTTTACTTCTCGAAATAACGCGGTTACCCTGTAACGCGGGCGTAAGTCCCCCGATAACCGCATTACAGCGGGGTTACGTTGTATTGTTAGCAATATTAAACCAATTTAAAAAGATATTAAAATATTAAATCCAAATTAAATTAACGAAAATTCGGTCTCCTTGCGAAGAACTGCGCAAGATTTTTTTAATATAAAAATCTTAACATCCCGCGACCTCGATAGCAGATTGTTAGGGTCTCATCCTATTTTACGTAAGTTTAATGCAATTCGAAAGTTTAATGAAAACGTTAGAATCATTGTAGTGAATATAACTAATTAACTGATTAGTAATTTGCAAACTACTTTCTAGATCAGGCCTCAGGTTCATTTTAAGCAAATTTTTGGCATTTTTTTACCTACCATTTTATGGAGACTACCTTCTTTTTTTAAGATGTGTAAAAGCAAGTATGAAATCATAATAAAAATAAAATAAATCTTATTCTATATAAAAACTGAATGTCTGTATATTGGCTCTAGTTTAAATTTTCAACAATTGAGATTTAAATTTTATATAATAATTACTCCTGAATTATCCTGGAAAAAAATTTACTCAGTTCCCTGCCTCTAGGCCTTCAATAAACAAAGTACTGAGATGTTCTAGTCATTATTTTTCAAAATGCTTACAAGTTTGCATGCCTAAAGTAAGACATAAGATTTAGAAGAGCCTGGACTTCTTAAATATTCTACAGTTTTATATGTAATAAATTTTATGAATGTATGGTACTTATGTTCTCTATATTTGACTTTTAACTTTCGTCTTCAACTCTATATTTGGATGAATTAAGGAATCGAATGAAAAATAATTTTACCAGGAACTTCAGAATCTGACTCCAATCGAAAACTTACCATCAAACTCATTTCTCATTTTTAACCAAAAGGATACTATATAAAAATCAGTCTTCATCCCGGAAATGACGCAAAGTGTTTCAGTAATAACGTTATTATAATATTAAGATACATACAGTATTTATTATTAAATATTTCATAACTATTTTTACTTTCTTGTACAAAGTAAAGGAAATATTGTGATCATGAAAAATTTAGGTTTTCAGATTTCAACGGAAATATCCATTTTGACCATCCCTGAATCCATTTTGACTATTTTCTGCGTGACATCCGTATGTTCGTACGTATGTATCTCGCATAACTCAAAAACGACTAGCCGTAGGATGTTGAAATTCTGGATTTATGACTGTTGTTAACATCTAGTTGTGTACCATTTTTTTGGGGGAAGGGGATTTTCCATCCCCTTTCCCCCTTGCTACCGGACCTAGACCAGCGAAGCACGAATCAATCCCAAGGGTGCCTTTGCCTCTAACATCCCGAGTGACCATGCTGAATCCGGCTATTCCGTTCCCAGCACGAGGTACCAGCCAGTCGACTGGGTCTTTTCTAATGCCTTGCCTCTAAGCGGAAGTCCCCTAGAGGGACTTCCACCCGGGACTCTGGTCTTCCTTTATGCTTTGCCTCTAAGTGGAGGGCCCCCTAGACGACCCTCCATCCTGGACTCTGGTCTTTTCATTTTAACCCCTTAACAAATCTTCTGGAGTCCCCTTTCACTCATCGGCCGTGATGCACCTCGGCATCCCACGCCTCCTGAAAGGGGCTATCCACCCAACCCCTAATCTAGAAACCCCAATTCTTCGTTTTCAACGTCCCCCCTACAGTCCTTTTCATCTCATCTAGTTGTGCACCTCCCCTTTTGGTTGCAATCGACTGGACCAAGTGTCAAAAAAAAAACAAAATCAAAACAATATTTTGGACTTTTTCTTAACTGCAGTAATAAGCTCTCATTGAGAGCTTTTCAACAATATAATATAAGTGATACTTATTTTCATTGATTCCAGAGTTATAACCAAATAAAAATTTAATTACTGAAATTTTTGGATCTTACAAGGGGAAGGCACATCGGTTCCAATCCGACTTAATTTTCAACTTTTTTTTTTAATTTAAATTTATTGATTTATTAATAATTATTAACCTCCGATTGTAAAAAAAATTATAATAAATAATAATTCAACAACAATAAAAAAAATATGGAAAAATATCAGAAGTTATTAATAAAATAAAATTTTATGTACTTTTCATTTTAAAAATTGTGTATATGTGATTTAATAGGCGTACAAGGAAGCCATGTGATGTCCACATCAGATTTTTTCTTTACCACAAAACAAATAGATAGCAAATACCTTGAATTCAACTAAGAAAAATGTCAATACTTAATAAGTAATCGTTTTAATTATTTAATAATCCCTGAACGTACGTTATAAATAATTATTGTTAATAGTAGTAGAATAGTAAAGCGTTTCTTATGAAGAGATCTTAAACCAATTCTTTCTGAACACTCGTAGGTGATTAAATTCTTTTGAGTATGTACGTATGTGTGTATGTATTTAGAGTAGCCTATGAATATTTCTATTTCATAACAAATAATATTAAAAGATTGCCCATTTTGGAATGAAAAGGTTATATTACATAGAACATGTACATAGTATATTATGGCAGTACAAACACTCTAAAACTAAAATTAAAAAATACAGTTACTTAAGTATAATTAACTTAATTAATATGTAATTGCAATTTTATCAAGATCAATAATGACTCAAGTAATCTATTTATCCACAGACTACATTGGACAACAGATATATAGAGTAATTCAGGAGGAAAGGGAAATAACTTGGAAACTGGTTCTAGAACTTGAAATAAGGAAAGCAATTCATATACAACCTATATCCGAAAACACTTAATTATCGAGTTACTGCTAGTGAAACATTTAGCCCGGATTTCAATACCCCGATGAAATGAGGTCATAATGAAATTTTTAAGGCGTTACATTTGGGATAAACTTGATGGTTTCTTATGTTTTTGACCAGAAAAATGAATAAAACAGGTCCCTGAACTATAATTCCACTAGTTTTCATGATATCCAACGTAAAACAGAAAGTTTCGATGACAAAAAAAATCGAAACATCGATGCAACGTAGTATTCACCACAATGCACCACAACTTATTTAAGTTCATTTAAACTTATTTAAGTTTAAACGAAGTGCAGCAAAGAATGTGTATGTGTAATTTAATAGGCGTACAAGGAAGTCATATGGTGTCCACATCAGATTTTTTTAAAGTTATTTAGTCAAGTGACCGGAGGCAGCCAGTCACGTCGCAATATACAGTAACAGTGGACAGTGGCAGTGGCAGCGGCACCGAACATAACGCATCTCTTAAAAAAATCGAAATTAAAAAAAAACCCGAATTTAGTTTTTAGATATGTACATGAAGATTAGATGCACCAAACATCAAGTTGATATCTTCATTGAAATGATGATATTAAAATAATAGTAAATTTCATTGGTTTTTTACTCCATCTTAACCCTTTAAACTCGGAATTCCAAAAAATTCTACCTTAGTTGCATTTACTTAGTAAGAACGTGTACACACAATTTTTCATCAATTTATCTTCAATAGTTATTACTGAGCTTGATTAGGTGTCAGGTGTTTTACGTACTCAAATGTGTGTGTGTGTGTGTGTGTGTGTGTGTGTGTGTGTGTGTGTGTGTGTGTGTGTGTGTGTGTGTGTGTGCGGGTGGGTCGGTTGGGTGCTTGCATTTGTAAAATGCGCTGCGCATAACTTGTACTTGCAATAAATAAGATGTTTACTCTATATACATTGATGATATCTTACATGTAAATGCTTCATGAGTTTTGTTAGAATTACCCGGTCTGGTCATAACCTTTTCTATAACAGTGAATCTTACAATAACCCAAGGTATAATGGCAGTAACCGAAGCAAAGGAGGGATTTTTATTACAGATAAAAATGTAGGCCGAACTGCGTTTTAAAAGATTTACGTCTCATCCTATCCAGGTCAAACTTTTTAACTGCTACACTAACTTTTAACATGAATCATGATTGTTAGAAAAATAACGTTTTAAATCTCAAATAAAATATGTTAGTAAAATCAGACAACTTTACAATTAAAAAATTAATATGTTTCTTCAAATAGCATCGCTTAAAAACAATTTATTTTGTTTAGAACATTTTACCTCATGGTAAATGCACTTATATCAGATTTTTTTTTTCTTTAATTAGCTAGGACGGTCATAAATAGTTAATCCATGAATAAATTACTGCGTAACTTCTATCATCGTTTACAAGTATTAAACTAGGGAAAATGTACGTAAGACTTCTTTAAACTGATAGTTCCCCAGTTTTTTATAACGAATTCTCAGAAAAAATTTATTTTTATTCAACATCAGTCCTTTATATAAATATATTTACGGAAAAATCCCGTATTCTAGTGTACATTTTCATCATTACTCCACTAAAGATTCACTGTAATTAAATAATGATTATTATTATCTGACATTTCGGACACCATCCTTTTGAATTACTAAGAGGCATAGAATATCTTCAAGAAGATATAATTTATATAAAATACGTTTCCGGAATTATATTTTTAAAATTAACAACTAATATTAAAACTAAATTGTAGTTAAAATGTAGAAAATTGAAAGAATAATTGTTACAAAAGACCAGTTATTTTCTTAACCAGCTTTCCAATATAGACGTTATGTAGATTATTGTATTGTATGATAAGTTTCAGAATTTCTTCCACTCAATTTATACAGCAATTATAAAAAGGTTATGTTTTTTTTTTTAAATTACGCATTCCTGATTGACATAACTATTACTTGAAAAAAAAATTAACCGATTCGTAGAATACTGATGGTCAAATCTCACAAATTGTGCTAGGATGTTAAAAATTATCTTATTTTGATAATTAATCGGATATACGTAGACTATTTAAATACTCTTATATCAATTTTTTTTAATTTTTTCCACGTGAAAAAAGTTTCATACAAAATATAAATACTGTTATTAAAAAGTGATCAAAATAAGGTAATTTTCTTTAGTTTTTTTTTTAAATAACAAATTTAATATTTTAATAGGAAAGTGATTATTTAATTAATCAAGTCGATACAACATTGTTTGTCGGTTTGTTTTCTCCAAAACCAGTTTTCCAGCTACTGCCGGGTCTGGGTATGCGTGTATAACCAATTGCAATTACTGCTACTGGCTTGCCAGACCTGACGTAGCTGTAAATGTAGTACAATGTAATTGTAAATACAATTACATTTGACCGGTAAACGTAATCTGGAACAGACTCAGATCGACCGCTCCTAAGACGTGTGGTTAATTGAAATCCAACCACCAATGAACACTGGTATTCACAGTCTAGCATTCAAATCCATATAAAAGCAACTACCTTTACAAGGAATCAAACCTTAGAACTGTTGATTTCTAAAATCAGCTGATTTTGCGATGATGTGTTTAACCGCTCGATTAACCCGACGGATTATTTTGTGACGGCAGGTGAGAGAGACGTTGTCTCTTACTATAAGACGTTGTTTCTTTTTTTATGTCCTGAGGTAACTCAGAACTTAAGAAGTTACTAACTGTATTGAGAATAAAGATTAGTACAGAACAGAAAAGGATGGAGAATAGCATTAATCCCGGTCAAATGACTGATGACAAAAATTAAAGAAATACATCACATACATTTCCATAATTCTTCTTTTATATACAATGTAACTTTTCCCCCGCGGTCTTTTTTGTCTTTCCACGTAAATACCGGATTACGCCGTTATAGCCACCTGTGGAGTAACAAACCGACCGTTTCTTTCTGTGTAAGATTTCCTTATATCATTATTTTATTAAAACTAGTTTCATTTAATGGTTTATTTTCATGAAACCTCAGTTTAGCGGTTTCTCAGAGATTTATCCTTTTTCAGAAGTTTAAAAAAAATATAAATCGTCGTATATATTTTTTAATTAAAAGTTACAAATAAATCTTTACTATCTCATCACTGAAGTAGAATGAACTGTTTTGTTTTTGTTGTAATTTGTTGGTAGATTATGAAGCTGTTGTTTGGTCCATATATATAACAAAATTTAAACCATCTAATTATAAATTTGTTTTTGAAAATGACAACAAAAATTAAATAAAATTACTTACAATTAAATATTTAAAGTTACTCGTAGAATTTAAAATAAAGCATTTGTTTTATAATATGGAATACGGAGAGCAAAATTGTAAATCATCATTCAAGAATGATAAACATTGAAAAGACTATTTGAGGAATATTTAAAATCATATAAATACAATAAACAAAAATCTAATTACAGAAATAACATTAGGAAAAAAGTCTGATGTGTATATCATATGACTTCCTTGTATGCTTATTAAATTTCATATACACATTTTTTTAAAATGAAAATTATATAAAATTTTATTTCCTTAATAACTTTCGATATTTTTTTCATATTTTATTTTTTTTTTATTGTTATTGAATTATTATTTATCGTAAAACTTTTTTTTACAATCAGAGGTTAGTAATTAATAATAAATCAATATATTTCAATTTAAAAAAAGGAGATAAATTCAGATTCGGATCGGTATCCCTTCCCCTTGTAAGATCCAAATATTTCATGAATTACAACTACTTTATATGGCTATAACTCTGGAACCAATGAAAATAAGTACCACTTATGATATTTCAATGAAAAGCTCTCAATGAGGGTTTATTACTGGAGTGAAGAAAATGTCCAAAATCAACGTTTTTGGAGATTTTGAGCTTTTTTGGACACTTTTCGTTCAATCGATTACAATCAAAAGGGGAAGTGCACAACTAGATGTTACAACAGTCCTAAATCAAAAATTTCAACATTCTACGGCTAATAGTTTTTGAGTTATGTGAGATAGATTCGTACGTACAGACGTCATGCCGAAACTAGTCAAAATGGATTCAGGGATGTTCCAAATGGATATTTCCGTTGAAATCTGAACACCGAAATTTTTCGCGATCATACTTCCTTTACTTCGTCCAAGGAAGTAATAAACACACAATTTTTTGTCGGTATAAAGCTTCAAACTCATCAAAGATATATAAATATCTAGTAAAATAATATATATATTATTTTATTGACTGATAAAACACTCGTCTATAAATTCACTTACAATAAAATTTAGATAACATAATCTCATTATCAACAAATTGTTATATTTCATTCAAATGCTTGGTTGGTTCTTTTACTCATCATTTGAAAACCAACTGAAAAAGTATACAGAAAAACTGATAGCGGATGTTACTATAGTATAATTAAGTTGTTATATGAGAAGTTTAAATTTTGCTAATATATACATATTTATATGAATTACTTTAAGTAAATCGAAATAAGGTACGTATTTTATTACAGTATAACATTAATTTTTATTTATGACAAAAAAATAATTATTATAATTCTAATGAAATAATAATTTTTCTGAAACAAACTTTATTATAATATATAAACAAAAATTTTACGTTTAAATCAATTCAACTTCGTGTTAAAAGAAAATAAATTTAAGTGAAAGATGCAGCTTTGCATGAAACGTATTTAAAATTAAAAATAAAATTTGTAGTATTTGAAAATTACATATTTTACAAATTTGTTTCTTGTGATAAAAATATAAATAAACACAAATTAAAATCTACCAAACTTTACTGTCTGAAGCGGAGTAAATATTCAGAATACTGGTAAGGCTAGATTGCTAACGGCATAACCTCAAACACCTCCCATATTAGACAACATTTGTGTTTATCTAGTATCTATCTAAGGAAAGAAGACTACCAGCTTGTTTTTGAATCGTTTGAACTTTGTAACTAATAAAGCGAATGCAAACGCGTCAGTTGTATTTGAAGCAAGACTGTATGGAAATCATTTTCTTAACTTTTTTTTATAAATAATGCGTATTACGATATTTATAAGTTCGGCAAAAAAATTTTATAAAAATGCGTAAACACATGTAACATATATTCTTTTAGATTTACCCTTGTCTACTTTTAAATAGGTTCTTCTAATTATTTTGGCTAAAGGGATACTTGAAAAAATGTCTTAATATTTAGTAACCATAATGAAATGAAATTTAAACGTTATCAAACTTTCGAACAAAAATGTTTAAATCTGGCCGTCTATAAAATTTGAATTCTATTAATCAAATGTCAAAAGTTATTTTTTTTAATTTTCAATTGGATAGACGATTTTTCGCGCGAGGAAGTAAAGTCATTGCACTTTGTAACAGAATGTATGACATCTGTGATGACTGCAGTCTATGAGCATCAACTGTTGAAGCCGATAATCAGTTACTCTTTTCAACAAAAAATACTTTATTTTTAGAAAATTAATAAGAATAATTTAATATTTCATTCAATCACCCAGAAGTACTAACATCATATTTTACCTACGCTAATAATATAGCTTGTAACCCCTAAAATTAAAATCAAGTTTACTTGAATGTATGTACAGTAGTTTTATAAAAAATTACACCAACTATAACGGCACTCAAATTTACCATGGGACCGTAAGATAATATAAATTTATGTAAACATTGAAAAGTCAATGATACCTTAGACATAACATAAACATAACATAACATAAACCAATTATAACATAAATGTTAAGATTCTTGTAATTTTTGTTCGTTAAATTATTTCGTATTGATTGCAATGAGTTATTGACAAATAAGCAAATTATGATTGTTTTTGCAAAAAAATATTAATGTTTTTTTCCAAAATATTAATATTTTTATATGTACTCTACAATAAGAAGTGTACTTAAAATATGTATTTGCGTATCGCCAATATTATTAAATATAACGGAATATTTTTTTCAGTTTTTTAATTAAAAATTTTAAATGACAGTAATTTATTTTCAATTAAGTCATACAAAACATATTAAAAACATTAAATTATACAAGATCTGTAAATAAAATAATGAGACTAGTTCAGAAAAAATTTATTTTTAATCAAGTTATCCACGGACTCTTTCACCTTCTTCAAGGCAGTGTTGGAACTCAGAAACCCTAATATCCTACAGATGGTAGGTTACATTTTTTTTATGCTTTCTACTGTTCCAAAATGGTGACCTTTGAGGTATTTTTTAAATTCAGGAACACGAAAAGGTTGGTATGTCAGATGATTAAGGTGGTTGGGGAGCTACAGGAACGTTTTTCTTTGCCAAAAACTCTCAATTAATTGAGAGTGCAGTGTGACAAGGTGCACTGTCATGATGCAGCATCCAGTTGTCTTTGATGGCTGGTCTCACACGGACAACTCTTTTCCGAATTTTTTCAAAAATTTCTCGGTAAACATATTGATTTACAATATATCCTGTACGCAAAAACTCATTATGGGCAATTCCATTACTATCGAAGAAACAAATTAGCATGGTTTTGATTTTTGATTTTCTCATTTTTGCTTTTTTGGGACGTAACTGATTGCCGGCCATCAGAAAATGCTTTAAATCACCTAAAAGGGTTTGTGAGAGAGCGTCACCTCCATACGCCTTTCCAATTTTGCAAAGGTTTCAGTAGCATTCTCACCGAGTTCAATACAAAACTTAATTGCACAATGTTGCTCATAATTAGAGTATCACTCATTTTTGTAACGCATAACAAAAACTCATTTCAGGAAAAGTTTGTTTACGTCTCACGTGGCAACAATAGACTAAAAATATTAATACCTAATATAAATCCATATGACCATATGGACCAACTAAGTTCATATAACCATATGTTTACTAGTAACTTTACAGTGTTGCCACTTCAGCTACAAAAAAAAAACTAATCTCTTTATTTTATTTACAGATCTCATATATACTATGTTCATATTTGTACATGTTTTGAAGAAAAATTAGATAGCTCTTTCTTAAAAAATTAGATAATACGAAAAAGAAGATAATTTGGTATTCACATGTGTCCGACAACTAAATAATTCTACATAAATTTACTACTGATTACGTAACATTTTATTTTTATTTCATTTAATAAAACGTAAGTAACCTTATTTTTTCCAATACGTGTTATTTTACTCAACTCCCTCATGCAAAGATTCGTCTGAATTTAAATGAAAATTTAAAAAAAACTATTTTTTTTATATTTGATTAACACAATTTTATGATGGCCAGATTTAAAAATGCTTGTTGGAGGTTTAGTAACGTTTAAATTTTATTTCATTATGCTTACTAAATTTGACACATTTTTTAAGATAATTTAAGGAGTACCTACTTAAAAGTAGACAGGGGAAAACGTAAAAGTATATGGTGTTACATGTGTTTACTTATTTTGTAGAATTGTTTTCTTGTACTTATAAATTACGAAATACTCATTTACATATATATTTTTACTAATATACGTAATTTTTTTCGCACGCGCGCGCGCACACACACACACAGAGAGAGAGAGAGAGAGAGAGATCTTTACTTATACTCAGATTCTTTTTAAACCTAAATTGGTTTTTAATCATAACATTTTTTTTCTTCTCCCTCGTGTGTTGCGGTCGTAATCGGTACTGATGGGCTATGCCAACCAAGTCAGTACAAATACTATTCTGATTCTGTATTAAAGAAAGATCGGACAATTTTCCATGTTTTGAGTATGACTGATCTCCAGGAAGTTTCTCTGGATGTGTATATTTAAGTCCTAATTGTAGATGCGATATGAATGTGTGACGTTTGAGGTCCATGACCGACATAATAGGGGATAATGATGGTGACTTTTTCTTGTTTCCAGAACCTTTTTATTTCTATCGCTAGATCGGCGTGTTTGAATAAATATTTTGTATTTGGTTTGAACGTTTGGGTCAATAGGGATGGCAATGTTGATTAGGTAGGTGATTTTTTCTTTTATGGATTGGAAGGTAATGTCTGGTCTATTAGCGGGAATTGTTTTATCCGTATGAATGTCGAAATCCCATTATAGTTTGTATTTAGTACTTTCGAGTACGAATGAGCGTGTGTATCTGTAGTAGGGATCTGTGTTTACGATGAGTTTGTATGTTGCGGCTAGTGTTTGGTGAAGTACTTTAGCTGCTGCATTACGTCTGGCTGTGTATTCTGTTTGCGGCTGGAACTCTACATCCAGCTGTGATGTGTTCCAATGTTTTCTTTTGATGAAGGCATCTCCTATATGTGTCAGTTGCGACGGATGGGTCACCGATTATGTTTTTTTTTTTTTTGGAGTTTTAGGGGCATCGACTACTGTAGTCAATGGCCTCTTTTCCGCATCAAAAAAAAAATAATAATATATTTTCCTCCTGTATATATACACGAGTGACATAGCTAGAGACTAATCTTGTCAAAAGAGCATCTAAAAATAGATTTATTGAAGTCCCAAAAACACAAACATAACAGGAGTGTATGTAGAACCCTTACTATTAAAAAATATTCTAATCATTTCTTACGAAATTTTGTCAAAAACTATCAAAAAAACACTTCACTATCATACAAGAATTAAAAGACACACATTGAAAAAACTCTTTAACACAAGATGTCATGGGTGTAAACGATCCTTGCCACTTATTAACATATAAATCACTTCTAATGAAAGTGTTCAAAAGCTATCAAAAACATTTCATGTCAAACAAAAATTAAAGATACACCTTTTCTTAAAATTTTTCAAAAGATATACAAAAACAATCTCTTCTTAAATTTTATCGTCTAGGTTTGCCCTATGCTATTCTTTTTTGCTTCTCTTTTCCATTTTCCTAAAGGCCTAGATGTCAAATTCCAAGGTGTTTCAAGCCTCGGAGAAGGAATGATTTGATCCTCCGCAGTACACCATGGAGGATGCTTTGCTACCGGCGTTGAACGATATCAGCTAAGATATTGTGGTCAGTAGTGCATCAGAGTCAAGTCTCGATACACTCGCCGCTTATTAAGACTCATATTTCATCTCTTCCTTATTATTTGTAAAGTAAATTAACATATAAGCTGTATAGTTCTTCTTACTCATTGTAAAATAAATTAATTTGTCTATATTCAGCTAGCCTTGTTAACAGCTGATATTTTATATCGATAATATAACAAATGTTCGAATAACTGCCGCCGTGGTATAATACCTTGATTAGGTGTAATTATTCTACGAGTATATATATTATTTCGCTCGATCATATTAAATAAATAAATCCTTGTTCAGTTCATATTCCAAAATAATTTAATATAACCTTTAACTTTTATACTGAATAAATATTATATTGTTGAAAAATGAATGGTGTATGATTGATGAGAGTGAACATGATTACTCTATGAAGTATGGATTAAGACTGAAAAATACAGAATTATATACATTGTTACATTATTAATATAAAATATCACCTGTTAACAAGGCTAGCTGAATTTAGATAAATACATTTATTTTACAATGAGTAAGAAGAACTATACAGTTTATATATTTATATACTTTTACAAATAATCAAGAGGAGAAACATGAGTCTTAACACCACTAATGCTTGTGCAGCGGCTGAATTCCTCGCCTCTCACTCAATGACTTCCATGCTTTTGGGGGCTCCATTTCTGTTTTTCAGAAATCTTTTTTTTTTTCTAATATTTTAATTTCTGTTTTCTGAGTTCCCCGCATGGGGAATTATGCATTCTTTACTTTGGCTTCAGACCTGTTGTCTATTTTGCGTTCATTGTCCTTCGCCTTGGAACTGGTTGAAGCCTCATTCTCGGTGGAGATGAGCAAACGTTATTGAACTTATATCGAACAGAAGTTCAATAACAATTTGTTCAATAACGTTTGTTTTCGACATTGACGTCTTTGGGCTGCTATTTATTGGTTTATTGGTCAACTCTTCATCTTCTGATTAATCATCTGTTCCACTAAACTGACTAAGGCTGGCGCCAGTTCAGTTAAAGTTTGTTTTAAAGTTGAAAGTACAGTTTTAAATTAAGGCGGTTCAATTTAATTATTGTTATTATTATTATTCTTCTGGCATAGTTTTACACCATTTTAAATGAGGAATATGAGATTAATGAAATAATTGATAAAGAAATACCTTTTCCGAGAATCAAATCCGAGATCAGTTGATGTAAAAAAAGTTCTAGCCATTACACGAACTAGCTGAGTCGATGTATAGTGATAGTAAAGAATTTACTTTAGATTTTTATGAATTAATGCAAAGAATCAATAATGACCCAATATGATTACAAATTTTTTCTTGAGTTAAGTAAAATTTCGTCAAAGCTTGAAATACATCACTATTACAGAGATAATTTATTTATTACAGAAATTTAAACATTCTTACTTTACTCTTTTTTCATTAAAAAATTACAACTGAAAAAATATTAAATCATTTTTGCAGTATTATTTATAATTCGGCAAAAACATTCACCTATTATTGTTTAAGTTTTATTGATATCTGTAGCAATGGCCATAAATGACAATGACATTTAGTGATTTTTTTTTTCTAAATTCGGTGTTCTATAGGAGCCGTTTATTAAACGCTTCATTAACCATTTCTATTTTAATTTTTATTTCACGACAATCTTTATTTATTAAAGTCAATTCTATTCATTTCCCTGAAGTAACACGTAATGCACAAAAACATTTCACTTCTTTATATTGAACTGTCACAGCATAAAAATCATTAAATGTTTTTTCAGCAATACTGATTCTTTTATAAATTTCAAATAAGGTTCATATTAAAATTATGATGCAAATGAAGAAGGGCCAAAAATGTGTTTTACATCATTATTTCATGTTCAAGCTATTCTAAATTTAATGAAAAAATGAGGAAATTTATATGCATATAACAATGTTTAAATCAACCTTACACACAGTCTCCATGAATTACAACTAAATTTGAGAAAGAAATTATACTTTATTTGTATATTATTAGATATTTTGATTCGCTGTTTCGTTACCGATAAAAAGTGATCATCAATTAGAAAATGTTTTTTAGAATTACTTTGGTAAAGTTAAAATTTAATTATGAAGCTAATTTTTTTCTTTTTTCATTCTTTTCCCAGAAATGGCTAATAATATAGATTTAAATACACAAATAAATTTGAATTCTAAAATCGAGCATGATCCCAGCGACAATAGCAATAATATTTTGACTACTGTAAAGACAAGTAATAGCCAGACAGATAAATGTTTATCGACGCAAAACAATAATAATAATGAAAATAATTTTGAAAATTTAAAAAATTATCCAGGATTATCTTCCAGCGTTTCCTGTACTAGTTTGACCGATGAATATGTTAACTTACCTGGTGCAAAAAAAGCCTTTGAAACTATGATGTTACGACTAAAATTTCCTTCCGAATATTCACAATTTACTGAAGACTACATAAATTATTTGTCTGATACTGTTTCAGGAAAAACGGTATTTGAATGTGAACCAGAAATGTTAGATATTCTTAGTAAATTTACAAAAACGTACGGTAGGTGTAAATTATTTGAAGACTTGAACTTAATAGTAGAAGATTATATGCTTATTATAAAAGAAATAAACATGTATGTTATGCAAGCATTTTGCAGATCAGATCTAAGTTGTTTTATATGCAGTAAAATTGTTTTTAGAAATGATTTGTACCATCACTTAAATAAACATATTTCTAATAAAGATTTGTTCTTGGTAGAATATTTATTAGCTAGAAATATATTTTTAAAAAACTTTAGCCAAAAAATTCTACAAGAATATCATAAAAATCCAAATAAGTTAGATTTAACGGTTTTATTCCAAAATAAAGAAGATATATCAGACGAAGAAATAAAAATTATTAAAGGTTTTGTAGAAAAAGCTAAATTAGAAAATAATACCGATACAGAAAATAAAGGAACAAATACTGCATACCAAGATTTATCCTACGATAAATCTACTGAACATGAAAATAAGCAAATTTGTACAAAACAAGTTAATTTAACGCCGCAGGTAAGACATTCACGTACAACAGACGCTAAAAATACCAATTTGTACGATAAAAATGTACCGGAACTAGTTTATAAACAAGAATTATCAGAAAATAATGAAACTTTTACAAAAGGGTGTGCCCCCACAGAAAAAAACACTAAACAAGAAATACCTAAAAAGGATAGCCTACAGATAACATCCTTATCAAAAACTTCACAGATAAAACAAGCATCTTCTGAAAAACCGATACTGTCAAAACCAAATCAAATAAAGAGTAAAGATTATCCACGTATAGAATCAGAACATGTACGATCAACATCAGAAATATATGAAAGAACACCTTCTGTAGAAGCTACTTCGAAAATATTCCATAAATTAAACCATAGAAACCATCAAGATGTAGAAGGACAATCTACAAAATTCACTAGAAAAATAAATACAAAAGTGAATAAAAACAGAAGAATGCCTTCTGTACCATCTACATCTACATCCTCAAACCTTACTTGTAATAACTCCTCTGCTACAGAAATGGAATCTGTATCGCCTACTTTGGATATAAATCCAAAAGTATCTTCTGAAGCACCTATATCGACAATATATAATCAATTAAACCTTAAAAATTATCGTGATATAGAAATAAAACCTATAACATCAACTTCGGAAATAAATCCAAGAATATCTTCTGAAGCACCTATATCGACAATATATAATCAATTAAACCTTGCACCTATATCGACAATATATAACCAATTAAACCTTAAAAATTATCGTGATATAGAAATAAAACCTATAACATCAACTTCGGAAATAAATCCAAGAATATCTTCTGAAGCACCTATATCGACAATATATAATCAATTAAACCTTAAAAATTATCGTGATATAGAAATAAAACCTATAACATCAACTTCGGAAATAAATCCAAGAATATCTTCTGAAGCATCGGGGTCGATAATATCTAATCACCTAAACCTAAAAAAATATCAGGACATAGAAATAAAAGCCATAACACCTACTACAAAAATAAATACAAAAGCAGCGTCTGAAGCATCGGTATCGACAATATCTAAACTCTTAAACATTACTCTTCAAGGCTCCAGTGATGCCGAAATAAAACCTATGACACCTACTTCGGAAATAAATACAAGAACACCTTCTGCAACATCAACTACGACAAAATCTCACATAGTAAACAATAAAAACTATCACGGTGTAGAATTAAAGCCTACAAAAATCTCCCAAAAAATAGATACAAAAACAAATAATCGTAAAAGAATATCTGCGCTATCTACGTCAACAACAGCTAAACGCTTAAACATTACTCGTAAAAACTCCACTGATATCGAAATAAAACCTACATCTACTTCGGAATTAATTTCAAAAAAATCTTCTGAAGTACCCATATCGACAATATCTAATTAACTAAACCTTAAATTCTACCCTGATGTAGAAATAATACCTATAACATCTACTTCTGAAGTTATTACAAGAAAGTTGTCTGTAGCACCGACATCAACGAAACAAACAACTAATAAATAAAACTTCAAAAACTACGACAAAAAATTGTGTATTACCTGTTTATTATCCATTACCGATTTTATTGTTTATTCACACAAACAAACAAACAAACAAGATTACTTGAATTTCATGCAGATGCATATGTAAAATCATTAAACGTTGGTGATTGACTTTGACAAGCCCACTGAATCTGAATGATGAAAGGTTGGAGGGTTCGGGGCTTCGTAACACTGCAGCTCTGACAGCGTCTACTTTTCAGGTGTACAGAGATTTTTTTTTTTAAGGTTCTCCATTAATAAACTTTACATCATTAAACGGATCTCTATCAGATTGAAACTTTGACTGACCATTTTTTCAGAAATTTACACCATTCTAGTGGATATCCAGCTAGAAAACGGTTTCACCTTGCAGGAATTGTTTAGGGTCATCAACTGTAATGTTTTAATTAATTAATTTTTATATTGTCTTCTTAAGAATAATAATATATTTTATTTGCGTAAACTGTACATCTTTTTCTTTATTTTTTTTTTATTTTACCCCTCGTGTCCTTTGTAAAATAAAAATTATATTGGTAGAGATAAACAGCTTTCTGATCCTTCTCAAACATCCTCCCAAGGTAATTGTCATCAATAATTATTTACCACCAAAATACAAAAATGCTTAATTATTGCTACCTGTTTTTTTAGGATTTTATTAGTACATAATTAATACCTTGGGAATTTCTAAATAAACTTAATAAAATCGTTATTTATATTTATTAAAAGCCCAGAAAATCATGATTGAGAACATTCTCAAAATGTTCCATAATATTTACTAAATTAGCGTTTTATGGTATGGATGAATGAGAAATTATGTACTTAATCATCCCTAAAATTTTTCTAAAAAGAAATTGATGTTTCCCAGTTTAACACTCAAAGACGTGAAAATATGTTTTTTTTTGTTTTTTTACATATATCACGAAAATTGTTGAATTTTGGAAAAAAAAATACGAGGGTACAAATTTATATTACATAAAATTTTCATTAATATGACGTATATTGCTATAATCTTGGAACAAATCCCAAAACTGGTTTTATTAAATGTAATTTTCATTTATTTTATTTAAGCTTAGTAATAGGAGTAGATTTCTCACTAGTTTAACCGTTTATTCAAAAAGTGGTTTACTCAAAAAAAAAGAAAAGGCAATTCCAATTTGTGATCTAGGAAATATATTTACATTGTAAATAACTCACTTTATGGATTAAATGTTTAAAAATCTACTCATTCTTCAAAAATTATTATTTGTATCATCATATAGTTATCCTCTCTGAGGGCAGAACAATATATCGGATCACTATATGTGACCCCACAGATCTTCGAAGATTCGAAGATTAGTAGGTTGATCCTGTAATGAATGTTCTTTAATTTCTTGTATTGTTTAAAAAAGCCTTTCTATTTTTTAAATAATAAAAACTCCAAGGAGTTAAATCAAGAGAGTATGATCTGAGTTACAAAAAATTTATCGGGATTTGTTTTATTTACTTTTTTTTAATTCAAATAACGGTTGTCCAAAATAATTAAAACTATCTTCTTTTATTTATAGTAAATCTGTTAAGGTACAGGAGTTTTCGTGTACTTTCAGTCAAGATTACTGATTATATATTATTATATCATAAGAGTACACATGCATTTAAAAAAAATTAAAAATGAATTAAAGTATAATCTTCAACTACGGGTTAAATTAAAAGAAACTATTTCAGAGGGATAACTAGTTAAATGGCATTGATCAAGTTATTTCAACGTATAATCTGCTTTGTGTTGCTAGGTACAATTCTAAACCCTAATATATGTACGGATGTGGAGATTCTGTACGAGAATGACGCGTTACGTTTCTATGGAAACAGTTTTGTGTGTGAACATATATACACTAGTCGGTGTGTTCAACCGAAAAGACGACGTACGGCTGGCAGCCAGACTCCACCCAATGAACACTGTTTTATTACCGCGCCGATCAGTTTTTCTCGTTCTAATGCACTCCCTCACAAACACACTGATAACACACTCCTTTGTACATCTCTCTTTTCGCTGTACTGTTACGTATTATTACTTGTTACTGAATCTATTCAGGCGCCAGCCACTATTTTACATAACGTGAGTTTATATTTTATTTCTATTTATCTAATATTATTGAAATTATAGATCTCTAATTATTAAAACTGACCGAGGTTTATATATTTTAAAACCCATTACAAAAGTGTGTTTTTATATATAAAAAAGTGAAAAAAGGAAAAGTAAAACTTAGTGAAAAACGGAAACTAAAAAGCAAACTATAAAGGTTAACTAAAAAGGCAAAAGTCATTGACAGTGGTTTCTAAATATTTTTATGTAAGCTATTTCATTCATATCGTATCAAATTTTGGTTTTGACAACGGTCTTACTAATAAGATTTTCAGAAAATTAAACATGTTTTTTTCTATTTAGTTGTGATTTTAATAACATTTTGAATATCATATTTATTATAACTTCATGATAATTTCACCTTTTTGGGAAAAGTACGAGACCAATCGATCAAATATGGAATATCTGATAGCGGTTGATTTTTATTAAAAACCAAATTAATTAATAACAAATACTAAAAGAAAGATGTATTAATATATTTTTCGATAAAATATTGGTAAACTTTAAAGATTAATAAATTAATAGCTTAAAAAGTCTTGCTTTAAAAAGGTTAACAGATTTAAATAGCCAATACAATGAACGAGTTGAAATAGCAAAAACATGTTAATAATAATAGATATACCACAATTCGAAAAACTCTCATTAATGCACAAAATTCCAGATTATTTCATAATGCTCACATAACTCCGTCGTACAGTTTTAAAATTAAATCTATATATATAAAAATGAATGTTTTTTTTCTCTGTATGTCTATTATTATGCCTTCCTAAACCGTTCATCCGATTGCGATGAAACTTTGGTAAGTTGTGCGCACGCTCGCGAAGGTTTCTGAATTAGTTTGGACCCGCTAGTGGCGCTGTGGTCGAGATATTTTGAAAAATTGTATTTATGGTCAGATTTGGCTCATATTCAGAATACATATTAGATATCCGAAAAGAGAAACTTTTGCAAAAACTATACCCGCTAGGTGGCGCCGGGGTCGAGATATTTACGAAACAAAGAAAGAAATATACAGACTTTCTTCTTCTATAGATATAAAAGGCAATGTTCGTATGTGTGTCCGCTATAGACTAAAAAACTACTAGACCGATTTACGCTACTGGTCCTATTTAAAAGGAAAGAGGGGAAATGGGGAAAAGAAAAAAGAACAGTGAAAATGAGAAGAAGGAAAAAGGAACATAAGGGAAAAGGTAAAAAGAGAAAAAAGTTGAAAGGGAAGAAGGGAAATAGGGAAAAGAGATAAAGTGAAAAGTTAAATTTTATGAAGTTCCGTAATGTTAATCTTTTTAATGTTTTACCAAACTTTCAGTTGTATTCATTTAATATATATATATATACTCAAATCTAGCAATATTGAAGCATTGCTTGGTCTGCTAGTTTTAAATAAATGAAAGTAATTTTTATTAAGGAAACTTCAAGTCTATATTTTTCTTTCAATTCATAAATAATGGGTCAAAAGACAATATTTAATTTTTTAATGAATTATGTTTCAAAAGCAAATAAACATATTTGTTGGGTAAAGTTAACAAGAATAAAAGAACACACAGCTCGTATTTGCCAAAAGAAATTGGACTTCAATTGGAAAGAAAACAAATGAACTTAAGTTAAATCATAACCTTAAAAAATATAAATAAATTTTTATTTTTATCAAGAGTTCACTACCAAGAGTGTACTATTATCTAAGAGTTCACTATTAAGAGTATTCACTATCAAGAGTAGTGTCTAAGTGTTAGTATGAGAACGATTAGAGAAAACGTGTGGAATTCGGGAACGAAGACATAACAAAAATAATTTACAAGCAAACAGACCACTAAAGAATTACGTAAGAGTAATAAAATAATTTCTGAATACGCAAGTTGAAGAAATGACATCAGGGCAGACAAAGAGAAATAGACTTCTAGGAACTATGACAATATTGAAATTGGTTGAGAATAAAAAACACTTAGGAATAATATATATATTAAGACTAAACAGTAATAAATAAAGCGAGATATGAAATAAGCTAACACCAATATGATGATGCAATCAGTAAGTCAAACTGGAGACTGAGAGAAATTGATATCGAAAATAAACCCAAACAACAATACACATAGATAAGCCTTACAAAAATGCAAAATAAATTACCAAGACTGTAACCTACAAGCCTCGACCATAACCAATTCATTGGAATAAAACGACTTTACGCAAACGGCTTAAACATATTTATAATAAATGTATGTAAGTGAACGGGCGCGTGTGGTTTTAGAATTCTATTTATAATATACATTTTTTTTCAATTTTGTATAACTGTTGTAAATTTCTTTTAGGAAATGTTAGTTGTAGAAATACATGTAAATGTAATACATTGCATATTATGTTACTGTTGCAATCATGATCGGCTTAAGCTCCTTTAATTTAGGAATGATTTTTCCTCGAGCAGTCCTGGAGTTCTCTATAATCTTCAACAGGTTATCAAAGCGTTAGCGTTAATTAAATGCCCTAGTGAGCGCAATTGAACTTCTGATACCCCTAGCCATTCTCTGAAAATTTTGGATGTAAGCACCCTTGCCAGCCAGTACAGACGTTCCTGACGCCTCAGCCTGCGGCTCCTCCTCTCCAAAAGAAGAGGACGGATCGTCGAACCGCATCTCAGCAACGACCTCACTGGGTTTACCCCGCCTGGGCCTACCCTGTAGTCTGCCTTCCTGCTCAGACATGATATTAACACAAAACACAAAAACAAAACTAATCTAAAACACTAATAAAAACACTAAAACAGAAACAAACACCGGTAAACAAAACGATGTTTGTTTACTTGCAAGATCCAATGATGTACTAAAAATATATATATATACTGTAAACAATAAAAAAGGACCAGGAGGGCAGTCTAAATAAATAAACTACCCACCTAAAATATGGTCTACTTAGACTATTTGCTACCCAAGCAACAAAATTTATAAATAACTAGTAAAATTGAAACGTACCCACCCAGTAAACATAACGAAAAGCAAACAACAAACATTTATACTACCCTCTACTTTCTATTCTGAAATTATTAATTTAGATAACTCTGACCAATATCAAATCTATATTGTACTTAAATACTATCTTTTTCGTATTCTAAAATTTTGAACGCCATATTAAACTTTACTTTTTTTAAAAGGCACTGTTTACCCTTAATTTACCCTCTACTAATAAACCGGCATTTTCCATCTGATAACCGAGGTGTAAGAAGAATCTGGAAACGAAGGAAATATTGTATCGTATTTGATAGATATGGTTTGGTATGCAGAATGGATGAACGAATCAAGGCTGGCAAAGACTGTTGAACGGTAAGTAAGCTATTTGTCACAATTCCTCTTCCGGAAACTACAACAAAGTACTTGCTGAGTGGTAAGAGGAATGGCTGACAATAGAGAGATTCGTGGCTGAGGTTATACGAGCAAACGAAGTGGATTACAAGAAGTGGGAGGATTAAAAAATAACGACTGAGACCCGGCTGCTAAGGCAGGGCCCGGGAACTGCACAGCCGGGCGCGGTGACTTTGGCCTTAGCGGTTAGAGGCAGCGGCAAGATGAAAATAAGGAAAAGATCCGGAACCGGTGAGCCGACTGTCATGCCGGACGTACTGCTGTTAGGCGGGGAAGCTCATTAGAGTCTCAAGGACACTACCCTGGGTTGAGTAATACTTAATTGTTGAGCCGGCCCAGGGGAACAAGAGAACAGAAGTAATATTAACCCCTAATTTGAAGAATATGGTTTTGAAGACTTTAAAGGATATTTTTTAAGATTAGTTCTGAACATGTTGAAAAAATCTCGAACCAGCAGTTTTTTTAAGTTTAAAATCCTATTTCTTCTTAATTTTACTGAAGTTTTAATTTAATTACTTATGAATGAGTAATGAGATGAATAAATTTAATATACATTTAATCTATTAAACTAAAAGTTATAAAAAAAATTTTAACAAAAAAAAATTTTACCAAAAAACAAGTTAACAAAAATTTTATTTTTGTTAAAGTAAACTTTTGTATTTTGATCAGTATTAATATTATCATTAATATATTACCTCAGATCTATTAAGGTTTAATTTAAGTTTTTGAATGAACAATTTAAAAATATCAAAATTAACTTTTAATTACATAACTGGTAAGCAATAGCAAGATTACACTCAGGAAATATTTAAAAGTAGAAAATAGAATGAATACCTTAATCAGTTTTATATTTTACAGCTTTAAATAAAATAAAAAATAAATACTTAAAATTCTCTCTTAAAAAGCACTCCTGTTCCACTGAAATACTTTATAACGACAATCCTGAGGCAATTCCATCACTGAAAAATATTCTCTATATTAAATGATATACCCAACCCTTTAACAAGACATGCCTTAAGCTGTTCAAAAATTCCTCTAGCGGAACATAGATAAAAAAAATCACATAAAACTGATCATTTTCTCTGTAATAGTATAGATCACAGCTATTTAGCATCACAGGCTAATGTAACATATCGTTCATTAAATATAACATACTGTATTAAACATAACTTCTGCATACTGTATACTAACTACTTTATCAAACTTGATTGGATTGAATATACGTCCTTTTATAAAAAAAGGGTACATAAAAAACGAATTCGGAGTAGAAAAAAAGATATGAAAAAATATATATGCAGATGAATATATGATGATGAAATATATATATGATGATATAATATATATGATGATGAAAAATATATACAGTAATGAATTACTGCCACTATATTTCACTCAACGCTCTACATTCGATAAAAAAAAATAGTTACATTCAATAAAAAAATAAGTAAATTTAAAAGTACAACTAAAGAATAACATTTTTATAATAAAATCCAGTACTACATTCCACATTTGTACAAACAATATGTCTAATAATTTAAGCTCTTAAAATTTTTCATTTATAATCCGCCACTGCATATCGCAAATTAAGGCGGCAAATCCTGACTTATAACCAATACTAAAAATAATCTCAGCGCTGAAAAATGAGAATAATTAATTTTACTTATAATTAAAAAACTAAAATGAATTAATATTTATATTTATCTAAATGCGTAGAAAAGATATAAATTTTCTAAAGCATTGGTTTCAAAACTTGACACTTAATCGGCATCACATTTTGCATCTACATAGCAATAAAATTAAGCTTTATTCGTCTACACAAATGATATATGTTAAATTTTTTTATAAGATAATTTATCAAAAGTTCCGCTGACCTATTTTCATGACTAAGATATTTATATAATGTTCTACAGAAGATATTTTAAAATATGTTCTACAGATCAAAATAGTACATAGGTAAGAAAGTGTGTAAACACAAGTAAGGAAGCACTTGCCTTAAGATTTAAGGGAAGCAAAAAATTATCTCTAACTTTTCCTTCAACGATAAAAATTCAAAGAAAAAAGTCGCAGATATATGTTGTAACAAATCTAAAATCTTTATGATAGAGCAAAATATATTAGATAGAAAATTAATAAAACTGATAGAAAAAAATATTCTTTCAATGGCTTTATTTATTTCAATTTTTGTCCATTATTGCACTGTTTTTACATGATTGCGCATTAACAAATCTAGTTTTAACGAAACTAGAAACTTGTTTTAATCAACACAGGAAACTTACATCTATGAAATCATAGTATTATCTAATATTTCTTTATTAGAAATATTTACTACTACGCTCCCCAAAATGTAATTAAGGAAATAAAATAATCTACTTGCTCAGGATGCATTTAATCTTAATTTACCTGCCAGAATAAATATTTTCAAAAAATGTCAAGCTACAAAAAAATAGAATATTTAAATTTCAATATCAGTGCAAATAAAATAATAATTTTCTTTTAATTTAAAAATTTATTCCACCTTAGGACAACATTATTATACGCTCTTGAATTTTAGTGAAAATTTAAAAAGATATTAAATAAAATATTCTAACTACCTGGTAATAGATGTGGCACTCGAAATAGTACCTGATATTTTAGCATGTAACCTATTTTTTTTTTTTTTTTTTTTTTTTGTCTTCAGTCATTTGACTGGTTTGATGCAGCTCTCCAAGATTCCCTATCTAGTGCTAGTCGTTTCATATCAGTATACCCTCTACATCCTACATCCCTAACAATTTGTTTTAGATACTCCAAACGTGGCCTGCCTACACAATTTTTCCCTTCTACCTGTCCTTCCAATATTAAAGCGACTATTCCAGGATGCCTTAGTATGTGGCCTATAAGTCTGTCTCTTCTTTTAACTATATTTTTCCAAATGCTTCTTTCTTCATCTATTTGCCGCAATACCTCTTCATTTGTCACTTTATCCACCCATCTGATTTTTAACATTCTCCTATAGCACCACATTTCAAAAGCTTCTAATCTTTTCTTCTCAGATACTCCGATTGTCCAAGTTTCACTTCCATATAAAGCGACACTCCAAACATACACTTTCAAAAATCTTTTCCTGACATTTAAATTAATTTTTGATGTAAACAAATTATATTTCTTACTGAAGGCTCGTTTAGCTTGTGCTATTCGGCATTTTATATCGCTCCTGCTTCGTCCATCTTTAGTAATTTTACTTCCCAAATAACAAAATTCTTCTACCTCCATAATCTTTTCTCCTCCTATTTTCACATTCAGTGGTCCATCTTTGTTATTTCTACTACATTTCATTACTTTTGTTTTGTTCTTGTTTATTTTCATGCGATAGTTTTTGCATAGGACTTCATCTATGCCGTTCATTGTTTCTTCTAAATCCTTTTTACTCTCGGCTAGAATTACTATATCATCAGCAAATCGTAGCATCTTTATCTTTTCACCTTGTACTGTTACTCCGAATCTAAATTGTTCTTTAACATCATTAACTGCTAGTTCCATGTAAAGATTAAAAAGTAACGGAGATAGGGAACATCCTTGTCGGACTCCCTTTCTTATTAGGGCTTCTTTCTTATGTTCTTCAATTGTTATTGTTGCTGTTTGGTTCCTGTACATGTTAGCAATTGTTCTTCTATCTTTGTATTTGAACCCTAATTTTTTTAAAATGCTGAACATTTTATTCCAGTCTACGTTATCGAAAGCCTTTTCCAGGTCTATAAACGCCAAGTATGTTGGTTTGTTTTTCTTTAATCTTCCTTCTACTATTAATCTGAGGCCTAAAATTGCTTCCCTTGTCCCTATACTTTTCCTGAAACCAAATTGGTCTTCTCCTAACACTTCTTCCACTCTCCTCTCAATTCTTCTGTATAAAATTCTAGTTAAGATTTTTGATGCATGACTAGTTAAACTAATTGTTCTGTATTCTTCACATTTATCTGCCCCTGCTTTCTTTGGTATCATAACTATAACACTTTTTTTGAAGTCTGATGGAAATTCCCCATTTTCATAAATATTACACACCAGTTTGTATAATCTATCAATCGCTTCCTCACCTGCACTGCGCAGTAATTCTACAGGTATTCCGTCTATTCCAGGAGCCTTTCTGCCATTTAAATCTTTTAATGCTCTCATAAATTCAGATCTCAGTATTGTTTCTCCCATTTCATCCTCCTCAACTTCCTCTTCTTCCTCTATAACACCATTTTCTAATTCATTTCCTCCATATAACTCTTCAATATATTCCACCCATCTATCGACTTTACGTTTCGTATTATATATTGGTGTACCATCTTTGTTTAACACATTATTAGATTTTAATTTATGTACCCCAAAATTTTCCTTAACTTTCCTGTATGCTCCGTCTATTTTACCAATGTTCATTTCTCTTTCCACTTCTGAACACTTTTCTTTAATCCACTCTTCTTTCACCAGTTTGCACTTCCTGTTTATAGCATTTCTTAATTTCCGATAGTTCCTTTTAAGATAAAGTAACCTATTAAGATAAAGTAACCTATTAAGATAAAGAAAATTGGCAACACATTAAAATGTTTATTCACTTGTATGGAAGAGAGGATCATTTCTACACAGAAATAACCTTAATAAAATTGGACTACTGAAGTGTATTGTAACTCATTGTAGAAATTTAATACATTAGCTCCTTGACGGTAGTAAATACCAATATTTCTGTTGACCCTTATCCATGAAAATATAATCGCATCTTTGCACTCAAAGCGTCCGGAAAACTACCAAAAAAATATTTCTCCATGAGGCAGTTAGCTACGAAATGCTAATACGAACACTGAATTACTGAAATGTACCAAAGAATCAAAAAAAAAATTGAAAAGTTTAATATTACGAAATAGAATGTGGCTAGGTGGTAATAAAAGGAGTGGTAGAATGGAATGCTATAGACGGTTTGGCCACGGAAATTCTTCAGAGGAAAGAAATAGAGTTTCGTGACTGGAGCAAGTATAAAAAAAAGGAAGAGAAAGACCGAGATCCGGCTACTAGTTGGGATCTAGGAACGGCATAGCCGGACTTGGTTTCCCTTCCTGGTGGCTTGAGGCAGGCATGAGGCAAGACCAAGTCCCGGTTACTGTGGCGGGTCCCGGGAACGGCATAGTCGAGCCCGGTTTCCCGCCTCATTGATTTGAGACAGGCGAATGAGGTAAATAAAAGATCCGTCCCCCTGGGTTGAATATTGCTTAAATGCCGATCCGACCCAGGGGAGCAAGAGAAAAAAAGGAGATGATGCAGATATGTACAGTACAAAAATATAATTTACCAAAAATTTTTAATTTCTGACTGGCATAACAAAGCCAATTTTAATTTGTTAGATACCAATATAGTCGTGTGATACATGATTTTCATGAAATATTTAATAAGAAAAAAAATGATGAAACACTATTTTTAATATTTATTCCCTTTTTTTGAGATATCAGCAACCAAAACTGCCATAAATCGGGAAAGAAATGGAACGGGAGAAAACATGCTGTAGATATTTTTAATTGCGTTTCACCTTCAAAATGCATCCACTGATGTACTTGTTGTAATACAAATCCAAAGTTATTAAAACTACTCAAACCGTTATTCATATATAAAAGAAATACAACAGTTTTAAAAAGTAACTGCTGAACGAATATTTACCGATCGACTTGATATTTAAATTTCTAACATTTTAAAAATAAATAATGTAGCTAATATGAAGTAATATCACATTTAATTTGTAATATAACTGTTACTCTACGAAAAATGAGATGCCATAAAAAATTTTCTACAGCGCATTTTCTCATTTCATTTCCTACACGATTTTTTTTAATTTTGTTTGCTGATAACTGAAAATAAGGAGCAATTATAAAAAAAATCAGCTTTATTTCATGAAGTTCTTCATAAAAAATAGTGCAATACAAAACAATTTTTTTTCAGTTCATAAAAATTAAAGTTGAATTTAATATTGCGGATAGAAGATTCAATTTTTTTTTATAAAAATTTTATTTTTATATCTATGCAACCGATCATGTCTATCTCTAATACTAACATTCAGTTTGTTAATATGAAACCGTTATGAGATATTTTAACACGTTGTCTTAAATACATTGAATTTTTCAAAAAAAAATTTGAAGTCGAACTCCATTCTTTAATTTATATATTAAATCGAATAAAAAAGATACAGTTTTTTGCAAGAAGGGTCGATCTTGAAAATTTTTGCAACAAAATTAATAAGAAACTACCCTAAAATATAAGTAAACTCTGAATTTTTAAAGCTTGAGTATTATATGTAAAGCTTGGGTGTTATATAAACAGAATCATTGTAAATTAATTTCGAGTATTTCTTTATATTTCCTAAAAATGATAAATTTTAATTTCCAAATGGGTAAAACGAACTTTTCAATTTTTAATAATTTTTCTTTTTTATATAAAATTTAATAATATATTTTTATCGTTATGTATTAAATAATAATTTTGTTTTACATACCCTTCAGCACTTTCATATAATCTTTAAAAAATGAAAAACTGTATATTTTTTTAAAATACATTTTACATTCCTGGCTACCATTTTAAAAACATTAATACATATTGATATACGACTACATATTGATATAACGTCTAACTTTTGTTGCATAAAAAATAAATCGCAAAAAAGATTTATAAACGTTATCATCAGCTAAGACACTTTAATTGAAAACTTGACAAATTTCAAAGAATATTCTAGTGATGAAGATCACAAAATTATAAGATAATTACAGCCATCATTCATAAAACATAACTTTAACCAGAAAAATTATCTCATAAATAATTTTTTTAAAGAGTATCTGAATATTTATAAAAGTGAAAAGCTAAAAGCTTGAGTAATTTTAATACACATTCTGGTTAGGTAGAGTGACGAATGAGAGTACTTGAAAAGAGAATGCTGACTTAAACATTATAGGTAACCGTAAGATACGGGTATGATCGGTTAATACGACATTCAAGCTATTCCACCACACTTCCAGAATGAATAACAGAAGGAAGCTGAATAAAAAAAGACAGAAAAGAGAATTTATCTACAATGCGAAGACTGAAAGGCACGGTGACCTAAGAAAACTTTAACTACAGTACAGTAACGTTTACATGTGAAAATTATTATCTTTCATTAACACAATAACATTTCCTATTAATGTAATTGTACTTCAACAAAATGTTTTCCTTCCAAGGGAAAAATTAAAGGTTACCTGACGTTGTGGAATGAACTGCTCATCTTTCTACTCCTTACAATTAATTACATAATGTATGGCAAATTAAGCGCTGTCTGTCAGAAAACTGATAATTTAGTTTTTACCACGTTCATATCATGTTTTAAAATGTAAAAAGATTTTAATCGTGGATATGTCTTCAATTCACAGGATTTAAAAACATAGGAATCAGGAAAATTAAGGTAAATAAGGTTTAATATTTTTAGAATTCAGTTCATAGACTACCTAGTGTTTTATTTAAATTTAGATTTAAATTTTAACCAAATCATATGTTTCCCTTTATGGGTTTAAAAATAAATCGGTTTATGAAAAATAATCTATCGACTAGTATGAAGATTTAATGAAGAATTTATGTTCAGTATTATTTAAGGTTTTAAAAGCTACTTTACATTCAGATTATCAAAGCCAGTTAATATTTTAAGAAAAATGTCAAATATAATTATTTTGAGATATTTATTCACTTCATTCACTTAGGGTGAGTGATAACATTATATATATATATATATATATATATATATATATATATAACGAAAAAGGTTATTACTGGTTGTTATTATGTGAAGTTAACTCGGGGAACCAGCGAAACTATCCAAATTTTAACCTTGATTATTAAGTGTAATCACTTTATTATCGGGATGGTTGTAACTAAGTAATACCGACACAAACTATATACAAAACGTACAAGTCTCCTTAAATTCAATTCAGAACTAAGGGTGTTAAACCACCATGGAAATGCACTAAGTTTTGAGAATTACATATTATATATAACTGTAGTCTTAGGAATTATCTAGTGTTAAAATAACAATGAACACTTTAATGGTATTTGGGTGAATGTTAATAACAAAATCATAAGTTTATCGAGAAGCCCATATCATATAAGATTTTAGTCAATTTTAATTAAACTTTACAGCCTTGTAGATTACCGGAGTTAATGGATTTTGATCGAGTAATTTTATACATACTCATTTGTCAATAGTGGAGAATACAGAGAAAACCCGCTCTGGTATTTAAGAAAGAGCGTAATTTTAAATGATAAGTTACGTTTCATGATAAATTGAATTTATTATTTTTTTTAACTTTCCTGGCATCATATCTCTGGATCTATACTGCAAAAATGAAAGTATGATAATCAGTCAAAAAAAGGGGTATGTTTATTTTTTTATTTCTTCACGGGTTATCACTCAAGGACCCCAAAAAACAGAAAGATGAGAGGAGGATAAGGTTCATACATATAAATTTACGTTTTTTGGCGTGTTTGAAACTTAATAACTTTTGACTGGATAAACCGATTTTGATGAAATTTGGTACAGAGACTCGTGTGTATGAGTCAATTTGTTGGCAAAGCTTTATTTTCAGCGGGTGGGGTAGATAATTCGTTGGAGTCCATCTTCTCAGAATTTTACAAACAATCCCACTTCATTTTTAAAAAGATTTTGCTCCCAAATTCTTTTCTCCAAAAATTGAAAAAAAAAATCTACTTATTGCATATTTTTTAACCGATTTTATTGTCTTCCTCAGCAGAGTAGTAGTGAAAGAGGCTCAAAACAGAATACTTTGAGCTAACATTGAGAGTGAGGGAGCCGATCAAAGTTTAAGCATAACGATTTTTGGAATTTTTCAAATATTTTTAAACTTTTAATAATAATATTTCAATAAAATTTCACCATAATTCACCTTCGACCCCCCCCCCGCCAAAAAAAAAAAAACAAACGAAATATTAGGCAGCTTTACATAGGTTGTATTTTTTCAGTAAAATTTGTTGTACTAGTATACTTCAATTCGTTGTATATTTTTCAGAGGAATTTTTTTATTTTCTTCCATTTAACATAATAAACGTATACAAATCAAGATATTTTTTTGGGAGGTGATTTTGAAGAAAGGGAGCAGAAAAAAGGAAAAACATAAATTTTTTTAAATATTTTCATGTATCATTATTTTTCCATTATGTAAGAATAAATAACCGTAGTGAATAAAGAATAAATACTTTGTTTTTAGCTTTTTTTATATCATGTCTCAAAGTTACAAATCAATCTCATCATTATGAAATTTAAATTAACGACCTAACATCAACTCATTCACATATATGAAGAACATTTATGAACACTACACACAGCAGAATGACCTTTGCAAATCACCATATAGAAACATGATCATAAATACAAAGTTATTAATCAAAACATGCAAATTTTACTCGTAGCACATAAAAACCTAGATTTCAATACATATTTTGATGTACAGAAGTTAACAAGTTAAAAAAACCAAACCACTTATATAAATAAATCAATTACTTAAAAAACAAAAATGGATCAAAGAAAAAAGTATTAAAGTAAACATTTCAAATTAACACAAAAACAAATTATGTAAATAATCTCATCTAGACCTATCAACAAAAAAACCAATAATGATAAACCTATAACACAAACACAAATACTAAAAAAATATATAACAATAATAATCATGAAAAAAAAATCTTATAAAAACCATGATAGAAAAAGAAATTAAAACTTGACAAAAACAGTCTGGCAAAATAATATACATTATTATTACTATTATTTTCTAATCACTTTAAAATTGGCATTTAAGAACAGTGCCTCCTTATCTCCATTAATAAAGAAGCTGAATAATTAGCTCTACAAGGATCTCCTAGAGGCACTGTTTACTGTAAAATGTGAACGATTTAAACTTTTCAATTTTTTTCAACGATTTGACTGTTGAAATTATCAAATCTCCCATATAAACACTGAATCTCTTTACATGGTTTTAGTATTCTTTAATTTGAAAGTTTGTATAATTATGGATTTTATACAAAACTTTAGATAAAAGAAGAGTAACTTTTCCATTGGCTATGGAAAAGAAGCAATTTTTTTTCTTTTCGTCCATTTCATCGCATAGTTTAGCAAATAGTCTGTAATGGCCGACTTTTAATAAAATTAATAATTTTTTCACCTTTACAAAGAATTTGTTTGCGATTTTCTAGCATATGTTTTACGGCAGGAGCATGCCTGTAAAGGAAGCAATGCGTCCATTCCTCCCAAGGTATAAGATAATCTTTTAATTTTTTCAGAAATCCACTTTTCTTTTCTGTTATCCCCTTTGCGCCATCACCACATACTGTAATACATTTGCCCATTCTATGTTATAGTTTTTAGTTGTTTCATAAAAAAAAATTAAAAAAACGTTGTCCTGTTCAAGTTCAAATGAAAAAATTCACTTGAACGCACTGAATTATCTGATCGCGAACATCGACAGCATGTTTTTATCAACTCGCCTTGATACTGTGTCGTTAGACAGCGAATTTTTGTTTTTCTTCTTCCACGCCTATTAAAAAACACTGACCATATCAATTGTAGCAGGCATTATGAGATTTTCTGAAATTGTATTGGGTTTGGACATCTTAGCTACTCTTAATGCTACGAGATAAGATGCTGCAAGTGTACTTTTATCAGTACGGCATGATTTACAAATAGAAACTTTTTACCAATGGATTCACTGGATTTAGAAGGCTCATTTCGTTTTTTCATAAATTTATCCATTTTGCATAAGAATTTAACTGGAAAATAAAAACGGTTACACCATTTGACCGTACACTAAAAAAACAAAACCTCAACTATCATTATTTACAATGAAACTACGCTTTTAAAAACTTAACTTAACTTAATACTTAAAACTTAACTTATTTTTCGCGAAATATTCACTATACATTTTTTTAACTTTTTGGGAGTCGTGGAGTTAAAAAGGTTGAGAATCATTGTTCTAGACAACAAGGCGACGAACAGTTTTAAAAACCTGAAATTGACCCGAAGCTAGTAATACAAAGTTAGCAAACTGGTCTAACGCTAGGCTCAACTACATTTTTTTATCTACATAAACATAAATTTTTGTAATTAGAAATGAATTTTTATAAAAGTAACCTCAGAATAGAACTACAATTTCGTGAAAGCATTCAAGTTTTTTTAAAAAGAAGAAATAAGAGTTTTATTAGCCGAAGTACAGTTGTTAGGTTAAATAAATGTGCAGTCAGTTAAAGGGTTCTAATAAAAAAAAAGAACATAATACTATCGCTGAACTCTTGTGAAACACTCAACTCTGATGATTGTTTTTTTATAGTAGCACACTTTTAACCCATACTACGATTTTACCTCCACTCTTTTCGTTAAACGTTAGGTAAGAAAAAAAGTGACATTTTATTCTCCGTTTATGGATCACTCTTTTGTTTAATGTTACAAATTTATAAATTTGTTCTTAAAAAATAATTTAATCATTTTTTTGTTACTTTTATTATTTTTAGAAACATCCAACAAATTAACGAGAGATTTACAACAAGCTATAATTAAAATATAACAATAGTGTTATTAAGGAGTATATTCCATTTAAATGAAAAATAAATTAATTAAAGAACGAAAACATTAAATAAACAAGAAAACATTATTGAATTAAAACATCTCAACAATTATTTCTTTATGTCTTTCTACTGTTTAATTTAATGGAAATTTATGCAAAAATGAACTTTAAACAAATAAATGTTAAACAATAAAATTAAATTTCAGGTAAAAAAATAATACAATATAGTAAAATTTAATTAATACCTTAACTAAGTTTTGATTTAAATTTTTTTCCAACCCGAAAACACTATAAACCACATTTGTATACATAATTATTTCCTTTTTGTTGATCAATTAAGTTGAATCAAAAATATGAAACTGGAATTAAAAAAGATAAATCGATTTAGCAACATCGATCCGATGGAAAAGAGTCATTTTCCTTTACAGGATAAGTACTATCGGATAATATTTTTTGATCTGCGTGATGGATGTGCCGTTTAAAGAACATTCTGAATATTTTCCTGGACTATTGAAGAATGTTTAATTTCTATTCAATTTTACTTTAAGTTTCGTCAATATAATGCACTTTTTTCTCTGCAATATAGGATATTACTCGTGTTTGTGATACCACCTACGATTCTATTCCATTATATCAAATACCTACCTGCTACTAATGACGAAATAACTTATAATTACCCGTAGGTGTTTCATCATTATTACAGTACTCTTTTTCAGTATAAATGATGAAGTTATATTTTTAGTAAAATGTTACATGAAGCGACGTTCATCTCCAGAAGATTTCTGGGGTTAGTGATTGATGTATCTAACTAATGTTTATGGCATAATGGCTCTTTATTCAGAAGACTAAAAGTAAAATAAAGACACAGAAAAAATTAAACATATTTTGTTTATAATTAAAATAACTGCTTTCTTCAGTAGGTAAACTATTGAAATAAGTTTAAATTGCTCAAACAAATATTTTCCCACTAATAAATATGTATATACTGAATTATGTATATCTAAATATAGCATCGTTAAGTTATTTAAATGGTAATATCTAGTCTTTTATTAGGAAGAGATCATCGAATTAGAATCTCAATCGAGCAAAGCGTTTCAACATAAATTCCGTCAAATAATTGTACAAACATAGACATAGAAAGATGAATAAACAAGAGTGCCCTACCATTACTATAGAAAAACTGATCCGAGATTCACAAATGGAAACAAAAAATGTGAAATAAAAAGCATGATAGTGTAAATGAATTAAAAGATAATATAATGGAGGAATATTCTCCTAATGGAATTAAATGATTTATATCTATATCTAGCTGAATGGTTTCAGCTGGATATTTCAACAAGTTATACAATTCGGAAAATGAAAAGTAAATTGAAAGGCTTTTATTTCTCTACAGAAATAAAAGCCTGCCTTCGTATGACGGAAGCCGAAGCAAAAACAACTTGCAGCAGTATGTAATGAATGATTAATGGCCTAGTCATCGATCAGTAATGTGTTGTCTCCAACCTACATAAAATAAACCTGATTCGGCAGGTGGAGAAGGAGACCGCTATCCATAAGAGTATTAACGAACTTCTTTCAGATGTGTTTTTTTCTTGTTTAGAGTCCTACATAGATAGTTGCTACCATCCTTACCCATATCACTGATATCTATTCTAGTTAGGTGTTGTGGGTTTGGGCAAGCTGGATCTGCACTGAGAATGCAATTATCGATGGTGCCACTGTCTTTCTGTTTGTATTTGTAAAGTCTAACTTGAATTGGAGGCCTATCCAATAGTCTGTTTTCTTTTTTATTCTTTCGTCACAATGAAACCCAAAATGGCAGTTAGAATGCTTATCTCTCTCAGTCCTTCTCATTACATTGGGTAGTAGAAAAAACTGAATGTGATAGTTGAGGCGTCCCAAAAGGTAAATACAAATTGCGAAAACATAACAAAAAATAATTCAACACAATTAATAAAACTAGCTTTCTCAGCTTCACCGGTCAAGTCATACAATACCTTGCACAGATTTTTCATTGCAAAATTTCTTTCTGCATTTTAGGTCCGGTTCTATAATTTTAAAACACTGTAGATAATTCTTGATATATATATATATATGAAGCATAACTTTTAAAAAATGTTTGACAAATATTTAAACCAAAGGGAGATAGAGTAAAAGAACAAAAAAACATATATTTCATTTTTATGAGGGGGTTGTTTATTGGAAAAAATATTTCTTTTAATTTATTTATGGATTTTAAGTAAAAAAATTTGCTTTCATAAAGATTTCTGTAAAATTCCTCTTAAGAAAATAGAAATTAGTTTTTTTCGCGATATCCTCAACCCCTTAAACAATTTTTTTTTTTTAAATGAATATGATCAATGACGCACGTAAAGCAATATTTGAGCAAAATTTGAAAAAAACAGATTTGGTCAATCCTGAGATATAAGGCCAAAAATAGTGCGACACTCATACGTACATAGTGTTTTTGGTCTAGATAAATTAGTTGGATCCTAAAACCTAAAGATTTGTAAAATACCCTATTTTTGATATGATCACCGTACTTTCCCCTCTAATATATCTATTCTAGCTACATTTGCCGGGGAAGTAAAATGAATCCACTAAATAATAAAACGTACTGGTAGGACTTGAAATATTTAACAGAAGATGAAATAAAGCAATTATCCATTCACAACAGAGTTCATTACTGTTAGTTCATTACCATTCACAACAATCCATTACTATTATCATTACCATTACCATTATTATATCCAGTCATTGGTCGAGTGGACTTTCTATCAGCTTTGACAAATAGGAGTTTACAGTATCTACGGATAAAGTTAGAAATGAGGAAGTAATGAAGAATATTAAATAAAAAAAGCGCTTACACGGGAGGAATATAAAAGAAAAGGAAACTAGTTAGGACGTGTGGATAGAGGAAGTGGAATCTTGACAAGGAAAAATTCCATCGAAAGGTTCAATAGAAGGTCAAAAGAAGTGAGGAAAGAAAGATAAACTTAATAAATGAGGTGAAGATTAGTAACCTACAAGGAAACGAAGGAGAAGGTTTGGTACAGAAATGGATGGGAACAGGGATGGTGTAAGGAACTTTTTTCTTTTCTTTTTTTTTTGTCATAGATGAGTCTGAGAAATGTCATTTACGCACTCCCCATAAATGGAGGAGTGTCGGACTCACGGATTTGACTAGATGTTATTAAGAGCCTATATGTACCCGCATCCTACCGACTAAAATTCCTGTCTCACCGTTTCTCTCCCTCCAGGGCCGGTCTTGCAGTTAAGCATTGCGTGACCCCAGGAGGTGTTTTTAAGGTCCAGGGGTCCAGAGACCCCGTGCTTCATCACCGTCACCCATCCCCACAAGTGCAGACACACGACGGCTCCACAGGGGGCTGTTCTTCGGCCCTACACCCTCAGGTCACTTTCTTCGCCTGTGTCTCAGGTCTTTTATATGCAACTTTGATTCGTTGCTGGGTTCTTCAGTTGTCTTACTGATCTGGATCCTAAATCAAGCTTTATCACATTCTCTAGCTTCTCTCGCTTTAGTTTTCAGGATACTTGTTAGGCATACTACCTTGTCCCATGCCGCTCTTCCTATCAAAATGTATGGAACTGTTTCTTCCGGATAAAGTCAGCTTAACCCGACATCTTGTCTGACCACATACAGGGACATGCCGCCAGGCAGAATATCAGGTGATGATGATGATGATACGAGTATTTATACAGTTGACCAATCGATGTAAATAATATTATAAAAGCATTAATCGAAACTGAAATTTTGGATTAATCACTTTCACTAATTTATCATATTAATTTACTTATTAGCTGTTCAGGACCACTAATATTTCTGGGTAGATTTAGGTACTCGTTAGTAGATTGTGATTTAAATTCCTTACAACATAGAGGTAAAATAATATAAACAAATCTGTTACTGTATAAATTATCTTACTCTGGTTTGTTTTTTGTTTTATTGTTTGTTTTTACTATTCTTCTAAATCAAATTAAGAACCGTATATTTTTCAGCGTAACAAGCGATTCAATAATCCGGTCAACCACTGGCTCTGTGACATAAAATTGGTTTTTGGATTACCACATATCCAATGGAAACTCCATTTACTGCTCTACATATCCGATAGTAATAAATTACCCTTACGCTTTTACTGACTTAAATTTTAACCCAGTTTCATTGATAAAATACATCCAATCGTAGTAAACATCCTGATAGGTATTACGAATTCAAAAATTGAAAAGATTCAATTTTCTTTCACTATTATTCCTTTTTATGCACTAGTAACTTTTCTAGTAGGGAATCACAAAATTCTATTTCTATTTTATTATTTCATCAAATATTCGTGAATGCACTATACAAAAATTTTTGCGTACATTATCAATTATTTCATCCCAAGCAATTTTAGATTCCAGAAACATTAAGGTATATAAAAACTTCACTAATTTTTTCATTTAACAGTTTTTGTAATTAATATGAAACATTCATTGATGTTGATTGTTAAGCAGTTATTAAAATGTTAAAGAATAATTTATACAATGAAACATTCGTTGTTGATTGTTAAATAATTATCAGATAGGTAAAGAATAATTTATACATTAAAACAGTCAGTTTTAACTACACTTCATTTTTATAAAAATAGTGTAAATCTCAATGGATAAAAGATATTTATGGTCAGAAGGTTTTGCGCGATAGAATTGAGAATATTATGCTTTCAACGCACTAGTACCTAATTTTAGTATCCACGAGTCTCTAATTCCATTCATCACGTATTGAAGAACTGTCATTTTTTGTTGAATCCTCAAATTTTTTCTAAATAGTTTTGATATTAGACGTAAATTTTCATTCTTATTTTCAGTCATATGACTCTTTTGCTGAACTTCTTTTCTTTCTATACTTTGCTTCTATTGTACTTCAGCCACAACATACCTATACATCCTTCATCCTCAATATCTATTTTGTACATTTAATAATTTTCTTCTTTTACTATCTTTACCCCCTGGAATTTCCTTGTAGAACAAACTTTTACTAATCCTGAACGCCTTAATAGCCCATCAACGTTGTATCTTTTTTTTTTAATATTCACCAACAATCTTCCTTCTTCTCAACTCTGTCATACAACCTCTAATTTCGTATTCTATAAACCAATTATAATATTATTTCAGGAGAATTTTTCAGGACACCGACACATCTCCAAAGATTCAATTTTTTGTTTTTCTCGTTTTCCTATTGCCAAAGATTCGCTGCCGTAGTGGAGGCGAATTCACAAAAATGTGTTTTAAAATTTGTATTTATTTCCGAAATCTACATTTGATATCAGCTGATTTTTTTCTATATAAAAGCTTTTAAGATCTTTTAAAAGTTTGTTTTTGATATCTTCTTTACTTATTCTTAATATCTATTTACTATGTGATTAACTTAAAATATTTATAGCTGTTTTTCTTTTGTAATTTTTAGAGAATATAAGTTCTCAAATATCTGATAAATTATATTCTTCTACGTTAGTATTTAATTCCTCATATTATTTTATTGTTGTTTATTTTCATATTCTACTTTTGTCCTAATAAATAGATTATATTTTTTCTTCTTAAAGGGTGCTTTTTCTAAGTAAAAAAATTAAAAAGTAAAGAAATAAAGTATATTTTAGTTTCACACCTTTCTCTACTATTGACTGTCTTTCCTACTTTCAACTCTCATTATACAAAACTGTAAGATTTTCTTGTTACACTGTCTTTCTTAATCATTCTATTTTACATTATCAAATGATTTTACAATATCCAAATAAGCTGTGTCTTTTTTACCATCTGCTTTTTAGAATTAATCTCAAATCTAAAATTGTTTCTCAAGTTATAATTCTTTTGAAGCCTAATCGATAATCTAGTACACCTTTCACCTATTTTACTACTTTTCTTTAAATACCCCAATTATTGATTTATAATTGAGAGATACCAAACCTATAGTTTAATAGTTTTTATATTTATCTACTCCTATTTTCTTTGGTGTGGAAAAAAAAGGTTTTTCTTGAAACCTTTGTTGTATTTTGATTCATTTCTCGAAGATTTTCTCTTGTTTTTCCTACTTAACATCTATAGTCTCTTTAATTCACAAACACATCCTTTTTGCAACCACTCTTACTTTGCTACAACACGCCTCCTTTAGAAATTTATAAAATAGATTAAATATATTTATTAATGCTTACAGTTAAATTTTAAGAATATGTAACCGAAAAATAATTAGAAAAACTTAAAACCCGGGAGAATTCTAAAAATCTTCGATTTTATTTTATCAACAAAAATAAAGCAAATGCTGTTATAAGTAAAACTATAAGAACACCTTATAGTCTTGAAATTATCAAAAATTAAACTTTATTAAAATAAAACTGTGGTTCGAGTGATCCACAGTCTTCTTTGAGTATTTTTTTGAAAATCAATGTAATGAGTTTAGTGTTCGTTTCAATTTGTATTTTAATAATTTTTTATGCTTTTATTTTTTTTATGCTTTTGGTGTCGAAAATAAAATATTACATGTTACGTATTACAATTTTATAAAAATCATACGAACTATGACAACCTATATCTTAAAATTTTAAACAATAATAACAGTTCAAATCATACAAAAACTTTGCATTTAATTTAGGATACTACAGCATCAAAAGCAAGTTAAAAAAAAAAAACGGTTAACTGTTTCGTAACAATAAAAAATTTGTAATCCGTTACACTACATTTATGTTTTGAAGTAAAGTAAAAAATAACGATATATAGCTATGAAATCCACCTAAGATTATTATATTTTAATATAAATTTAATTTGTAAACGGTCGAATTTTTCAAAGTCTTAATCGGATTTAAATAATTCCTGGTACGGTACATAAATAATAGGATTTAATTGTTAAAATTGTATAACATCTAAAACTATATTTGAAATAAATAAATATAAAAATCTGAAAAAAGGAAGAAAAAAAGATTATTTTCAAAAAATAGAAATTAAAAAAGTTATAATAAAATCTGTATTACAAGTACGTAGTAGAAATAATTAAAACACGTTTAAAAAAGCGGATGCATCGCATTTAATTTAATTTATTATACATCAATCTGCTACTCCATTCATGCGCAACCCAAATATTTTTTCATTGACTAATCTAATTAAATCACCAACAAAATTGTATATTGTTTTATATCGAGTTGCAACAAAACCCACTCAGGTCGATGAACTACCGGTCAGATAAAATCCATATTATTGCATTTCTATCAGTGATTGTTAACTTAAAACATAATATCAGTTTTCAGTGGAAAAGAGTAGATTTTAATAACACAAAATAAATAAAAATTGTAAAATTCAGGTACAAATATAAAATTTTTCTATTAAAAAACAAATAAAATACATTTTACAATTACTAATTGAAATTACTAATCTAAAGACAATTTTCTTAAATAAAATCTATATACTACCATCTTTTTTGTACGAGAAAATTTGGAGTACCTCACTAAATAAACACTTTAAGTAAAGTAAAATGCGATGTAAATTTGTTTAAGTAAATGCGATGTATCCATCGCATTAATTCAATTTTTATCTTTTCATGAATGTCATTTTCTCAAGTTTCTTTTCTCTACACGCCAAAAGTTCTGTACAGAATACAGAATTCTAAACCGTGTATTCTGATTAAAAAATTACAAAAGACCATTACAGCATACAATGATTATCTAAAAAAGAAAAAATGCAACTAACATTAAGACCATGTAATGTGATGCACGTCAACAGAATTATAAGATTCCCACTGTCCCTTTCATTGCTGTTATTATATAAATCCATATTGAGTCTGAAAGTTTTAAAACGAGATATCTCGATTTTGATGATTTTATTACGGTGTTATATATTTTGTGCAGAAACTCAGATTACCTCCCCTAAAGAAGACCATATAACATCATCTAATATGAAGCATCCATATAGATTATCAGGATTTCCATTGTCCCTACCCGCCGAACGGAGGAAATAAATTTGTTTTTTGTTAATTTTCACCGATTTTTTGAGTCTAAAAATTTTTTCAACACATGGTATCACCGCGAAAAGCAGTTACGTTGATTGCAACAAGATTTATTTGTTAAATAATTATGAAAAAAGTTATGGCGCGAACATAAAAAAATATACGGGTCAAATACATAATCTCCTTTTTTGAAGTCGGTTACAAATGAATTGGTATAATCTTTAACAAATGCAGCAAAAACCACCTTACTTCAGAACATCAGAGAAGAAGGAAGGGAAGGAACATGAACAAAAATTGCATGTACGAAATAATATACGATCTTATATAATCTTATAATATATATAATCTTATAAAGATAATATATGATCTTTTTTGTTGTATGATAATATAAGATCTTTTGTGTAGAAACAAGATAAACATTTTTCACTTATCTCGATTTTAACATTACTTCTAAAACTAGCCCACTATCTTGGAAATTTAAAATGTAAAACAATAAACCCTTTCAAAGAACCAGCGGGCTTTAAACTGATTTGTATTGACAGTATGTGCAATTTAGGATATTTAAGGTAGCCGGCCTCAGTGGCGCGAGTGGTAGCGTCTCGGCCTTTCACCCGGAGGTCCCGCGTTGGAATCCCGGTCAGGCATGGTATTTTACACACACGCTACAAAACATTCATCTCATCCTCTGCGGAATGAATTGCTTGAGTGCGGACCCGGAGGTAAAACAAAACAAAAAAAAAGGATATTTAGGGTAAATTAAAACATGATTGAAAATAGAATAAAGATCTGACTATTACAGAAAAAAAAACATATGAAAAATCAGATGTATCCCAGCATTGTCTGGAAAGTGGTCATAAAATCAGTTCATTAGAAACAATAAATTTAAACTAACTGCGTAATAAAGAGGGATAGTTAGGAAACTGACTTCATCAATAGTAATAGAAAATAGCCGGTCAGGGCTCTGCCCCCTGGACCCATGACTCGTTCGTATCCTCATGTTTATGAGAATATTAAGCATTCTACAGAAATATTTTAAGAAAAGAAATATTAGTGTGTAGAAAATATTTTTCTGAACATTTTGGTGTTTATATATTTAAAATAGGATTAAGGAGTGAGTAGTTATAGACTTTAATCGTTTTTAAAAGAAATACAATGTTTAACGCTAGCCATATTGATAACAGGAAATTGGCTTAGGGATGCCGTTCTTTTCGTTTAGTCTTGTGTGTGTTCGTGTGAGGTTGTGTTGGTTACTAGTCCAGCTGCTGCTAATAGCGCAGAGCGGATCATGTGATGCTGCGCTGGCCGGATGCGTGCCAACGACTCTCTCCCGCTAAATAAAGAATCCTTATTTTTTTACTTCTAAATATTAACTAATAATTCCTTTCTTTTATTAATAAAATTAAATCAGATTAATAATAAGTAAATAAAAATATAAACACAAAATAATAATCTACGCTTAGAAATTAAATTAAGCAATTTGTTAATTAATTGATACCGTACTGCTTCTAGCGGGAGAGAGTCGGCTGAGAGAGAGTCGCCGTGCACCGCCGCCCGGCGCACCATCATTGGTCCGCTCTGCGCCAATAGCAGCTAAACTAAAAATGTGAGCATATAGTGCAAGCAAGCCAACCCACGCACCATCCTTTTTTACATAGAGTGAAACTTCATTGTTAAACAACAAAAAACACCAGTATCTGATCTATTATCTTTATTTTTTTTAATTATTTAATAGCCAAAGGAACTGATGTACTTCCTATACTATTTTTAATATATATTAATGATTTATTGAAATTAAAAGTGAACTCTTGTGAGAATATTTTCTTCGCTGATAATATAGTATTATTCACTGGTCTATATTGGAATGAAGCAAAAAAATTAACTAAACTGAGCTTTGGCACCATTAAATGTTGGTTCACACAGCATTTAATATTGACAGTTAATACCAAGAAAAGTATATTTATAACCTTTTTCCCTGCCAGTCGTGATCAACCAACTAACCTTAATAGTTTAGCTGTGCACTTATCATATTGTGATTCACTAACAACTCCATCATGTGAGTGCCCGAAATTAAGGAAAGTCTTACATGTAAAACATTTAGGTGTTACAATTGACTCACAGTAAATACGGGATTATCATATAAAATAATCTTTGGCGGAAATTTAAATACTTTTAGATTCAATAAAATAAACAAATTAAAAAATGCCATAATATGTAGGTTAATTTACTTTGCATATGCTCAGTCAGTATTACTACGCGGCATAAAAGCTTGGGGTAGTGCTGTAAATGTGCACTTTAATAAAGCCTTCTTAATACAAAAGCATATATTAAAAGCTGCCTTTAAGGAAACCCAAGCTTTACTCTACTAAAAAACTTTTTCAAAAATTCCGCGTTCTAACAATCAGACAAATATACATTAAGAATCTACTGTTATAATTATATGTATAATTATATATAATTTATACATTTATACATAATTATATATATAATATGTATAATTATACGAATAAAACCAGAAGTTCATTTATCCGTCGTGATCCATATTACAGTAATATTTAATTTCTTATTATCTTCATTTATAAAGCATTCATTACTCTTTTTGTCTTACTTTTGTCAATTTATTTTAAACTGAATGTTTTTCCTTTCAATTAATACATCCCAATCAGAATTTATCCCCGCTTATCTTTGGTTTCTATCAAAACCAAAAATTCATATGTTTGTGAATATGAATAGATTAAACGAAATCATACATCATAATTATTTACAATTAGTATTATTATTTTTATTTTCCAAATGTGTACATTACAATCCGTTCAACTAATGAACAAAAAGCAACCCTCCCCCCCCCCCAGACAAATGAGATGAAGATGATGTGTAATACATGTAAATGAGGTATAGTCTTATACAGATTCAGAACGATCATTCCTGTGACCTATTGTTAATTGATCCCCAACTACCAAAGTACACCGGTATCCACTGTCTAGAATTCAAATCTGCACAAAATCAACTAACGTTTACTAGGATTTGAAACCTAGAACGTTCGACATCGAAAATCTACTGTTAAACAAGTGATTTGTGAAGAGGAGTTAACCACTACACCAGGCCCGATGAGCTTATCTGTAAAATAAAGAACTATATTTCTTTGAAATATCAAGGAAAACATTTTACAATATTATAAAAATACAAAACCATTCAAAATATAGTAATCAATACCTTTTAAAGAAGCCTAATGACATTTTTCATAAAGTTAATTTTACGATAAAAGTAATCTTTAAAAAAGAAATTACCTGTATCATTAACTTTTAAACAAGTAGCAACATATTTCTTTGATGAAAATTACTCGTATTAATTTACCTATCTTAAATAATCAACTTGTATCCTTTTCAAAGAAAATAAATAAAAAAAAAAAAAAAAACAGAAGACAGAAGACAGAAAGAAAAAAGAATATAGAATGAGGTTAAACGAAAGACGCCGTCACTGGAGTAAGAGTGAGGGTTATAAAAACAATAATTGAAGGAGATTATACTTCAGTTTCACCGCCGCTTTGATCTTCAATCCTTTAACATTGACATTGAATAATATTTTTTTAATAATTTATCTTTCTAGGATCAGATCAAATTTAAAAATCTAACGTTTTACTTTAAACTTATTATTTTGGTTGTCCTGTAATTTTATCATTATTAAACAAAGTAAAAGCTTAAAAATATAAGCTATATCTTTTATTACCGGTGCTTCTATAAATCTAAAAAATATAGAATAGAAAAATAAATAAATAAAGACAAAAAACTTTAAATAAGAACAAAATATCAAAGGTCAATTCCAAATTTAATAGATACGTACTCATAAATCACATAAGTGATTAGTTTGTCAACTTATTAGATTATCATTCTGAGTATTCGAAAATCTATCAAGCGACAGAAATCCGAAACAGATTAAATCATATTTACAAACGTAACACATTTCTCAGATTTGAACGTTAAATTTTGTTGAGAGAAGCTAGTTTTCTCACATACTCGTATTGTGTGTTGTAATAGCAAGCCGTAATATCATTCGATTGTAATACGATTTGACACGTTGCTAGTTTCAAACTTACCACAGTATAGAAGCTTGTGTGAGAAGTCCGTGATTCCTCTCACTGTGTGAGATCATGAATAAATGAAAGGGATATTACCTAATACATATAACGGCCACTAATTTTCACTCTCATAGTTCTTCTCTACCATTCAGCGATCAGTTCTGGAAAACATAACAATTTAGAGACAATTGTTGGTTAATTAAATTATAATCATGAGTAAAATCTCAAGCCTTCTGACAACCAAATTGAAAATATAGATAAAATGATCGGATTGATTAATAGAAACATCAACCGAAATTAAACTAAAACATTCTTGCGCAGTCTGCGCAAGAAGACCGGACTGACGTTTTGTATTGTGTATAGTTTTTTGAGCAAGTAATAGACAAAACATAAATTTAATGAGAAAACTAAAAGAGGTATAATTTTTGTTTATTTAATATTAAAATATATTTTCTGCTTATATAAAAAAAGTTAAATTTTTATAACCGCATTTTGATGAAATAATTAAAAATATCGATTAGATCCAAGGCACAAGCATCAAGTTTAAACTCAATCTCCACTGTGACACTGCATAGACGCGTATGAAAAATACCTCAAAGTGAGGTTATGTTGACCTTAAATTGAGCGTAAATGAAGAACTAGTCGACCAATCTTTATCATCAATCTTCACATTCATAACTTCAAATACACTACTACAGTGCATGTCTATATTTCAATGAAAATAGTTTGGAGATTTCCGAACCACAAATTTTATACATAAAACATTTGTCAACGAAGTTTGACGAATGCACGTCAAGAAGGTTGTCGTAACTTGTTGACAAATATAAGAGTATAAAGGCGTATATATCATATGGCGCATAAAAATATATATAAAGAAATTACATTTTAAATAAATGGTATTTTCGTACTCCTTATAACTCAAACGAAAGGAAAAATTAATTTCATCTTCTAAACCAACCGTGCGACCGAAAGTAATACCGTAATTTTCTTCAAAAGTCGGTAAAATTTAAACTTCGTTTATTTTAGCCGAATATCAAGTGGTATTTTACTTTCACATATTATGAAATCCCAGTGATTAAATTAACACTGATATTAAAAATCGGTATTTTATTAATGAAAATTACTACTTGTTATTGATTTTTAGATATGATGACTACGTAATCTATGTAAATAAAAGACAATCTTCGATTTGTGTGTACCCTAATAACTCAAAAACTACTAACCGATTTAGCCGAAAATTTCACAATTTGTTATTATTTGTCCCGGTATTGTTTGCATGTTATTAGTTCTATAATAATTAGTAATAAAATAATTTAATATTTAAATTAAATAACTGTCTGAGGAAGTCGATATTGACATAGACAACGATGGATATAGACCATGACAATCGATATAGACGATATATACAAAAAAATAAATTTAATATAAGAAGTTTTTAGTTTATTTATTTACACTTTTTTTATAATTTACATAGCAGTGAAACTGATAAGGTTTGAACTGTTATAAACATTCCAGGAGTCATAAGAAGACAACGATGGATATAGACCATGACAATCGATATAGACGATATATACAAAAAAATAAATTTAATATAAGAAGTTTTTAGTTTATTTATTTACACTTTTTTTATAATTTACATAGCAGTGAAACTGATAAGGTTTGAACTGTTATAAACATTCCAGGAGTCATAAGAAGAAACCAAAAATATTAATAGTGAATTAATATGGTGTATTTTATTATTTTCGTAATATAATTTTCAAATATAATACAGAATTTATTTAATTCATATACTTCAATTTAGCAATAGGGAAGCATTGCCGAGTTTACTAGATTTATATAAAAGGATTAGCTTCCAACGATTGATTAAAGGAAATGGAAGTGATCAGTTCTGAAGAGTCGTTTTTTCAGTTATTCTGGACTTCCCGCGTGTACTCTATTGAGAGTCCTTTATGTCAATCCTTGTATGTGAATGTATGAACGTAAAAAGTACTTTAAAAAAGTATTTTTCTGTAAAAAGTATTTTAAAGAATTTTATATTATTTATATTAGTTCTTGCTTAACAGATTGTTTTTAATAAAATTTTGATTCTACATCAATATGAAATCCTTTCAATTACTTTTTAAACGGCAGTCGATAGTGTAAAGCGCTTCAAAAACAAAAGTAATGTTTGTTTAATAATTTTATGGAAATTGTATGAAGGTGCTGAAAATATTTATAAAAAATCAATTCCATTCATGTAAAATTATTTTTTATTTATAACTCAGAAAGGAACCTTTGCTTCAACATTTCGTAAAAAGTAACAAGTGGATTGTTTCAATTTTTTTTTTGTTTTTTTGTTCTTTACTTTAATTCTTGGCCTCCTTATTTTACAAGCTACATAAACTGCGAGGATTACTTTAAATTCTTACAGATAAATAACGTCTTAAATCTGATTTCATTTTAGCACCCTCCCGAGATTACAAAAAGTACATTTTTTTACTAAATTTAAATAAAATAGAAAGGTTTTCAATTCAACCGATATATAGTTTTCTTTGCCCATGATCAAATGCGATGATGTCAAGTTATATTTATATAATGTTTTAACATATAATGTTCAACATATATTTATAACATGTTATAAATAATATGTCTTTTTTTTTTATTATAAAAAAATCTTTAATTTCAAATAATTTGGTAACATCGTTCTTTTTCTTCAGTTTTTCTTTTCTTGTTTTCATTATGCCAACGAATCTATCTTACATACTCGTATTTCTTGTATACAATTTTTTTCCATATCAGGGTCATTGTTTGTAAGTTAGTCGTATTTAAATAAAAAAGTAATTAAAATAAACTCTTGGGAAAAAAATCAACTTTTAAATTTTAAAAGAAAATAAATTCAGTTAATAATTAATAAGTCATAATTTTAATTGGGAAAAAGAATGATTAAATTCTACAAAAAATGTTTAACAAGTGTAAAAAAAATCAATATAAGAGGACTTTCCCTTTTATAGATCGTTCCACATCGAGATAGCTGGGAATATATAAGTATTTTCGCAGTTGGTTAGGTAAAGTTATATTCGGACACGAGAGAATGTGGTTCAAAGCAAAGGGAGCGAAAATATAATGTAACAGATTGTGAATTCCCGCAAAATCCTTTTAGTAATAATTGCTAGATTTATGTATAACCTTTAATTCACGGATCAGTTTTTTCAATTAATAAACAAGCGTAGTTAGAAATTAAAATCACCCTAAATTTATTTATTCATATATGAAAAATTTATTACAGTTAACCGAACCAAATCACTAATACAAATAAAATATTTATTATATTCGCAAATCCTTTCAACAGTAAAATTATTTTTTATAAAACATTTTCAACTGGAACCTTTAGGAAAATCTCAATTTAATAAATGGATTAAAATTCGTCAAAATATTCCTGATTATGAAATCCTTCAATATGGTTAAGTTTTTTAATAATTTAAATAATTTTTTTTTATTAAAATAAATTGCCCCGTAAACACGAGTCTATAAAAACTTTCATCAAATTTTATTTAAAGGTTATTAAGCTTCAAATACATGCATACAGACATAAGTAGGTACGTATGTACGAACATTACCCCCTCCTCTTTTGTTTAAGGCCCCTGCGTCATAAAACATCGGAAAATGCAAAAAAAAATCATAATCAGTTTTTGACTAGTTAGTTCTTGCAGCATAGCTATAGAGATGCCAACCCACCGGGTTGGTCTAGTGGTGAACGCGTCTTCCCAAATCAGCTGATTTGGAAGACGAGAGTTCCAGCGTTCTAGTCCCAGGAAAGGCAGTTACTTTTATACGGATTTGAATACGAGATCGTGGATACCGGTGTTCTTTGGTGGTTGGGTTTCAATTAACCACACATCTCAGGAATGGTCGAACTGAGACTGTACAAGACTACATACGTTCATTTACGCTCATACATATCATCCTCATTCATCCTCTGATGTAATACCTGAACGATAATTCCCAAAGGCTAAACAGGAAAAAAGAAAGAAAGCTATAAAGATGTTAGGAAAGTAAAAATGATTTTCAACTAATTTATTCAACCAGCTCTTGATAACATACAAAAAAAAGTAAAAACATCCAGTAACATTATTAAAATTTTTTATAAAATAAATATTCATTGTTTGTGTGGTTTAAGTTTGTTTTATCCCTTAAATTTCAAGAACCACTTGGTTTATCGTGTCATATATTTACTTATGTATGTAATTAAACCAACAAATCTCTTAATATTTTTGTAGAATATTTTAACATTTCTCCGGTGAAATTTAGGAGTTTCAGAGATTTTTTAATTTACCCTTACTTATTAAAAAAAGGTACAGGATATATTTAAAATACATAAACGTTAAAACAAAGATTTTATCTCGACTACTAGTTAAATTTTATTCGGAACTTCATCGTTGTATATAATTAGTGATCCCCATACTTTATCCAAACAATAAAAGTACTTTATCCCATTATAAAAGAAGTTAGAAAATTATTGTGTTATAAAAATAGGTGAAAATTAAGCACTTTATTTTTTCAACTTTAGATACATTTGTATTAGAATATCAAGTAGCTACAAATGATTAATGAATGCGATCACGATTCCTACACGTACAAATGTACATTTACGTTTTTATCTTCTTCTCATTAACTAGAAAAATATAATTAATCTTTCTTATTTTAAAAAGAAATGTTTATGTTGCACGTTGGAATGTGTGAACTTGTTTTGTCAAAAAAAAATATATTTTATTCAGTTTAGATCATTTGTACTAATTTTTTTGTTGATTTAATTGTGATTTATTTTATAAATTCTCATAAAATTTATTTTAAAATAATAAATTTTAAATAGTTGTACTTAAAAAAAATCTTAATTGCGCTTTTTAGCTCTCCAAGAGAGGGATACTGTACACCAACGGAATGATTTGAAGATAAATTGTTTTTTTTTTTCAGTTTTCTTCGTAAATCGTAACAAAATACAATAACAAGAATTAAATCCCATTGATGGTTTTTTTTAGATTCTGTTACGGAAATTTTGTTACAGCTTGATCTACGCTATGCCCCGGTAAAGATGAAGAGATCAATTCTAATTTTCTTGCCTTACATTATAGCAGACACTTCATAAATCCAAAATAATATATAAAAGCAAAGGTAATCCTTCCATCAAGAAACTTGTTTCATTTTTTTAACCACGACCTTCCTTCCTTCCTCGTAATTAAATGACAAAAACAAAGTAAGATGTGAAGCTGTATAGCTGAAATTAATGATACAAAATTTCAGTCTATTGCTACCACGAAATCGTTTTGAAATAGATAAATTATTAAAAAGGTGTTATTACAAAAAAATACGGTTCGAAGTTTGTCGTTTCAAAAGTTGCATACAAAGAATTGCATTCTGTATAACACCCACGTATCATCAATTAAAAATTAATGCATTTATTTAACTCAAGGTTAAATAAGTGCAAAGGCAATAAAAAGTAAAGTTAGATAATTTGAATGCTAAAGTGGATCGATAAGATTGAAATACTTTAAAATAAATCAAGAAAGAATAATAAAATTAAACGTTTACTTAATATTCTTAATAAATTATAAAAACTACAAGATACGTTTAGAATAAACTTTATCAACCAATAAAGAGGATTGATAATAAAAAGCTGACTTATCAACAGATAAAATAAACACACATTTCTAGCAAGTACAATAAGGAATGCAAATACAATTAAGTAAAACATCAGAAGTAAAATTATAAGTAAAATTTAAAATAAAATTCATGTATCCCCTTAAATAGATTTATGGATACAAAGCTGGTACGATAAGCTACATTTTTACACTGAAAATAGTTAAATTTTTTATCCCTGAAAGCTCGCTGTAGCAATTATTTGGATTACAAGTTTTATGCTTGACCTTATAACTCTAACGAATGAATCAATTTGAATGCTATTTTACCAAATAATTCCTATTTTCTTAGACACATCTTATTAAAGTATTTAAACTTTTAATAATTAATTGAAATAATCTTTTTTTATAAATAGTGGGCGGCACTACACTTTTTTTTTATACACTGAGGATGTTGATGATGTCTCAACAACATTTGTCACTATCAAACAATTATCATTCTGTCACTAGTTCCATCCCAATAAAAAAAACGTTTAGAACTTTCAGACTTACTCCCGATAAGCTTTCTGTGTTCACTGCTCAAAATGTTAGAGAAAATAATCAATAATAATGTATCCATGTTCTTCTTTTATACCTTTTTTTAACTTTCCAAACATGTTTTCTTTCAAATTATAATACATCTACAACTTTTCTAAGGATTCGTTTGGGGATAGATCGATATTTCCAAACGAATAATTTTTATTCCTTTATTATTTAAGAAGGTTTTTATTAGGTTTGATGTACCACACTTTAACCAAAATATTATTTTAATAATTTTGTATGAGTGCTTTATTGTATCTTTAGTTTTTAAATTTCAGGCAATTAAAGAACTAAGGGAATTTTTAATAAAATGATTATAGGACGTCAGTTTGTTTTGAAATTTTATCTGGGCTGCCATCGATTCATCAAAATATTTTGATTCCTATACTTAATACCTTCTTAATAATTATGTACACCTAAACGACTCTAAGATTGTACTTAACGATCCATTAGGTATTGCTTCAGAGGATGAGATAAATGACTTGTAGCGTGTGTGAAAATCCTATTCCGATCAGGCATGGCATTTTCACACACGCTACAAGTCACTCATGTCTCATCTCATCCTCTAAAAGCAGTACCTAACGGTGGACCGGAGGTTAAAAAAAAAGATGCTGCTTAAGTATATACACCCAAAATATCTTTATTCTATTATTTTCACATAAAACGGCATTATATAATCATTTATCTTCTTGGCATTAATTATGCCAATCCTCCTAAAACAAAAATGATTAGATTTAAAGAAAATAAAAATTAAAAATAAAACTTATACTATTTTAACTATTAACGTAAATAGTCTTTTATGTAACTTTTTACCTTACAATTATAATCTAGTTTAATAAATGTAACAATTTAATAACACCCTTAAAGAAAGGAAGAAAATCTGTTTTTACGGTCCCCTCACACCCATCCCTTAACAACCGTCCAGTTCCTCCCACCTTGACGTGGCGAAATTTATGAAAAGATGATCTTGCCAAAAAAAAACAAAAAAAAAAAAAAAAAAAAAAAAAACAGTAAATAACTTCATTTAAACTATGATATAATATTCATAATCACGTAGATTAGAATAAGTTACTTAACTCGTCAAAACAAGGTATATTTCAAAAATTCTGTTAAAACTCCCTTTATTTGGAAAAACCAAAAGTAATTGTTACTAATAAATTTACATAAAATGTATTTAACTTTTATCTTTATTTCATGAGATACAGTAACTTATTAAATTAATCCTCTCAATTAATACAAATATAACTACACATAGTTTAAATAGTTGCTATAATAATAATATTATTATTATTAACGTAGAAAGTGGATACAATTTGAGAGCAATTAGCTTTTTACAGATGGATATACTAATACTTATGGTAAATGATTAAAGAAGTATGTTGTTCTTGCATTACTTAATTCTTTACCGAATCACCTAAATAATGTAAAAATGAAAAAAAATTATTTAAAAAACTTCTCATTGAGTGGGCATTAACTATAACGTAATAGGTACTAACAGGATTCATGTTGGATTTATACTGGCAGTCCAGACAATTATAACATGATTATAGTTATTATTTTAATGTTAATAATTATTATAAATCAATAAATAATGTATAGTTGAATGGTTAAAGCTTAGTTATTTATTTTCTTTATGTAATTGTTGCAACAAGATATTGATTGTATAATTAGTTGTTGTAATTAAGTATAGTTTTGTTTCTTAAATATAGTTTTAGTTACTAAACCTAATACATAACAAATATTAAAGAAATAATTTGTTCATTAGTTTTTAAATATATAGTTTAATTATGTTAAATTAATTTTTATAATTGTACTACTATTATAACTATTAGAAGAACTAATAGTATCTTTAGTTGTTACATAAAATTGGTTATTGCATTAACCACTTAATAATGTAATAATAATTCTTTAGTATATCTGTCGACAGACTTAGGTCTGACGGATGATCATGTAAGTTTTAAATTGTAAATAGATAAAATAAAATTATTAATAGCTTCGAAATGACAATAACTTTTTAATGAAATTATATTGTAGTATTAAGTGTTGTTTTTCTGTAAGCGATATTGGTATTTAATCTAAGTCAATAAACAATAAATACAAGTGTATGTAAATAAAGTTCAGCAGAAATATTTCTTTCTCCCTTTTGTGAAGAGAAAAGTAACTTTTAACTTGATAGGATGAATAATGAGATGTTTCCTTGTAAAATATATAAACTTCAATGGAATAGAACGACATACTGTAAATGACACTTGTAAAACTTTCCTAAGTATTACGAACTTAACTCAGCTTTACAACGAGAAAGTCGATTTATTATATCGACACAAACCATTGTAATTCAAGTTTTCAAGCAATTCTAAGTTTCTATTAAGTTATACATTATTAGATTCTTAATAAAATTATTATCTCTCCCGTACCAGCCTTGCTGATTAAAAGTTGTTAGTAAAAACAAGGTGGAGACAATGACGTGTACTAGTATTATTATCAATAGTTAACAATCATACTTTAATTTTAGAATTCATAAGTTTAATTTTAATTCATAGTTTCTTCTTTTGAGTTTACAAATAATTACTCACAGCTTTAAGCTGAGAATTCCTCGTTAGAGTTACCCAGGCTTTGTATAGTAGAAAAATTGAATTCGATAGGTCAAATAATTCATAAATTAGAAGTAGCAATGCATGCAGTAATATACAAATATAAATATATACGTATATATATATATATATATATATATATATATACATATATATTCGCCGGTCAAGGGACTCTGCTCCCTGGACCTGCTGATTAAACTCATGCGTGTGAGAATAATAATTTTAAGTAAACATTATAGCCTGTTCAATTAATAAAAACTATCAGTATATTATAATTTCTTCAGAGCAACAGTTTGGTCTGCACAGGACCCTAAACTTTGACGAACTGAAGAATGCATGTTTCAAAATAATCGGCCTCCATCTGAAAAATAATTGTTACAGCTGGTTACCCTCCTTCGTACGGTTAAAAATGTATTTCGCTCGGTTGTAATGTATAGCGTTACCCGAAAAATACTATAAGGAATTGACCGTACTTCGTTTCTCTTTTTTGTTTAATTATTTATTTTGGTTTTTAGTTTACCGGACACAGGTGCAGCCAATCGCGAGGCATGTGGCAGCATCTGTGTTGGTGTGTGTGTGTGTGTGTGTGTGTGTGTGTGTGTGTGTGTGTGTGTGTGTGTGTGTGTGTGTGTGTGTGTGTGTGTGTGTGTGTGTGTGTGTGTGTGTGTGTGTGTGTGTGTGTGTGTGTGTGTGTGTGTGTGTAAAAGGACTGAACAATAGGTGGACTTTTTCTAGAAGAAAATTTCGGTTACAGAAAAGTATAATGTACAAGAAATAATGACACTAAAGCCTATAATTTATTTTGGAAGGAAGGCAAGAGAAAAACATACCTGTTTTTTTTAAAGAGAAAATAGAAAGTTATAAATTCTAAAGATATTAAGAAACATTATTACACATAAAAAGATAGATAACTATAATTTATACAATAATAATAAAAAAGTGTAGAATACAACAATAACATTTTAAGAAAAATAAAATCCAGGCATATAGATAAAGAATATAACACTGCAATACTCGCTGTATAATTCTTCCGGTGATTTTGAACGAACTCGCTTCATAAAATGTAAATAAATCAAGAACGTTCTTTATTTATTCTCCAGTTTTTCCCCCTATAAGCCTATAAAACTTTATTTCATGTACGTAATTTGCCTTCAAAATAGCTGAAAATAAACTAAAAAAAAAAACGAGAAATTCTCTTTTGGACAACTTTTTATCTAATTCCAATTTAAGCCGGTTTGAAACATCTACAATTTTATTTTATTCCCTCTCTGTTAACAATTTAGTAATGAATGTTTTTTTAATATTCTTATCAATATTTGGTCCCCAAATTTTGGATTAACAATTTTTGAATTGGCTATTTTTTTTTCTAAATATGTACATATTAGTTAAAGTTACATTATTACACAAAAAAAAAATATTAATTTTATACTTTTTTAACAATAATTGCTATTGTAAGAAGAGTAACAATTACTTAAAAAGAAGACAACATTGCTGTTATTAGAAACAGTTTTCATAAGTCTAGAAGGCGACTAATCCATTTCCTTGCTGTAATTATATTTCATATGTTTGTATTCAAGAAAAATATTTAATAAAATCTTTATTTGCACGTGTAATAAATTCGCCACATAATAATCGTTGATTTTTCATTTCTAGACCAATTTTCTTATTAATCAAGACAAACATACTAGTGTTTTAATTTTAGAAAGATATATTTCTGGCTGAATCTATTATTAGAAAATAGATGAGAACTGTAAAATTATAAATCTTGAATTTCAGAAAATAGGTGAGAATAATGTGGAAAGAATTATTAAAATGTTAATAGGGCATATTTAAAATTTTTACATGCATTTCGCTTGAGCAGAAATATAATTAAGATATAAGATCAGTATTATGTAAAAAGGATACTTTTTTTATAGTCGATCAGTTTTTTAAAGTTTCGAAATCAATTTTAGTAACGAAATTTGAGGAATAAAACATCCTCATGTTTTTTTTCCGTTTATTATAAAGTAAGTTTCAAACTTATTAGCAAAAATGTAACGCAATTAATATCTTAATAGTAAAATAATTATATTAGTAACATTACAATAAAGATTAGGGAAAGCATATCTTCAATATTTAAAATTTGTAACTGGAAGAAACAATAAAGAAATTCGAAAAAAAATTTGAGTTCTTAATAACATCAACACGGAAAATGTTAAAATTTTCTGTAGTATCGTTCTTTAAGCCGGATGATGCAAATCATTTAATACTTGTAATACGTTGGTGTAAAGCGCAAATAGATAAACAAAAAATTTTTTAAACAATTCATTAAATGTTTAACACATATTTTTTTACTATAGAATTTGCACAGCTCAGAAAAAATCACTAGTCTCATGAAAAACAATGTAGCCAGGTGTATTTTAGTAATCTTTAATTACTCAATCGTTAATACAATGAATGATATTGTGGAAAAGGTCATTTGTAAGTTATGTATTTTAATGTTTTGACCACTCTTCCTGTGAGTACACAAGCCCGTGCATTATTAATCCAACGGCAGCAGCACACATACTTCGTAATAAAGTGTATTAATTCTTTATTCACCAAAGCGATCAAAGAATAGAGAGGGGAGATGGGAAATAAAAAACGAGTAAATTAACTTCTGGCAACAGCGAAGTTAGCTTTCGTTGTTCCGGAATAATAATAATAATAATATATACTAATAATAATGATAATATAATGGTATTAATAACATATAGCCGATTTCCGTAGCGTCTCAACCTTTCATCCCGGGTCCCGGGTTCGAATCACGGTCAGGCACAGCATTCTACATCCGCTACAAAATTCCATTTACATATTCCCACGTACAAACTTTTCTGTAAGCTTCTGTGATCACGTAATTCATCAAGCAATATTAATAATATATATTTTTATTGTACAATGATGTAGTACCTTTTTATTGAATTTTTCACGCATTATAATAAGCTTCATTTTTTTATATGTACGTTTTTTCGTGCATCATTTACATTGATTTATTCCTCACTTAGTCCATCTTTTGAAATTTACTAATAAATCAACAAATCCTGCAATATCTTATATAACGTATATTCCCTCATCTTAGTATTTAATTTCACATTATCATCCTTTCCAAAAAAAAAAGTTTGTAATCTTTATTATATACAAAAATTTACTTTCAAACCGAACCACCTCCCAGAAATGAATGTATATCTTTTACCTCATTCTTAGTTTCGCTAAATGACAGCTCAATATAAGTATTCTACGAGTATTTTCTCGCTTACTCTACGAGTATTATCTCGTATTTGCTCGTCGGTACCTCATAATTTACGCTTATATTAAAATATGTACAAAAAGTATTACTTTTTTTTATGAACAATATTTTACCAATACCGGCCTTGACGTGTACCTCATATGAGGAATACGTATTAAGGGCATTGATGGAATTACTTTTATAGATCATTTTCTTTCCAATAATTTAGCATTTCTGTCTTACTAATGTTTTACCATCATTTAAAAATTTGTTTCTTCTGAAATATTCGGATTACGTGATTTATATTTCAGTGTAAATACACAGCATCTATATACGTATTCTTACACTTAAATCAGCTGATTGATCGTATGTACGATTATTATTAGTATATATATCTTTTCCACCCGACGGACGGAAACGATATATGGGTTTTGGGTAAGAGGTTGGATGTGTTTGTATGTATGTCTGTTACCATTTACTGGACTGATTTCGATGCGGTGTTTTTCAATACATAGGTTTTATTTCAGAGCAGGTTCTTAGATTAGTTTTACGGTTATAGGCCGCCAGGGGACGCTGCAGTAGTTATGTTTCTTCAGGCGGCTTTTGAATGTTTTCTTCCAAACTCCAGTAAGGTTACATTATTGTGTGGACTATTAAATAATTTGCGCTGGTCAAGCATACTAAACTTTCATCATCAACCAATAAACGTCCCGCTGTTGGGCACAGACCTACTAATCTTTAAAAAGTAATAAATAAAAAATAAAATAAATTTTTTTTTTAAATCCACGACGGACATTCGTGAAAAGAAATAAAATTAAAAATTTTAATAAACTACAATGAAAACCCCGTAAAAACGTGAAATAATTAAATAACTAACTATATTATTTAGAGTTAATTTTTTAAGCATTTGACACCGTTTGTATTAATATAATTTATATAAATTAATATTTCCACTTACCAACAATTTTAATGTTAATATCCGAGCGCTTTCGGAGTCACTTCTCCATCATCAGGGATTATTTGAAGTTATTAATTTAATATTCGTGTATATAATTTTTTTATGTATAATTAATTGAATTTAAAATTGTTACGTTCATAATAGTCGAGTGTCAATTAATAGAATAAGTTATATAATAAAAATGTAACGTCATGTCCGTAAGATGTTTACGACAATTATGAGAAATGAAATATATTGTTCACATAAAAGATCATTATCGAATTTTACTCGTACATTATTATTACTGATAACCGGAGTGTTGGTTTTGTCTGATTTGAATATAAATGCATTATTGCTTTTTGATTTGTTTTTTATGCTTTTGTAAATATTAAAATTTATATTGGAATGTTTATTATTGATATATCAGCTTTTATTATTTTCAATTACAATAACGAAATTATTTCTCAATTTGTTTTTATTATCTTTGTTTTCAATTATAAATAAATTATTTTCTACGTTGATAATTTTGTTTTTGATAATTTTATTCTTATATAAGGTTGGTAGGTTAAATTTAAACGCATGTTTAATAATATTAATCTCTTCATTATTAAAATCGGTGTTTGTAGTCTTTATTATATCTTCTCCAAATCTGTGTTCATGATTAGTCGTATCCCTTGATTCTATTATGTTATCACGTTTTATCTGATTATTTATTAGATTCTTCATTTTATTGTTAATTTTAATATAATTAATATTCATTAATTTATTAATTTCTAAATTTCTTATTTTAGTAAGTTCGTAAAAATGTTATTACCTAATTCAAATATTAAATCTGTTTAATGTGTATAATTCTACATTCAAATTTTGTTTTGTGTTATATGATATTTTAATTTAGTTTTTTAATCATTCTATTATTGATTTATTCTTTTCTATATTAGCTGCTTTAGTATTACTTTTAATTGTTATATTAATATAATTAGATATAATTTATACATTTCTTATTAAATTTTATATTTGCTATTGTTTTGTGCAATTTATATTTTAGATTAAAAACTCTCATTGCCATTTTATGTTGTATATAGGTTAGATTTAATATTCTAAGCATTTGACACTGTTGGTATTAATATAATTTGTATAAAGTAATATTTCCAATTACCAACAATTTTTAATGTAAGTATCCGAGCGCTTTCGGAGTCATTTCTCCATCATCAGGGATTATATGAAGTTATTAATTTAATATTCGTGTATGCAATTTTTTTATGTATAATTAAATTAAAGTTAAAATTGTTAGGTTCATAATAGTCGATTGTAATTGAAGAAAACATAATAATTGAAGAAATGAATTCTTTAAATAATAATATTAAATTAACTTAAACAAGGAAAATAATAACATTGACTATTTGGACATAAAATTCAACAAAAATGTTATTACTAATAAAATTTATATAGACATATATAGAAAGCCAACCAAACAGGATACTGTAATACATTTCAAATCTTTTCATCCTTGTAGTCAAAAAATAGCAACTTTTAATTTACTAATTTACAGAGCAATAAAATACTTGAAATACAATAATATAAAATTAAATAACGAAATAAATAACACCAAACATATAGCTTTAAATAATGGATATGATACTTACTAACATAATAAATAAATTATCGCCCTGAGGTAGACAATCCCCACCTCCGGAACACAACATCTACGTTCCACGTCCAGGGCGGTAACAGTCGTACTTATGTACAATACATATAGCTGGCTAACGGGGCTCCGAGTAAATTCCTCGGATATGCTTTTCTTTTGACCTGTTTCCACCTTCAGGTCTTCACATGGATTGGATTTTTCGGCTACCTGCAGGATGTGAACAATTTATTGATTAGGAAGTGGACATATACCAAACTTAGAGCTGGCGATGTGGCGGCCAGGGTCAATGTTATTGCAGATGTAACGGAGACCCTTCCGTTGTCCACATGCCCCCTGCGATGGCAAGCATGTAGCAATGGTGCCCATGTATGTCGGTGCATGGGAGCTCTGAAAGCTTCGGTGAGTAGGAGCCTGGAGTCAGTGCAGAGACTGCGCATCCGCTCTCTGCCAGGACATATGCCGGTTCCACCGGAGTACCGGATCGGACCTCCAAGGTTAGTAGCCCTGGAGTGGGGGTGTACCCCGGCGGCTAGCCTTGCTACAGAAGGGATCCACTGTTCATGAATATTGAACAATCAAACGTGGCAGAGGGTGCACGTAAACACCCTCGTTTAGAAACCGCCAATTCGCCACAAGCGAAGAGGAAAAAAGTAAGGAGAGTGATAACATGAGAAAAGATGCTGATAAAATCAGTAAAGATTTAAGAAGAGCTTTGTTTGGAAATAATGTTCCCAAACCAAGATTTTTGGTCATTACGAAAGAGAATGGTAACTTCCAAAAGGTAAGTCCATTCTTAATTGCTAGAGAGATTACAAATTGTGCTGGTGGTCCTGTCAAGGAAATCCGTAAGACGTTTAATGGATTACATGTCGAAACTATCAACGACATGCAAAGCCAGAAAGTCCAGGCGTTGAAGAAGATCGGTGAATTTGCGGTTACTGTCCAACCGCATAGTACACTTAATTCATCCAGAGGAGTTGTTGTTTGCCGAGATCTTCTTAACTGTACTGAAGAAGAAATAGTGCAGGAAATGTCTAGTCAAGGAGTGACACATTGTCGCAAACTTACTATGAGACGAAATGGTGAGATTCTTCCTTCGGCTTCTGATGTTTTGACATTCAATAGGCCAAATCTTCCTGAAAAGGTACGAGCTGGCATCCATTGGCTTGATGTACGGGCATTTATTCCGCAGCCGATGAGATGTTTAAGGTGTCAACGTTTCGGACACACTGCAGCTAGATGTGAAGCGCAGGAAATTTGTACATGCGGAATGAAGATACATGAGGGTGATCCATGTAAAGACCCTCCAGTCTGCATTAATTGTAAAGGGCACCATAACTGTCGATCTAGGAACTGCCCAGTATACAAATCAGAAACAGCCATTCAGGAAGTTAAAACGCTTCAAAAAGTCAGCTACCCTGAAGCGAAGAAGATTGTAAACTTACGTACACCTAGACCATGGACTACATACGCAGAAGCAGCTGCTGCTCTCCCCACACCTAAAACCAACGTGGAGCAGTTGCTTAATACGATGGCACCAAGTCTCGCGACAATGATAGAAAGAATCATTGATTCCAAGATCGAGTCGACTCATCAGACACAACAAAGTAAACATGAGAAGGCTCATTCCCGGACTGACGTCGCTGACATAAGACCCGTACCAGCGCAGTTTAAAAAACCGGCAAAATCTTCGATTATATCTCCATCAATAAACGTAATGAAGAAAAATCTTGATTTATCCGACAAAGATCAAAAGATCACCCCTATGACGAGTCATATGGCTAAGGAAACTGTGATAAGAGTACAGGAAAAATCTGCGTCAACCAAAATGGAGGTGCAAGTAACTATCGAAAAAGCATCAGACACAGACGATAATAAAACTGTACGTACAGAGGCCTCAAAAGCTCAGAGAACAACTGTGGCGAGAGCATCTGTATCAGCCGGCCCAAGCACAGCCTTAGACATTGAATCAAGTTCATCAGCCGCCGAAAGTACATCGGTTGCAAGTTTAGATTCAATTGCAACGATGCTCACAGCACCATTGAAGCTTTCATCACCTGATGTAAGCCGGCGAACGTCATTGGCGTCAGAAAGAGAAGACGATGCCATGTCCGAAGCCTCAGACACACTGTCGTCGGAAGTTGAGGCCGTTCGCAGAATGGAAAAACGGTGTAAAAAAGGATGGCCGAAAGGAAAGCCTAGAAAGTAATTTTATTGGATCAGAAATTATAAGGAAAAGTAAAATTTTGATCATTTTTATTGACACATGAAAATGTGAAATATTGAACCCTTTTTTATTTTTATTTTTTGAAGTGGGATGGGGCTAATGACCAAAGTAGTCGATGCCCCTAAAAACCTCAAAAAAAATAAATAAATAAATTATATACCAGTACAAAAAATAAAATATTCAATATTCATAAAGAACAAAATAAAACTAACGAATAACCATACAATAAATGTACGCTAAAATTGTATACAATATAAATTATAATAAATCTAATAAAATATTTAAAACATTTAAATTAAAAACAGCGTAAATAACAAATAATAAAACACATAAATAATAAGGATCCTTCTATAACAATAAATTATGGTAACAATTATAACTTAGAAAAACAAGGAGTGTATAGTATCAATGACAGAATCTTTGACCTAAAATATATCGGAATGACAAATCGTTCATTCTCCATAAGGTTTAAAGAACATATTAATTGTACAATTAAAGATAATAAAGAAAGATCTAATTTTGCTAAACATATTTAACACATATTTGAATAATAATAAATTAATGAATGAACAAGCCAAATTCGATAATGATATTCTATATAACAAATTATACAATAATTTTTAATTAATACGTTGGAACTATTACTTTTCAGATCTCATAATAGTCGTATCTTACGGACATGACGTTACATTTTTATTAACGTATAACTTATTCTATTAATTGACAATCGACTATTATGAACGTAACAATTTTAAATTCAATTTAATTATACATAAAAAAATTATATACATGAATATTAAATATTAAATAACTTAAAATAATCCCTGATGATGATGATGAAAATTGTTGGTAAGTGGAAATATTATTTTATTCAAACTGTATCTTAACTTTATAATCCTTTGTAACATTTTGATATTGTTTTTAAGACAATAAAATTTAAGATTTTGATTGATCGTCGTGCGTTACCCGTAGACTGCATAGATAAGCATAAGTTATCATCATATTTACACACAACGGTCAATAAAAATCTTAAATTTTCATTGTAATATTGTTCTTAAAAACAATATTACAATGTCACAGAGGATTAAAAGGTAAAAATACAATTATTAGTCATTTCACGGTTTTTAAGTTTTTTTTTGTCGTGGGTTTTTAAAATTTTTAATTTAATTTTTTATTAAATAACTGTATTTCCACTAGTATTTGATATAACTGCAAGGAATTTTTATTTTATTAAGGATAAATTGTAGTTTTACTTTGTTATCATCAAATTGCAAAAATTTACTAGTTTTATTGTGTTAATTCAAATAAATTTGGAAAAAATTGAAATGAAACAAATTAAGATTACGGGAACATAGCATCATTAAAGAAATTATTACTGTATTTTATTAAAAAGCTTAGTTTTTCTTCCCAAAATTCTAAAAATTAAAAATTTTATTACAAATTTTGTAATCTTATGAACATCTATTTTAATATACAATTTGACATTTTTTACTCATTTCTTTTTTTTATAAAAGATAGAATTTTAGTAAATAAAAACGAAATTGAATTAAAATATTACTATTTATTAATTTTTACCTATAAAGTAACTTATTCTGACTGACTGACTCATCAACGCCCAGCAAAAACTACTTAAGAGAAAATGATGAAAATTTGTGACATGTTTTTCTTAACGTTTAAGTGCATACTATGAAGGATTTTTTGAAATTCCAACTTTAAAGGGTTAAAGTGGAGTAACAATGAAATTTATTATTTTTTTTTTAATTTCTCTGTAATAAATGAAGATGTCAACTTGATTTGGGAGTGAGTAATCATGTGAATCTAAAAATCGATTACTAGATTTTTTGAAATGCCGAGTTTAAAGGTTCAATGGATTTTGAATTTTTAGTTTTTCTAAAATTTCAATTTTAGATTTTCCATACAGTTTCTAGATTTTTAAATTCCACCTTGAAATGGATGAAGAAAAGTAATAAAAATCTGAAGAATGATTGCAAATATTCCCCATTTCCGACTATACTGAACGAGATATTGAGTAGATTGGGGTGCAAATACTCTTCAAATAAATATCTAAAAATAATTTTCGGGTTTTTAGAATTTCGATTTTTTAAGGGGTGCGACGTGTACGGCGCGCGGTGGCTCAACCAGGCTCAACAGCCAATGCCACTACTTCTGTATGTGCGATGCGACTGGCTGCACTCGCCTCCGGTTACTTGACTAAAAAATATAAAAGGAATGTAATTAAAAATATTTTTTTTAAAAATGAGAAACAAAACACGGTCACCTCCTAGAAGTTATTGTCGGGAAGCGCTAAGAACCAGGCATAATGTTTGTCAGGCAGTAAAAATACTAGTTATAACTAGTATTTTTTTAAGAAGGAGCCCGATGTTTTTGAAACCCCATTCTTTGATCACTCAAAATTTCGCGTGCTTTGCTGACCAAACTGTTACTCTAAAGAGATTACAATACACTGATATTTTTAATAAATTTAACAGGCTTTAATCTTTATTTATCATTATTATTCCCACAAGCATGAGTTTAATGAACGCAGCGGAATCCAAGGGGCAGAGCTCTCTGGTCCGACGGGAAGGGCGACTGAAGCGAACCGTGACCGGCTAAATATCCCTTGGAACCGCAATGGGAAACGCAAGTAACCATATAGCGTGGGCGAAGCCGCGATGAGGATACTAGTTGTCAATAAAAGTCCACCACGCTGGTGTAGTGATTAGCTCGTCATTGCAAATCAATTGTTTTTACACCTGATTTTCGAAGTCGAACGCTCTGAGGATCAAGTCCTTGTAAAAGTTAATTGCTTTTATACGAATTCGAGTAGTAGACAGTGGATACCGATGTACTTTTGATGGTTGGAGTTCAATTACCTACACATCTCAGGAATGGTCGGCCTCAGTTAGTATAAGACTACACCTCATTTACAAGACATAAATACTTACATATCATTCTCATTGGGCTACGGAGGCTTATTTTTTCACTAGTTCAATAGATTGCAACGTATATATTAAGCAATTAAAATAATTGTCTATAAAAAATCAATTTTATTATTAACGTAATACACTAAAAAACAAATTAGTTTTATTTGGTAGTTAGATACGGGTTCTCATTTGATAGGCAAGTTTACTTCCAAAATTGGAAAATATTCCCCAATTCATACAGATTTATTTTATATATAAAAGTGACGAAACATAAGCCCGATCAAATATAAACCGGTTTAGAAAAGAGAACTCATTGAATCATTACAGAAGGTTTTAATAGGATAATCTCATACAGAGTTTAATAATAATCTTGATAATATTAATCTTAAGTCAAGATTTATTAACAAATGAAACTATTTGAATCTGATTATTCATTTTGATCGGATTCTGGTAGATGAAATAGAGATCGAGATAATGCGCGTATAATTGATGAAGTAACTGTATTATAGTAGACGAAGGTAAAGGTCACAGGGATATTTTATTATATGATAGTGATTGTCGATTACGTTTTTCTGAGCTTCATAGTTCTTACGATACATTACAACAGTATATATAATAAAAACCAGAAATATAATTTACCCAGAAGTTTTGTACTTCCGGTGTAAGTTGGAATAGCGATAACTTTGAAAGCAACAGCCCACACAAAATTACTAAAAAATTATTTCCAATTTTTTAAGTTCTATGCGCATATAGCATCCGGCGAGGCCGCAACGCGGGATGCTAATCATTTATATACTTTTAATAAAAATATTAATAAGAATTTATATTTAATATTTTGAAAAACTTCTTTTTAAAAGCGTTTTTTTTTCCTCTAAGATCTGTATCTTTTTCCCAATAATTTACATTCTGTTTATCGACATGAAGTCTGTGTAGAACCAAAAATAGAGTAATTTATTGTAGACCTTGATGATGATGACGTAAACAACAAACGAATAAAAGTGAGCGACTTAAAACTGAACTAATATAGAATAAACACAACTATAACATTAATACTTTATGAATGAGATTGAAAAAAAAAATACATAAAACGTAAACAGGATTCCCACCGAATTTTAAGATTCGTTTTCCTGACTTTCTCTCATCAATTTAGTAAACATTTCCTTGACTCTCATAATATTATACTACTGCCGTTTACTCCACAAAATGTATAAAAATTTAATTTTTTTGCAGCCTACACCGTTTTCATAGCTGCCAAACTCACGCCACTTTTTTATTATTTATTATTACATTCTTTTTTAAAGTTTATTTTTAAATGATTTTTTTACAATATACATTTAATATGAGGCTGTTTTTACGATAAACTATTTCAGTAAATTAAATTGCCAAATACAAAAAAAAACAATATTTAATAAGTTTCCTGCATAAAAATGAGCATCATAGTAATTAAAAGTAACACAGAAATAAAAACTAACTAATTTTTTTAAATAACTGATTTGCACCTACGATTGCTTAAAATTTTTTCACAAAACTAGCCCTCATTATTTTTCAAAGTAGACAGAAAACAATATTTAATAACTTGGTTTGCATAAAAACACAGCTAACGTTTCGTAAAACGCAACTGGTTTGCTAATAAACACAAATTTCAGTTTAGCAAAGAATATAAGTATGGTCACACCTTAAAGGAAAGCTAAAATCACTGTGACTAAAAATAATACAGATAAGAAAATTAAAACAGAACACATTATTTTGTACAGAAAACAAACATTATTAACATTTCCTGAAAAATATTTTGTCATTATTATTCTAACATTAGTAAAAAATAAAAAAATAAAATAAATTATTTGAGATCTCATTATACACGTATCATTATGTACGTATAAAACAAAGGGCAACTTTTCTTCAATATCTGTAGGTTCTTAATGGTTTGCCCTTTTCTAATAGTTTAATTTTATTATTTACTTATTCTTCATAAGGTAACTGATACATATATGTATTTCCATATTTACGAATATTGCATTCCCACTGTGTGTGTGTGTGTGTGTGTGTGTGTGTGTGCGCGCGCGCGCGCGCGCACTTATTGTAACCGCTAAGTGGAGTTAAAACATTGAAAAAAATATTTATACAATTATAAAAATATATTACATGATTGTTAATTTAATCGCATAACAACATACATTAAAAAGTTATTAAAAATCATTCTACTTCAGAATAAGAAGAGATATAAAAATAATAAGGAGAGACAGATGTAAAAGTAATAAGGACAGAAATAAAATACAAAAGGTTGAATGTGCCGTACTACCTAATAACAATGTACTTCTTTATATACTTATTAAAGTGCTTGGATTAATCCTCTCAACTGCGTTTGGCATCATTGCACATGAACCAGTCATCATGTTAGTCGCAATTACATTTAGAGTCAAAATTTTACTCATTACTGCAAAAATCGTAACCTAAAATGTTTTTAAATAACCAAATTTACTAGTAATATATTAAAATTACAAAATTTTAATAGTATTTACAATTATATTATAGAAAATGTATGCTTAATACTTACTATCTGTAAAATTAAAATTACAAAATTTGCAGTAAAATTTACTTATATTTTAAGCGATCAAATTTATGTGAGTAAAAAATCTACATATTTTTTTTTTTAATAAAAATTATTTGTAAAAAAAATTGTTTATACTTCTATTAAAATAAAACAAAACCAAATTATTAACATTACTTTTTATCCTATTTATTTATTCTTCTTAAGATAAGAAACTTACATATATCTTTTATAATATTTACGAATGTGGGATATACCTATCTAAATTTAACTGAATTATGACTCCAGTGAAGAGCTCCAATTAATTTGTTTTTTTTATTATTACTCTCTTTTTTTATTAAACTAAATCAAATGAAGACTAACATATTTTAGAGTATGTTTGTTCATTTCTACAAACATTTCAGTAATGTTCATTTCTACAAAAATCTATTCATCTCATTCACGTAAGTGTCTTCGAGTATTTTATGACTGAAAAAACGTTCTAGGAATCATAAACTATGAACACCAATATGCTAAACCAAAATTTTTCAACTCTTTAATAAGGTTTTAAATTAAAATGTTTGAAAATAGGATTTCAAAAATAAAAATGTATTACAGAAATTCATAACATTAAGCATGAAATATTTGTCGTAAAAAAATTAGGCATAAAATAAAAAAATCTAAAATAATTTATTAATAATAATTTATAATAATAATAATTAATAATAAATTATTACAATATTATTAACTAAAGCAATCAATTAAAGATTATTTAATTGGTGAGTAAATATCAAAATTATTGAAATGAATAAGCGTAAAAAACAAATTAACGATGAAAAACCTCTAGTATTTCTCTATATAAACTGTTTGTAAGTAATACTGAAATTGCAAAAGTGAAAAAAAACCACAAGTTATAGAAAAAAATCAAATAAATATTTTTTTTACAGAATACTGAAAGTTTTTTATTTAATTTTTAATTTTCATGAGGAAGTCATCAAATTATGTAGTATGCCAGTATGAAAAACTACACAATTTATTTTTTAAATATAAGTTTATAATTTAGTATTTGTCACATTTCCATGCTACAGAATTCCACCCCCAATCATTCTGATTTTCCTCCTTTACTTTCATAAAAAAGAATTAATTTTTTATTCTTAATGATAAATATAGTGATATGATTTGATAAAGTTCTGCTGTAATGTGTAGTTTTTCAACAATGGGGTTTCCTTCATTTTTAATATCCTGCAGTTTTGTTCTTGTATTTATCTAATTATTCTAGTGGGTGGTTTTTTTTTATGAAAAAGAATATAAAAGTTTGTTGTTTGTTAATGATGCTACTTTTTGATTACAGTTTCTGTAGAAGCTTTTTCCCCAACATATTAGTTATAGCAAACATTTGAACAATAGCGTTTCGATAAACTACATTAAAGGACAACGATTCAGTATTATTTGTATGTAAAATTACTTTCTTGAGTATTTATTGGGAAATTCTCTGTAACTTTATAACTTTTAGCAGTGACTTTTAATTTAGAGTTTCGTTTACAAAGCTTTAAGAAATATAGTATAATATGAGTAAAAGTATATTTTTTATTGTAAATACAATCTACATTTCTATTGACAAAAATATTCAATAGTCATTGAAAAAAAGACGATATTTTTTTTTTTAGAAAAGTAAATTATTCTGTTTTTCAGAATGTTTTAAGTATTTTAAATAATACTTTTCCGGCTTTTGTAGACTATAATTCAGGGAAATCATCGCATCAAAGATGACCTATAGAGATAATATATTACTTTTTGACTCAGGGGACCATGAAATATCAAGATCCAGAAAAAACTTATTATAGCAATGTATTTTTTGTGTGTGTATGTGAGTGCGTGTGCGTTTGAGTGTGCGTGAGTGCGTGCGTGCGTTCGTGCGTGTATATATATATATATATATTAAAAATTTCTAATATATGATATATATATATATGTGTGTGTGTGTGGGCGCGCGCGCGTATTCCGCATAAGCGCTCTGGATTCCATTTTGCTTAAATCTCAGTAAAAAGTTGCAGTAAAAAATAAAAAATTTGGTAGTCCCTTTCATCAAGTACAATGATTTCAATTAATTTTGCTTTCTACAATTTCTGTTATATTTGAAGATACACCATTAATGTAAAATATTTTAGGGATTCTAAATTCTTGTTCTGATAAACATTTTAAGAAGAATCTACTCTCTCTAGGGGGTAATAAATATCAGTCATCGTTTTATAACTCCAAACTGCCTTTACATAAAAGCTTGAAATTTTGTAAGATTATTTCCTTTTACGAGACGTTTATGTCATTAATTTTATTTTTAATTTATGGATCTGGAAACAAAGAAATTACAAATGTTAAATCTCGATAAAATATTTAAAAGGTAAGCCAAATTTTTTCCCTCCTATTTATTAGTTTTTTTTCTTTAATCAAGTAATACTTGCGAAGAAAAAATTATTTCAAAACGCTGTACCATCTAAAAAAATTCAATTATATGAATTTAAACCTCTATTGGCTTTCACAAATTCTAATGTGTTTTAAAATTAATTTTCACCGGGGAAATTATTTATTACGCTTGTTTTTATTATGTTTTGATGTGGTTTTAGATTAAACTGGTTATTACCATTGTTTTATATTATGTTTTCATTAGTTTTAAATTGTTATCAAACCTTTCATAAGGCATATATATAGACACAAACGCGAGTACACATTTAACAGAATGATTCCAAATTGCACAGCAATCGCTTGGCAGATGATTCTATAACATGTACATAATTCAATTACACTCATACATATCCTCAATCATCCTCTGAAGTAATACCTCATGGTGGTTCTGGAGGCTAAACAGAAAAAAAGGAATATGATTCTGTAGCAAAAAAAGAAAAAAAATTCATACAAACATAGGTCTGAGAACGATTTGTTAGCGAGTTTCGTCTCCCTAACATTTAGCTCTGCTTTCTTCTCCCTCTGTGAAATTAAACCGTACTAAAAATCTTCGGGTACAAATATAGAGTTAAATTTGGTGTTTTCTTTTGGTTTTTGATCTAATAAACTGAATAAAAATGGTCCCAGACCGTTATTTTACTTATGTTTTAAGAAAAACGGGATAAAACACGAAAACCTTTTAACAGAAAATACACTTTTTTAGATTTGTAATAAAATAGTTTTGTTAAATCACCAGTAAACAAACTAAAATTTCTAGTTAACTTTGTGGAGAATCTAATTCTGAGAAAATCGATGTAAGGATAGTCTATTAAAATTAAAAACAAATTTGAGAAGTTCAACTTTAATTACAAAAACAAATCACATAAAATGGATCGAAAAAGTGATACGATTTCATCCTATATATATATATATATATATATATATATATATAGGATATATATATAAACATTACTAATTTATAGTTTTTGAGCCAACTGGTCTTAAATCAAATAAATAAAACTTTTTTGACATCAATGATATTAAACACAATTAAAAATGTATTTTATTTCAGATAAAAAAAATATTCTAAGTTCGTAAAAATAGAAAAAAATAAAAAATACATTTTTATTTCATATAATAATATGAAATAAAAATGTACAATGTAAAGAAAAATTATTTTACTTAACATGTATTTTTTTAAATTATAATTTTTTTTCTAAGTATATTAATAATATTATTGATGCAAAAATAATTCATTTATTTATTTATTTATAATCTTTAGGTAGATAAAAAATTAATAATGTACTCGTATTTAAGATAAATGACTGATGTATCAAGTTAAGTAATACTACATAAAACAGCTAAAAATAAACTATTCAACTCAGCGCCACCCCAAAATGGGAGTAGGAAATATGGGAGTCCAAACAGGAGTACGAGTTTACTAATAACCATTCAAAAAATTAATCTTTAAAAAATCAGGGTTATTATTAAGTAATTTATTAATGTTATTAATAGGGGAAGGACCCTATATAATTAAGTATTTTCTATGAAATATATTTTTAAAAATTTGGTTATTAAGTAAATATCTTTGAAAATTTTGTTAATATTTTTAAACTTTTAAAGGGACAATTTTTTTCAATTCACGATATCTCGTACTCAGATCACAGGAGGATAGAAAAAAAATTTAATAGTAAGCTAATATAGTAAATAATACTTCCACACGCTGTATGATAACCCAATGATTTATCAAATACTACGTCACCATTCCTTCCAGACTTATCGCGAATTGAATGTGCGCAGTAAAATATTCTCAGCTCGATATAGCATGAGATCATGAAAATCATGTCATGTACATAGTTCTCTCTTACAACTGACACACAGCTACCGAAGCCTATGACAGTGTTCAAGTTTCATATCAATTAGTTATTTAGTGTTATTTAAAATATCAAAATAATATAACATTTTCATACAAATATTTTTAATTACAGACATTGAGAACGAGTATGATGGTATTACCGCGCTTCGAAAAGATTACTATACTTATTACTTGTGTTCCAAAATATTCCTCTTTTTAATAACAGGCTCTATTCCGACACAAAAGGGAGGCAGAGATTCGTTTAACTTGAAAATAACGGTAATGGTTGTTACTATATACTGCAACGAAGTAATTAACGAGTAATTCTCAACAAATTTTGAGGTATGATTAGTGAATACGACAGTCACTTTTATTCAAAGAACAAAATTTTGTTACAAAGTACTTAAGATGGTTAAACTTTGTTTTTTTTTTTTTTAGCAAACGTTTTCTATTTTTTTAAATAAAAAGTTACTATTTAAAATTTTTTAAGTAACAAAATTTAGGCTTATTATTATCACAAATAAAAAGTGTTTATTCACCAGACAAAAAAATTCAAATCATACCGATTATATTTGATTTGGAATAATTAATAATTTATCAGTATTTTTTCAAATCCAGCATGCAGATATAACCATTTTTTATGTAGAGTAAATATTATTAGGAAGTAGTGTTTCGCAAGCACCGACCGAATTGAAAATAAAATCAAAGAATTAGTTACGTTTAAATTAACAGCAGTTTTATAATGTATTATTTTAAATCGGATTAATTTAATATAATTTTAAAAAAGTAATAAAATACTGTTAATAAACGAAATGAAAATTTTTAAACGGAATTTTAAAAAATGTAAATACAAAAACTAAATAAAACTTAAATAGCTTTGTAACAATTGTATTTTTTTTTTACAAAACATCCCGTATAAGTTAGCAATATCTAGCAGACTGTTTAAGGTCTGATACGGAAAACATCAGAAGCACGTGCAACTTAGAAGCGGAGTTGAAGTAAAAACAATTAGAAAGAACGTGTCTCTCTACTAATATCTAAAACGTGAATTTTTTATTCTTGAAAAAAAATACTACTAATGCTTTCTAGCGGTAACCCTTTTTTTTAATTATAAATAAATGAATTTATTTTATGTTGTTTCAAAACTCAAAGTTTATTATTTTATCTAGTTATAAATCTGAAATAAACAGCACATAAGTACATGGCCTTTTGATTACATTAATAGTTGAGCACTACAAATGCGATAAAAAGGGGAAGGAAAATCTTATCGGTCAGTGAACCTTATGAGAAAAAAATTACTATAAAATGATAAAAACATGTTCTTTTAAAATAATAACAAACATATTAATTAAACAGATCAAATCAATAACTGAAGTCATAAATAAATTTATAAAATAAATAAAAATTAATGCTTTAAGTAGTCATCTGCCTACATTAATTTTAAAAAAGGTAAGGCCGACTCATTAAAAAAAGATGTTTTATAGAATATAGCATAAATACATTTTTATACACCTGTAGAATTAATATTTTATAACCTATTAAGTTGACTTGGCAAATTATTTACATCGTAAAGTTGCTAGGCACTGGAATGATGGAAGTGTAATGAAACTTTCTTAATTATTACTTTTTATTTCATTATTTGATAGAAATGGATATTACGATAACTAGAATAATCTATAAAAGATGTTGAAAATGACCTCAAATCAATACAACATTTTTCTTTTCCAGTTTAGCCTCCGGAACTACCGTAAGGTAGTGCAGAGGATGAATGAGGATGTTATGTTTGAAAGCAAATGAAGTGTAGTCTTGTTCAGTCTCAGATCGACTGTTCCTGAGGTGTGTGGTTAACACCCAACGACCAAAGAACACCGGTATCCAAGATCTAGTATTCAAATCCGAATAAAAGTAACTGCCTTTATTAGGATTTGAACCTAAGAACTCTCGACTTCGAAATCAGCTGAAATGCGATCAAGAGTTCACCACTAGACCAACCCGGTGGGTTTAATACAACACACTGCACACGTTTCAATTTGGTTTCAAACACTTTGACTAGCTGATATACTGGAATTTCTCGTTTGCATGCCGTTATTTCAGTTTTTACCATAGTTAGTCAATCGTGCACGATCTGTTGCATTCACTGCTTTTCTCGCTATCGCCCTTAAAAAGTAATCTATGGGAGTTAGATCGGGCGATCGTGCAGGCCACAACCCCACGAAATGAATCGTTCAACAAAGACATTTTGTAAAAACGTCATTGACCTGTTAGCTGTATGCGCTGTGGTGACATCTTGTTGGAACCAACCGTGATTGAATTCCAGTTTTGTTAACTGATTAATGAAGTTTTTTAAAACAGCCCACAATGGGCGTTCTACTCACACCGACCCAAATTCAAATTTTCGTTTCATGTAAAGACTATTAATGTAATTCACACTAAGTTTACTATGTATTTAGTGTGTGTTTAGTTTAGTGTAATACACACCAGTTAGTATGGTCGTGTATCTTGGAATTAATATACCTTCCCAGATGAAACTACGCTTCATGTGTAAAAAACGTAATTTCGACAATATCTACGGAATTTTGGTCAATAAAACGTTTAAACCACTGACAATAATTTAGTCTTTTTGGTGTGATCTGTAGATTTCAGTTCTTAAATACACATTACTTTGTTGGGGAGAAGTTTCAGTTTTTTTCTTACAGCTTTGTCTGCGATAACAAGTCCGATATCTTGCTGCTGTGCTAACTTACGCGTTGTTTGATGAACTTTCGGCAATAGTATCCAAAATATCAAGCAGCTTCTGTCCGTTTAATTTAGGTGGTCTTCCAATTCTATTAACATCTTCAAAAGAGTCTTTAGCCCGAAATTTTTCGATAAAAATTCGAACTACATCGCGGTGAGAACAGGTGTATTTGGAAACTTTTTAGAAAACATGTGCTTCACTAAATCCGTATACCTGTCATCTTCACGGAAGAAGTGTTCAACGAGAAAAATGCGTTCCTCTACCGAAGAACCATAACGTTTCTCCAATACCATAACGTTTGGAACCTGTATCTATTTTATTTTTTTTATAAATAATAATAATTGTTTGGTGTTTTTTTATCATAAAAATAGAGTTTGTATAATGCGCTTGTAAGTAAGGAAACAATATTAAGTAATATAATTAACAATATTAAGTAATAATATTAAGTAATTCCGATAAACGAAACGAAGCAACTTTGAAGTGCTTCGTTATTGAGTTTGATTGATCAAATCTCAGTAACTGAATCCTTAGGTCACAACCTTATTTAAATCATTAGGTACGAGTAACTATCCCACCTGTATACACTAACCAGTATAATTTATTTTTTTAAATCTAAAGCAACGTTTGAACACCAAAATAATTTAGGCAATAAAGACAAAACATTATTTTTTTCTGACACCTAGATTAACAACTACTAATTTAATCACCTATAATCTGAAGGAGATTCCAAAAAATACAGAAAAAAATTTAATGCAATCTCCCGACACATCCCAGATCAATTACAGTCAGTCCCTTCTGATTAACATAAATATTTTCCTCCTTCAACACCCATTAAATAAACCAGTTAATAATATTAAATTACAATGTTCAGATAGAATTTTTTTCATCTTACATTTACAGACCGACCCTCAAATAGCCTGTTTCAATTTATTTCTCTTTGCTAACATTCTTCCGGTAACACTTCTCCCACTACAATCGTTGCATTGCAATCTTCTATTAGAATAACTATCTTTTTTCCTACTTCCTAAAAAAAAAATCTGATGTGACCACATGACTTCCTTTTACTCCTATTAAATTACATATACACATTTTTTCTGCACTTCATTAAAATATATTTCATTTGATCCTCCAGTTCTTTAATAAAGTGGACAGTAACACAATGGTTGAAATATTCATTTTTATTAAGATCAAATATTTACACAATTATTAATTCAACAATCTTACATGAAATATTAGGATAGAGTAAAAGTCCCTTTATTACTCGTATTCCCAGATTAGTATTATTTTTATCTTCGTGAGTTGCTGATTAACAAATATTTTAGATTTCTGGTGAGTCGTATAAATAAAATTTAATATTAATTAAATGATTCTGTTTAGTGAACTCCTGTATACTGGTTACAAATGTTAATTTCGACCTCACGGTGTAAAATATTCAGTTTTTATTATTGGATTATTTGGTGAATAATCAAAAATGTAAAAAAAAACAATCGTATAGGATAAAGAAAGATAACATGAAGAAATATATCTCAAAAAACGGCAAGAAGATGAATATGAAGAAGCAGAAAATTTTAAGAAAAAGAGAAGAATAAATAAAAAAAATTAAGAGATGATAAATATAAAGAGGAAGAAGATGTTAAAACCAAAGAGAGAATAAACAGGAAGAAAATGTTTCAAACCAAGAAAAATAAACAGGAGCAAAATGTTACTAAGAAATAATAAAAACATTAAGAGGAGATGATAAATATAAAGAAGAAGAAAACGTTAAGGCCAAAGAAAGAATAGAAATATTAAGAGAGAATGATGTATGTAATGAGAGAGGAAATTTTAAAACTACAGAACGTGTGCACAAATTAAGATCAGAAGAATTAGATCAAACCAAAGAGCGATTAAATGATTGGTAACAAAACCCAAATAAACGAAATGATGACCAATTCCGACTTAAGGAGAATATTGTCCGACAATATTAGAGGAGTAATGAATTAAAAAAATTGAATTTTTTGCAGTTTGTTAAAGATCGGGAATATATGCCTCAGTGTATAATGTTGTTCTTGTGAAGCTTTATTTTTTAGTCACTATGTATAAACCGACCGTAATAACTCAAGAGGAAAAAAAATTGTTTAGTGGAAATGAACTTTTAGTGGAAATGGTAAAGGGGCTTATAATAAACGTAAAAAAATATAAATGTGCGAGCGGAAGGGGTGGAGGGTTAAATTGGGAAGTTGAAAAAGGGTGAAAAATGGTATTATTGCGATTTCCGGCGAAAGTTGACGTCAAAAAAATTTGTGGTTATTTAAGATGCAGAAAGGTATACTTTCAACAAGTTTCGTCAAAATTAAATTATTTTTCCGGAAATGAAAAATAAAAAACGAAAAAAAGAAGATTTTTCGGGTTTTTCTCGGAAATTTTGAGGTTATGTTAAAAAGTGACATCTACAAAATTTGCAGATTTTTACATGATCTAAAAATTTTTTATAGGAAATTTTTTTCAATCCCCCCAAATCACTCTTCCACCAACTCGGCTCACGCATTTGTTTTTTTTAATGTTTATTATAAGTCCTTTTACCGTTTCTATTTATAAAAGTCCAGGTAACAATTATTTTTCTCTGTGTAATTTGGTAGGACTAGTAGTTACCTATAATATAGATAAAATTAAACAGAAATTCCAGAATAATTAAATAAAATTAAACAGAAATTAAATTAGAAATTCCAAAAATACGTAATACGATTCTAAATTATAATTTTCAATTAATATTAAATAATAAGTTGTTTCACGAAATCTATATTACATACACAAATATGTAAAATGCCTATTAAATTACACATACACTTTTAAAATTACATAAAATTTCATTTCACTAATAATTTTTTCAATTTATTTTTATTGTTATTATTAATTAATAATTTACTGTAAAACTTTTTTACAATCACGGGTTAATAATTATTAATAAATCAATAAATTTAAATTTTAAAAAAAGTCGGAAATGAAGTCGGATTCGAACCGATGTGCCTTCACCTTGTAAAATACAAATATTTCATCAATTAGAATTTTATTTGCCTATAACTCAATAATTTTTATTTGCCTATTAATAAATTTTTTTATTTATAAAAACTTAATTAATAAACTTTATTAATAAAGTTTTTATTCTTAAAACGTATTACATTTATTATCTAACATTAAACATTAAATGTATTTTTCTTATTTTCTATAATTCATTATAAAAAATGAAATCCATAACTTCAAACATTTTTTTTGGCCACTTAATTTCAGTACTGAACCCAAACACCGTAGCAGTTACAAATAATTTCAATTTTTTCGCGTTTTAATTTTTTTTATAAACTATTTATTGATTTATGAGAAACCCATTACGTAACCTACAAGTGAAAGTTTTGACATTTGAAATTCTCTTCGGTGTATATCTGCGTATAGAGATGTGTTGAATACATAGAGTGAACTGTATGGCTTCAGTGAGTATGAGTGTGAGTATGTGTGTGTGTGTGTGTGTACATGCAAAGCAAAGGATAACACTGCTCTTTTTTTTTTTACTATGAAATTATTCATTCATTCTTTTCATGTTATAGTACCAGGGATAAGATTGAACCAAACTTCACCACCACAATAAAGCGGTGAAATTTCATTTTCATGAAATTTCATTCTCCCTTTCTGTTTCAACCTCCTCCACATTTACATCAATCTTTCACAATCTCTATCTGTCTCTCACAACCTCTATCTCTCTTTGAAAATTGAAGTTTAATAAGAGCTCGGTTTACGAATAAGAGACTACGTAGAATGGGTTGGATACTTGTGGTGAAAATTCCAATCGTTAATAATTGGTAGAAAAGGTATTCTAAAACGCCTATTTCGTTATATTGGAAAATGAGATAAATCCCGACAATGCAATGTGACGTTATGTTATGTTATGGTATGTTAGGAACTAACCAATAATACTACCACAACAACTTGAAACTTCCACACAAGGTAGTTTAACTTCCCATATATCTAAATTTATATATGATTTTAACTAATAAAAAATACATACTTTAAAATTTCCTAAGGTTTATTTATTTAAACTATTCTTATTGGTATTTCTTGATCGTGCTTGTATAATTGAAAATATTTAAAAAAATATTCCAATAATTATTTATTACAATTTCAGTTTAAATAACTAATCAAACGTAATATTCCAATACAATTTACACTTAATCATACTGATATACGTTAAAATTTAAAAATTCTTTATGGATAATAATTACAGGTACAAGTAAATTTAAATTTAACTATTTAAATTCATTAATAAAAATTATACGATTAAAGTTTTCTTGACAAACAGAAAATAAATAAAGAACTTCGGAAACAACAGAAAATTTGAAGTATATTTTATTTTCACAACAATTATAGAATTAACAATTATAGAATATAACAGAGGAGATATACTGCTGTTATGTAAACAATGACCCACAAGTTATATGCATTTGGCTAAATATAATTTTTCCCTCCATGCAGATTTAAACTGTTAAACCGATGGAAAATTAACATGATTTTGAAAGAAGAGTAAAATTTTGTTTGGAATTATTTTTGTTATTATGCGGACCCTCATTTCTCTAGCTTTGTGATATGGTCTGATTAAGCATGATTTAAATGTAATAAGTTCCGGAAAGTCAGTATAATGCTGGTTTATTATATCTGATATATTATATTGTGTCAATTAGATCCTCTTGTAATTACGGAAAGAACGTAGTGTACCTGGGCATTAATGTTTGGTATGGGATCCACAAAAAATTAAATGTTGGGGACTTTATTTCTTCGATTAAAGTATAGCATTTATAGAGTATATATTTATATCTTGAGGTGATAAGAGATATTTTTATTCTCAAACTAAACAACTTTGAGTTTGACAACTTTCAGTTATCCCTGTATTCAGTAGGTATTTTGTTACCAGTAGATGGTTACCATAATTCACCTACTTTCTACGATCGTTAAAAACTACGTCGATCAAATGATTCTGTGGATGCATGAAAAACATGTTATTTTCTTCAAACTCGTTTAAGCTGAACCGGCACTAGTTGTTGATTGAACACTCGTGTGATTTTAAAAATCTGCTCGGAACTTTACCGGGGGAAAAATGAACACTGAAACGGGAATAATTGAGCAATCCTCTAATGAGTATTAAGCACGCATAACTAAAAAAAACTTTCTTATTTACTTTTGTTACTGGTTTCTTAGTAGTTGAGAAAACTGACTTTAAGTACATCAGTATATATTTGGCTCAAGTTACTACGTTATTACCATGTAATACAATTTTTTACTAATTATTGCAATATTACTCGTAACTATATTAAATATAATTATTTATAAATATTAACAAAATCAACAACCACTTATTTCAGTATCATACACAACCGACTAATAGATATTGAAATTGTTTTCGCGTATAACAGCGAATTAATGTACATAAACAAAATGAAATATGATTCAGTCTTGATGAACTATTCTAATTATGATAAAACACATTAATCGTAGAGTATTACAGTTTCCACTTAAGTTTGAACAGTCTAAATATGTAATTATTCCGATGAATTCAATGTTGAATCGTTGAAACTAATTATAATATACAATTTTAGAACTAATCGAAGTACCATTCTACTTAAAAAATCATAACAATGATATATTTGACCAATAAAGTAACTACTTATTCACACTAATATCAGGACTGATTGGTTTTGATTATATACCAGACAATAATATTCCAGCCAATCAAACGTAAATCCATGTTTTTTTAACTTATCAAAAGAGTGAATATTCCTATCCTGAATTCATCAAATTTAAACCAATAACAATATGTAATTCTTTTACCAATCACGATTGTGAATGGTGTAAACTCCACATCCCAAACAATCAAAAACTCGCTTTATTTAGCGGTCATAAACAAGTTATAACAATTCATAAATTGACTAATACTTAATTGTCGTAGCATTACCAATAGTCTTCAACAATCTACTATGTTTTTTGCAATTCAACATTGCAAAAAAACTTTACAATTTCGGTTGTCTATTAAGATTAATTAGAAATATGAAAGATAAAACTGTAGGATTTAGAACTTTTTATAAGTTACAATCAAGAAGATAATAATGTAGAGGCGGTCTTAAGTTAACGTTTCTGCGGCTCAATTTTTGTTTGTAATTTAATAGATATTTAAGGAAAAGCAGTCTCTTTTAATTTAGTTTAATTTTTATTGTCATTTTCATTCTTTATTCTGAATCTTACGGGATTACCTTTAAATTAATGTTTAAAAAGTGCAAAGCGTATTTCACGCGTTTAAATGACGAACAAATAATTTTTACTCTTTTTCATTTCATGAAATATCCACTTTTAGATAAGTGAAATTCAGTTAAAACGAAAATTCATTGTTCACTAAAAGGCAAAAATAAAATATCATTCGCAGATTTTACACTGTTGGATGTCGTCGAAGGTATTTTCTTATGGTAACTAAAACCAGTAGGTTATCACAAAATAGAAACAAAATCTTGTAATTTAAAATGTATTAAAATAATGTAAATATAATTCATTGTTTTGGTATAACTAAAAAACAAGAAGTTTATAATACCCTTACATTACTTACTATCGACTACTTATTTCTGTAATGATGTAATAGATAATCAAATTATCTATTTAACAGGTGATATATCAAATACAGTGAAAGCGATTTACTAAATTAGTTCACTAATTTACTAAATTCAAAATTTAAGTACATTTGAAATGATGCAAAATAAGACTCGCTCTCAATTTAAGCTTACAAAATAACTTACTCCTCACGAAATAACGTCGTAAACCGATAAATTTCATCTACAAGCGCATTCATCCAAATTCACTCAGAATGTCGGATTTTCAGTCATTCAGTCCAGTCTTACGGGTCTTTGTATTAACATCTTTCTATACAGACTTACTTAACCAGTATAAACTGAAGTTCAGATTTGTATATAACTACACATGAACAGATACAGACATTATTACAATTATATTAATTTTTTGAATAATTTTGTATTAATAAACAATTTTTTTGTAAAATTTTGCTAATTAGAAACGATAACTCTCATCGGCAATAATTGTTTTATTTTATAAGAATAGAATGGTCAGTATTAATTGACATATACCAACGACCGTAAACAGAAGTGTATTAATATATAACAAGATAATATTATATATGTCTTTAAATACTCTAATCGAATTTTTTATCAAGTGTATTCGTTTTAGTATCAAATTTCTGTTTTTTGTTGGAGTGATGATATTTTAATAAAAAAAATCATTACTTAAAATATTCTGCCATCTTCGTACTGCTACTGTTTTGTAGTGTTCCTTATCATTCCGGCGCATATACATTTACAATGAAAAACGTAAATTATATTTATTTACACGGAATTTATTTACACTTCTATTTTTCTTAATATCTCATGAAAGGGTTGACGTATAAACTTGAACAGCCCACACAAATAATTCAAAATATACGAATCTCATCTAATATAGAATTTTGATTTAATAGTTAATTACATGCATGAAATTCAGATGTTAAGGCAGACTGTACACAAGAACGATTTCATACAAAAGTTAAATAGGTACCTGTCTTACACGATTGATGACTGCTACATCACAATGAATACATTATGCACAGATGTACGATGGCAGCACACTGCGAATACAACGACATCTGTTGTAAGATATACGTAGACGGCAATTCAGGCTTATCTGTCATTATCACTATCATAATTCATTTCGTTCCGGTTAGTAGATTAACATGAAAGACGTTCATATTTTTATGATGTTCCTATAATTCAAACGAAAATAAACTATTCTTAGAATTATACATTGAAAGAGTACAGAAAAAGATTTGTTAAGGAGTTGGACTTTTTTTTTTGTCTTCAGTCATTTGACTGGTTTGATGCAGCTTTTCAAAATTCCCTATCTAGTGCTAGTCGTTTCATTTCAGTATACCCTCTACATCCTACATCCCTAACAATTTGTTTTACATATTCCAAACGTGGCCTGCCTACACAATTTTTTCCTTCTACCTGTCCTTCCAATATTAAAGCGACTATTCCAGGATGCTTTAGTATGTGACCTATAAGTCTGTCTCTTCTTTTAACTATATTTTTCCAAATGATTCTTTCTTCATCTATTTGCCACAATGCCTCTTCATTTGTCACTTTATCCACCCATCTGATTTTTAACATTCTCCTATAGCACCACATTTCAAAAGCTTCTAATCTTTTCTTCTCAGATACTCCGATTGTCCAAGTTTCACTTCCATATAAAGGGACACTCCAAACATATACTTTCAAAAATCTTTTCCTGACATTTAAATTAACTTTTGATGTAAACAAATTATATTTCTTACTGAAGGTTCGTTTCGCCCGTGCTATTCGGCATTTTATATCACTCCTGCTTCGTCCATCTTTAGTAATTCTACTTGGAGTTGGACTAAAAATACTAAAACGTTCTTCAGAGGATAGATTTGAGCAATGGTGTGTAGTCTATAATTATACCGACGAACCCAAAATCTTCTAATTCGTCTTCTTATTTTCACTAATTCAAAAACTAAGAAGAAATTGCAACATCCTGTAGAAATGAGCATTTCAAGAAGTGTAACATCTACAAAATTTACCTTTAATAATTTGTGATGTAATTATCATATCATTTTAGTCTGAATTCATCACAATCGTAATGAATTCATCATGTCCTACAGTTCTTATAGCCGAAGTAAAAATCGGTATCTTTCTGTATGCCACCTACTTGGAAATGTATGTCTCATTTTGACAAAATTAAAAAAAAAATTAATGAGAACGAAATTCATTTATAGTTCATATCTCTGAACTGTGGCAACAAAAACATATGAAATTTTATAGGATAATTTCTATTAAATGCTTAAAAAAACTTCGCTGAGGAGATAGAGAAATAAAACGAGTGTCGTGTATCAATAAAACTGTCAAGGGAGGGAATTTTTCCTTAATTATAGAACTTTGATATAAGTAATATTTACGAAAAAATTGTCAGAAAACACCCTGTTTTCTAAATATTTAAAATATAAAGGTTTCAATCGTAGCCGGTTTTCATTAATTCTATTGTAATTTAATAGTTAATTATTGATGTAAAATGTGAACGTAATTTATTAGTAGTACTAAAGTCTTAATTTTATAAATATTTGGAAAGAAATGCAGAGAATAAGGAATTTCATAATTATAGTATAGCGTATAGCTCATGTTTACGAACAAGGTTAACATAAAAACTTAAAATTATGTATCGTGACGTCTATATATGATAACATGTACTTTGATGGGAATAATTTTTTCAGTCGAATAATTTTTTTATGTGTAAATATCCATCGAAAAAATCGGATAGGTTATGTAGCTCGTTGAAATTTTTTTATCAATAAATTCTTGACAAACATTTTTTAACTTTTATATTTTTAGCGCTATTCAGTAACGTTGAGTATTTACGCAAATAAAATTAATCAATATTCAGTGTCATTTTTACTGAGTAGTCAGCGAAAATATCAAATTTGATATAAATAATTGGAATGTGAAAGATGAAGTATGCATTACATCTGCAATATTTCTCATCTAATACTTTTTTAAATCATTGCCTTACAACATCGACCTCCGACATTGCGAAGTTTAAATATTTGTTAAATATAAGAAAGAAATAATTAATAAAACAGGTGTCGTATGTATAACGAAAGACCTATTTTCCATTATTCTAAATAAAAATATTATTTTAATATTTTTTCTTAGAACCCCTGCATAACGATATAAAATTGTGAAGTTATTCCAAAACATTTTATTTAGTTCATCTTAACAAAAATGATCAATCCATTCTCAAAATTTCAAGTTTAAATTTAAGTAATTTTAAAAATTGTGGTTAAGTTATTCAACCCATTCTGTCGAAAATAAAAGTAATACTGAAGATAGATATCTTCAGTATTATAGATGTTAAACTTCGACTAAGCTAAGCTGCAAAAATTTACGCTCAACAATTTGTTAAAAAGAAATAAAAAAAATTATAAAACTGATGCTCTTCTTGTGTTAAAAAATTAGGTGTTCAAAGAGGATAATATTTTGAAATAAAGAAATATAAAAATTATCGAATATAAAACATCTTAAATAAAAATATATAAAATAGAATATAAATCTTAAATATAATACAAAAAAATTTCCGTAGGGAAGTGGTAGCGTCTCGGCCTTTGATTCAGACGCGTCCGGGGTTCAAATCCCGGCTAAGGATTGTATTTTTTATACGCTTCAAATTTCCATTTTCATATTCCCGCGCACAAGCTTTGTTTTTGAAAGCTTCTTGTGTTGAATTAATAATTCATCAGTCAATAAAAGATAAATAAATCATATAAAATTATAAATTATTAACTGACACCTGTCTCAGAAAGACTTTTATACCTTTGCTCATAATATTTTTAAGTCTTAGTATATCCTTTAGCCTAGTCTTAACATTTCGTAAGTAACATTGTATTACTTTCTTGAGTCCTCGTAAACTTATCCTACACTTGTGATCTATTCAAGCAATTAATCAAGTTTTTACAGTCATTTTTATCCCTAGACTAGTTACTCAAATGACCAGAAAATCTTAAAGAAATTAAAAAAAGTCCCTTTCGGCAGGCCGAAAAGCGGAAGTAGATTTCGCCGGTGCTAAGTAGGGGATAAAAAAGATTTCCACCTTAAAGTTAAGAAAAACGTCAAATTCACTCAATACGACAATGGTTGCATGTGAAAAAAAATTTCACCTGTTTAGCATACGACAAACCGCACCTTCTTCCAGCATCCGTCTTCTTCCCTTCCAGCAACATTTTGGTCATCCTTGCCGTAAGGGTTGGACATAAAAATTGTTTCAAACAAAATTTTTAGGTAATGTTTAGAGGACTAACGACCACTTAAAACTTCGATACTGTGCCTCTTAAGGGAGGTATGATATTTTTTTTCTTCAAAACTCCATTTTTTCCACTCCCTGGGCTAATGGTTGGTGATATCCAAAAACTTTATTTTGATATGTTTTAGGCCCTTATCTAAAGGAGCAATAGTAGGAACTTAAAACGAATTCGATATTTTACTTAATAAGAAAGAAAGTTACAGCGATATTTTGTTTTCTCAAAAAAGCCCCTCCCCCCATTTACAGGCCCATGGTCTGATTTTGTCCGTTAACAAATTTGACCGAAATTTTGGGACGAGTTATTTTTAAGGAACAATTTAAAAATGATTGGCGCAAAATTACGGCAATTGTCGTGTCCACACGAAAGTGAAATTTATATATATATATATAAAATGTTGAGCTGACGGTGGTTTTGGGGTCTGGGGGATGTGAAACTCGAAAACATGTCGAAATTTTCCGAAAGCCGAATCATGATACCCATTACAATAGGTAGCTTTCTTATGAAATCTACCTAATTAGCCAGATTATAAAAACTAATCACTGATATGCTTAAACAGTAAGAAAATTATATCACTCGTGACGTGCCTAAACATAAAATAATGAAAATAATAATAAAAGATGTTTTCTAAGTATTTTAGTGATTGTATTTACATTGACCTATTAATAAATTGTGCTACCGAATTTTATTGCAGAAGAAGTTGTAAAACATTTTTTTATCTACTATTATAAACATGTTTTTTTTTTTTAGTCACGTTTTTCAAAAACTGTATTGTCCGATTTTAAATTTTAAATTTCTGGTATTATAAATTTTACTAATAATGTAATTTTTACTGGTATTTGCTACTTAAAGCAACCAGTAATGAAATGAAAACAGTTTATTTACAAAATAATCCAGCGTACTAATACATGTTAAGATACAATGAAATAACATTATTTAATTTGCGATGAAAAGAATTTTATTGTCTGACCAAAATTTGGCATTATTAATGAATTGATTAACAAAACAAATTTTTTTTTCTTGTTTATAATTAATAATAGTCATAATTCGTTATTAGTTTTATACATGTAATAATAACATGTTTTCTCACAAATAAAATACTTCAAACATTTTTAACATGCTCAAGTTATGAAGGGTTAAAATTAGGAATTGCATCGGTATGCCTAATAAAATTATTAAACAAGAAAATATTTTTGTAAATAAGTTTTTTAAACTGTAAAAACGTATCATAAGCAAGTAATTTTAATAAAATAAATTGCATAATTTGAAAAAATACCATAAAGTACTGATGTAGTTAATTTAAAATTGTATAGATACACTACTTTTAAATGATATTCCGGAAGTTTCCAGACATTTATTATAGTTTTCTTGAATGATATCCCTTACGGATTTGCATCCCTTGTTGGTGTAATGATTGTATACATGTAAACCGCCATGCCTAGATATATTGATAATTATAATCGGATAACAGAATTGTGGTCAACTACTGTATCGAGGATTCGTTAGCATTGAAATATGTAACCGTTCTCTGGGCTTGAACTAATTTTACGCACGAAAGGCTAACGCTTTAACCGTTTGCATCACTCCCACACTCGATGAAACTTAACAGCCAAACTATAGTTCAGTTTACGCGACCATTTTATTAGTCAGTAAATTCTCAAAATAAAATAAACACTTCCATAAGTGTGAAATAAATAAAAGTTGTATAACGCTTTACCTAAATACATCGAAATTGAATTTCCATGAAAAAGAAACTTATTAAGTCACGTAGGAATAGTTTATAAGGGTTGTTTAACTTATTTGCTGAACTAGCGTTCCTTAACCTTTTTATCGATATTCCGAACGTATACGGTACAACAAACAAAACTACCAATAGTATTAACTACAAAATGTATTAAGAATAAAATTAAAATAATTTTTATTAGGAAGTCCAATTGACAAATGGCGTAAATAATTTAAAATAAATGGATTGAAAGACCAGTTTATTTTTTTTTTTTAAATATTTTTACTTTTTTTACAAAAGTATGACAAATTTCATTTACAGGAATTATAAAAGACTAATTAATAGTGTATTATCAAATAATTCTATTTAGCCCAAATAAAGAAAATAAGAAAATCGACTGAACAATCCCTTGTTAACCTGAACTCTTTATGCGCGTGTTCTCGTTTTCTATCACTGATAACAAATTTAATCAAGACAAACTGCCCCCGGCAAAGAAATAAATTACTTAGCCGTCCACTTCAATGCACTTTTGGTTCTTTATCTAAGCATTTACGTGTACTTGTAAAACGAATAATGATTTAAACTTCAACGAATTCATTCAACAAATCTCTCTTATACTGAATTTGAGTTACAGAAGATGTAATGGTAATAATTAACAATGACAGTGATGCAACCTTGACACCAATGACAGTGATGTCTACATTTTGTAATAAGATTATAGTAGGTAAAGTTATATAAAAAAAGTTATACTTTTTCGGTTTTTTCATAAATAAATTTATTACTCTCTTCAGAAATTAAAGTTCAGCACTACAGCACTATTTTTCCATTGTAACTTATTTATTTTCTTATATAATAGAATACAAAACATTTTTTACATTTTTCTGTTAAACCAGATCAAATATAGATATTTTACTGTTTGAAGATGTCAATAAATAAAATATTCTACTGCATATAATTAAATTACTAGCGAAGATTGTTCGTTTGAATTCTTTAGAAAACATAAATAATTATAATATTATATCGACATCACACCAATCATTACTGATTAGTCACTAATCACTAATTGCCGATCTCCGTGGTGTAGTGATAAGTGATAGCATCTTGGGTGTAAGCCTGTTGTTGTTACTGTATATATATATAAATGTATTATTCGTACCGTATATCTATTTTCAATCTTTAGGTACTTTATTTATTAAATACATCAATTCGATCCTTTTTTTGTAGAAAATGTTCTTCTGCGATCCTCGTATAAAATTTTTTTCATGAAAATTTGTTGAAAAAATAAGTTATCGCATGGATAGAATTTATCGCATAGATAGAGAATTATTTTATTATAACAACGGAATTGTATGAGAAAACATTAAACTACATGTTTACTGAAACCAACTCGAGCGAATTATTTCAATGTTAAATAAAAATAAAATATTTTTTAAATAAACAAAGTAACTGTTTGAAGAACAAATGAATCTGTAATTTTTTATTGCAGTTTGCAATAAAAAATAAAATAAAATTTTATTGCAGATTTTTAAGTGCAGTTTGTTTTTTCTCTTATTTATTGATTTTTTTTTTATTTTCACAGTTTTTTCATTCATCATTAACATTTATATCATCGCCAACCAGTATATCGAATTTTTCTTAATATTTTCTGATTTAATAAATTATTTTAGTAAATAATAATAATAAATTGAGAACTAATCGGACCATCAATTACAACCAAGCCGATATTTTTCTTTTTCCTTTTTAACCTCCGGTAATTACCGTTCAGTGAAAAAAAAAATGGTATGTATGAGTGTAAATGAAGTGTAGTCTTGTACAGTCTCAGTTCGACCATTCCTGAGATGTGTGGTTAATTGAAACCCAACCACCAAAGAACACTGGTATCCACGATCTAGTATTCAAATCAGTGTAAAAATAACTGACTTTACTAGAACTTGTACACTGAACTCTCGACTTCCAAATCAGCTGATTTGGAAAGACGCGTTCATCACTAGACCAACCCGATGGGTTTAGCTGATACTTTTCTAGAGTACACATATCTAACTGACATCGCTGAGCCTTCATTCGCTAACGTTTTTTACGGTGGTAGGTCTCTCTGGCATCAGGATAAAGTAGTTGTGCTTATAGTGACTGTTACACTAGGAGGAATACCTCAATACTGCATCGAATTTTGAACTCAGTAAAATCTATACAGTATTATAGAAAATTGTTATTCTACAAGTAGCATGATGAGGAAAATTCTTGGCAGCGAAGTCAGACCAGCAATAAACTGAACGTAGATTTGAGATCTTCCCTGGCTGTGGACGATAAAAGTCTAAGAAAAAATAATAATTAATGTTTTATTAATTATTAACAAGCAATTCTTTATTTTATTATAAATTTTATATGATTTCATCATACACTCTAATTCATTTAATCTGTTCTGATACCTTTCCCCGCCGTTAACAGTAATGTTTTGATTGTCATTAATCAGTTTTATTTTTCTTACATTTTTTTTAATTATATTTTTTTATTTATACTTTAGAAAATTCCTTGTTGCAGAAGAGTATAAATTGTTTTCTTTACATGTGATAAATTTTTCTCCTAGGGTAAAAGTTTTTTTTTAAATTATATTCTATTTAATTCTTTTTTGTTTCAAGAAGATGCGATATTTTGACAGTACTAGATAAACATTTATTATTATTATATAAAATATATAACTAAGTAAAGTTTAGTAATATTAGCATCGATTTTCGTAAGGCTAATGGCACATTAAAAATCCCCCAAAATAATGGATAATATGTCGTTTATATCACCTCTTAATTTTATTTGAAAACATACTGTACGTAAAAAAATTAAATATATTCTTATTTTGTTGATAGGAAACGTTTTTTTTGAAACCTTTAAGGAAATGAAATTTATTACTCCAAAACATCATTGACTTTTAGAAGTGCAAGAAATAGATTAATCATTTATATCGTTACATTTCGTTATATGTCATTTATAATTACATTCTCTGGAGCATCATTAAATCAAGTTGTTGAGTAACAAGAGATGATATGAAAATAAACAATAAAAACCGTTTTCACTAATGATGTACTAGAAGAACGACAACGTTTGAACTATATTCATATGTTTTAATCTTCAATATGTTTTAAATTTCGTGAGATTCAATAAATATATTCATTTGCAAATTAGTTAGTTGATGATCTGGTATAATCTTCTCTTGCTCTAAGATAGGCCACAGCCTCCGGAAAAACTTTTCAAACAGCTTGGATAGTATCGGTAGAAGACTAAAGGTCTGTAGAAAGTTACATCAAGAAGAGGTTTGCCTGCCATAAAGAGTGCCTACCACTATTCAGAAGAGAAATAGTCTCAAGGTCAATGGACTTCAGCAGTCCTTTTAATCTGCGTGCCGCTCTGTTAACAGAAGTCCTATCTCCCTTCAGCTTCCTGTAGCATTGCCACCTTCTCCTAAGCCGTCTCTTAGTATTAATCAGGGCCATCACTTCCCTTGGATAGTCCGTATTTTCCCTACATTCATACCTCTCTTCCGATGTCAAGAGCCAGGCCCCTTCTTACATTACTGAGGTTAAATACTGTGTTGCATATTCAATATCCTTTGAGCACTTCAACTGCACAGATACAACTAACCCCTCCTCAACACAGTTACGATATGAGCTTCAATCGGTCCTGTTATTTTTAAAGACCGAAGATTTTTCTTTTTTATCACCGTCGTGCTGATAGTGAGTACGACAGGTGAGTAGTCCGATTTCGAATCATATCTGTCCCTAACTTAAGCGTAGAATGATGATACACCCAAGATCACGTAAAAATCATGTTAAGTCCGGCACCTTTATTGGGTCTGAAGATCAGAACGTGGATTGCTACCCAGAGATTACATTGAAATGCAGTTCTACAACGCAGTTCTTTAAACATATAAATTTGGCTAAGAAAATAATAAAAAAAAAGATTAGGCAGTAAGTGGGAGAATAAATTATTTTCAAATTCTAATTTTAAAAAAAAATGTTCTTAAAAAAACTATATTAAAGTAAATTAATAAAATTACAACCGCGATATTTATACAATATTTTTGTACTTTTCCTTTAGTCGAATAAGGTTAAAGAGTACTTTTCTTTTGCTATCCTTTTATATCCGATTGAAAATTGCAGTAATTTTACGTGGTAAGGGAATAAGATAAGACTTTCAATCATTTTTTACTGCAAATATGAGATGAGTTGTTATGTTAGCTTCAGACACATCTGCAAATCCACAAAGCTACTGGGGTAATTTAATTCATTTGGGTAATATTTTTACAAAAATAAAATTATATCAACATTCACGCCAGTATTGATTAATTTAACGCATTTGTATACTCCAAGTGCTCGAAAGATGCATTAAATACATTGAAGTACACTTTTAATCTCAACTATAGTTTATATCTCAATATGGTTTTTCAAAATCTATTCATTATTTTATTACTACGACATCGGATATATCAAGCACGTTTCAAAGAAAGTTGAGGTGGATGAAATGACTACTGAAAAAACATTAGGAATCGAACCCGGGACGACTATTTGTAGAGCATATATTTAAGCTAATGTCTTAGATTAAAACTTAGTACTTCTCAAAAAGTATGGACCACGCAATTATTATTTCTTCTGTTTTTTTTCGTTTCTCCCATTCATTTTCCGTGTTTGGTCTTTCTTTCTTCCGACCATTTCACTTTGGTGTGATTTTTTCCTTCCTCACAGTTTTAAAATTAACTTCGCGTATTTTCGCCTGAAAAAGTTTCTATCTTTCATTTCCTGTTCTTAGATTCTCAGGTTTTGTGATATTCTTCATTTGTTGTAGATAACCATGTCTGCTCTTTGTTCCCAAGTGTAATGAATATTTGTTTACTTAGTCACTGTTCGACCAATCTATACATGTGACCTTGGAATCTTAATCTTCTTCTTCTTATCCTTTCTCGATATCCTGTATTACTTCTTAAAGTTATTGGTTGAATTTCAGTCAGTTCCAGATTGGAACTGCCGCTCTATCCATACTGTTGTATTTTATTGTCTCCCTTAGATATTTGAAACTAGACACCACTTTAAGATTTCTGTATTCTATACTATTTTTTTTTTTTTTTTTGGAATAGTGTTTGATGCTGGCCATTATTTCTGATTTCGCAAAGGATATCTGTAGGCCTGCACTCTCAGCCAACTGTTTTAGATATACCTTTTTAATCGGGCTTCTCCTTCTGTCTCTGCTAGTAAAGCCAGATCATCCGCAAAGGCCAGACGTCTGTCTCAAGTTCCGCTGTTTTTTGTCCCTATCCTTATTCCTTTTTCATTCTTTTCTCAGAATATCTAAGAATATTTTGTTCAAGATCAGGCTGAAAACCAGGGGAGATAGTCTGCCTTTTTGTTTTAATTTCGAAGGGAGCGCTTAGATGTCTTCTGAATTTCGTTTTTGATATTATGTTTCTGAGGATTAGCTCTATGAGTTGGTTGTTTTGTTATTTATTCCGTATTCTTTCATCGTTTGCCGCAAGTTTTCTCTATCTATGGAGTTTTATGTTTTTTTTAAGTACATAAATGTAACAAATACTGATCTGTTTCGGTTTATATTAATCTACTATTAAATATTTACAACCAAAAAAAAAAATATTTTTAAACTCTGAAGGTAATTTTTAAAAAAATCATTACATGAAATAGAGAAAGAATTTTGAAATTATATCTATTTTTCGATGAAAATGGAAAAGTTGAAGCGATGTATTTTAATTTTTCGTTAATCAAAACTTACTCTTAAGTGAAATTTTCCTCAATTTTTCTCAAATTTCATTTCATTATGAAATGATGCTTATTGAAATAATAATTATAAAATAATTAACCATTGTTAATCAGACAGGATGTCTTAAATAAGTCATTATAAAACTACAAATAATAAAACATGTAAAGTGTTCAAAATCACCTGTCATAAGTAATTATGTAATTAACATACCTAAAACAAAAATGTATAATATAAAATAATCTATTTTACCAGCCGTATACGTTTTCATCAAAAATGGTTCTAATGAAGTCCTAACTGATAAGTTGAAAACATATGAGCGCTTTTGAATCATTACTTGTCATTAAATGAAGGGGAATATGTTATTAATCAGACGTTCTAGTCTATTATTTATAATTGGTAACTTGACGAATATGAAGTACAACATTTGATTACCAACCAACATTGATTTAATTACCACTCTAAAGCTACATAGGTATAGATTTTTAAAATATAGTTTTGCAGAAATAATTAACCTACATACATGTAGATTACTTGTTAATTACACTTATGTGTAATTTACTTCTTTTTCTTCTTTAAGCCTCCGGAAACCACCGTTAAGTATTGCTTCAGAGAATGAGATGAAACAATGACAATTTTATAACGTGTGAAAATTGTATGCCTGGCCTGGAATCGAACCCGGAACCTTCGGATGAAAGGCCGAGTCGCTACCACTCGCGCCACGAAAAGTTAAAGTACATAGTATTATAGTATTATTGATAATAGTGGCCAATGCTGAATAAGGTCGAGTACTTATTATTCTTTTGCTTTTTAATAGGTTTAGTTTTTAAGTACGAAGTAACATAATTAAAAACTTTACATTTAAAGACAAATAAGGCAGCCCTACAAAATTGTTATATTTCTCCAATTCCTTTTAAATTTTATATTGATGATGTCGTTGGACTGAAAAAAAATTTAACTCAGAAATAATGGTGTCTGATAATTTGGTTTCGTCTGTACTGCTTTATTCTGACAATAAAATAATAATTATTGAATTATTATTATTAATAATGATTCAGAAATTAGAAAATAAATTAAAAGCTGCAATGTTTAAATTTGATTATTACATTATAATCTCAAGTTTTCGATTAATAAAATCAAACGTTATGGCCTTTCATGGTATAGATCCAATAAGAGTTAAAATTGTAATGGATAATGAAATATTGTACAAATATTCCATTTTCGATACTTGATTGTGATAGTCGTACAAAAAAAAAATCGAAATACAAGAAAAGTTATATAAATTTAATTCTATTTTTATATATCATACATCAACATCTGAAAACAATTAGACCAGAGTAGACCGAGTATTACGTTTTACAAAACGGTTACAGTGCTTACTTTTATTTGTAAGAAAATAAGACATAGGTTAAATTACAGTAGATCTAACCTAAGGTAGTAGTAATGTAATAGACCTAACCCTAACCTTATACATCAAGAGTTAGATCGTATTAGATTATTAGCTAAAAGTGAACAAACTGTATCAGACATGTGGTTTCTTAAATCGACAAAGGATTATACTAGACTAGATAAATTAAGATATGGCATGTAAAATGAGTTATGTACTCTCATATCTTAATCAGAAAATCGCAGATAATAATAAAAGATGGATTATACCCTTACTAAGAATGTCAGGAAATGGCTACCTATGACAGTTTTACAACATCAACCTGTTGAAAAAAAAAGTAAAGGCAAATTATAATTTGTGTCGGAACTGACGTATTAATATTTAATAATCTTTGACTAATGCAAGAGAGATTAAAATCCGTAAGAAGGATATGAAAGTAGGATGAAGATGATTAAACATTATTTTAATTATTTTAGAAAACTTTAATAGAAAATTAGACTGCAATATTTACATTTAAGCATTCATTACGGTACAATAAAAAATATTACCGATCTCTGAGATCTCGACGGAATCAAGATAAAGAATGTAATTCAAACGTTCCTAATGCTGTTAGAAATCAATGTTAGTAGAGCGAGGTGTAGCTCTACTAACCTTGGTCGTAAATATCCATCAGTTCCAAGAGGGTGAGGAGGAACGATGAAGAAGAATAAGGAAATGATATAAGGAGGGGACGCACTAACATTCTTTCACCTTGACCGCTAACTATCGCAAGGTCAGCCTTGCTATTGAGTTAATAGCGTAACAGTTGCTTTATTTTCTGTTGTGAAAGAATGTTATTTATAATAAGAAATAATTTAATAATTAATTTATACTAACTCTAAGATTAATCCTCTTTTGCAAACCTTGCTTTACTCTCGTTACATTTTTTCCGATGAGTATGAAACTTAATAATTCAATTCATGATTACGGTAAAAGTATCAATAGAATCTTCTTTTTTTTTAAATTAGTCAATTAAACTTTATTTTTCTTTAAACAATAGAATAAAACCCAATAATAAGAAAAGAAATAATTATTAAAAAATTTAAAGATACATAATCTTTGCTTTGCATACTTTTTCTCATCTTTATATATTGCCATCTAAAAGACTATAAATAAATGTTCTGCTCAAATGAGTAGAATTTTATTATTAGCTAGTTAACGCCAGAAATGGGAGAGGTATTATTCCATTAGTATATATTCAAAGTAAGTATATATTAAAACAAGAACTGCTACTCTATTATCTGCTTGGAAGGATCATAGGAAACCTTAATCAGAGGACCAAAGTATAAAGTTATGGAATAAGTTACAAACATAATTGTAGAATAATCATAAGGTACAAAATTATGGAATATAAGTAGTTACAATCCTTATTTAATAGCTTAATAATAATATTTAAATGAAACGATGTTAATGCAAACATATAAAGATAATAAATGAAAAACACTATGTGACACCACAAAAATGTGATAATCAATATGCATATCTTATTGTGTTGGGATTAAGGGAGTATATACTTTATATTGCATTCTGTTCCGTACCTATAAATATAAGATTTTTATTTATATTTATATTCTTTTCAAGGGAATACCTTTTACTCAGCTGGCATCATATGCTGCGAGAAGGGAAGTATGGTTATCAGTCAAAAAATTGGGTATGGGGTTTTTGCATTTCTCAACTTTTAATGAACCAGGAGGCCCCCAAAAAAAAATGTACGTCTGTTGGGGTGTTTGAAGCTTAATAACTTTTGACTGGATTAACCGATTTTTAAGAAATTTATACAGACTCATGTAATGGAGTAATTTGTTGGTAAAAAACTTACCCCATTATTAATTATTGTTATTATTATTATATTATTAATTCAGTTTTGGGGTCAATATCTCCGCGGGAGGTAGATAGATTTATGTGGTCAATTTTCTAAACTTTTTTCAAACATAATCGTACTTTATATTAAGCTCATTACACATAGCATTCTTATCATACCATTTTTTAAAAATTTGGCCCCAAAATCCTTCCTTCCCCAAAAATCGAGAAAAGTTATCTTTTTATTTATTGCTGATTTTTCAACCCAATTGTTTTTATCTTCCTAGGTATAGTAATAATGCAAGTGACCCAGAAAAATACTTTGGGACAATATTAGAGGTGGAGGAGCAACTATTATTATTAAATAATAAATTTCATCAAAATTCACCCCACCTCCAAAAAAGAAATTTTTAGGTAACTTTTTATTGGTCGAATATTTTTCAGTGGAATTTATTTTAATTTCTTCCATTTAACACAGTAAACGTAGAAAAATTAAAAAAATCTTTTAGTGTGTTTTTAGAGGTAGGAAGCAGATAAAATAAAAAATAACGATTTTTTTAATTTTTTAAATTCCACCCCAAAAAGGAATTTTTTTCATCTATAATTATTTTTTCACTATTGAATAAGTAAACAATTAAACTTAAATTAATTAATACTTATGAAATTTTTATAATTTATTATTTAATTTAGCATTTATACTGAATTACAAGTTCATTCTAAGCTGTCGGAGGCTATAAGTAAATAAATACGCAGCCTATTAAAATAAATATAAAAAAGTATTTTAATTAATATTTTCAAGTTCTTTTACAATATATTCACTGTTATTAATAAACAAATTTTTTTCTACAAAAAAGGAGCGTTCATTTTCCTATAAAATTTTTCAATATTCTAGAGATTCATCAAAAACTAAACTTAACAAGAAAAAGTAGTGGCAAAAAACCCTGATCAAAGGGAATCCCTGTCCGACTTGAGTGTTTCCTTCTTTCCTTTTCTCATCCTTTTCCCTTGTGCAAATACAATTCGGATTTGAGTCAGCCACCCTGGTTCCGTCTTCAGCATACTGCCACCCTCTGATAGCCGACAGAGAAGCCGCTTCCTTATTGGAACTTAACGAGTAGCTGCTCTGGACGCCATTAGATATATTTAATACCTTCACGTGCATTTTAAAAAGTATATTTAGTACATTTTAAATTGATAAATTTATTTTATTTCTTTAAATAAATTAATTTTTATTTTTAATATTATGTTACAGATGGTGAGGATTCTAACTAAGAGGATTAAAATGATGCAGTATTTCTGAGTAGAGATCAAGCCAAAGAACAATGACACAACTGACATTTTCAGAAGTTGAAGAATGGCTAGATGCTCATCCAGAGCTGAGTCAAGATTATTTTTTACGAAAAACTGATCTAGGTTTAGTAAATAGTTGGTTAGTATCACACGGATTTTTAACTATAAACGATTACGTTAACGGTTCTAGTAGAAGAGGTTCAGATACATCTGGTAACGTAAGCCCGAACGGAGGTTACTCGGACGATACACAAAGCTTACAACTAACGCAAAATATCGCACCTACAATCTTACCGAGACGGAATAGTTCAAAAAGGTGTCTACGACACGATTTCGCTAGATCAAAAAGTCGATCTGTATACCGTACACACGAAGTTATAACCAAAGATGCCCCATCTTCATCAAGCCGCCGATCTTCACTCAAAGACATGCGCAAGTAAGCAAATTTATTTCATTAAAATTTTTATTTTCGTAATTTACAATATAAATAATTTTTTTTACTCTTCAGCGAGATCTGAAATATCGATTTATAATTCAATTATAACGGAATAACTCAATTGAATACCTCTACGTTACATGTTATTCTTAAAATGAGTAATTTTCTTTAAAGGGACTCACAGGACATGGGAATGAAGGACATGATATTTTTTTAAACTTGCTGCGATTTTATAACGTGCAAGTTTGATGGTAATCATCTTACCCCCCCAAGCACAAGGAAAAATAAGTTTTCCTATCTGCTTACCGTATAAAAATCCCAACCTCAAGACTAGGTGCAATCGGGTAAAACGGAGGTTCCTAGCTTACAGTCTAAAGCCAGCCTTCAAATACATACAAACACATAATATAAATAATCCATTAATAAGTACGTATATCCGATTCATAACCAAATGATTTTATGCGATCTAACAATTGAATCGAATCACTCACAAAGGCTGTGTTTCTACAGAGGTTTCTGTATATATATATTGTGTATGTGGGTATATGTATTTCTATGTAGGCTTCTTAATTGAATATAATTCTATATATGCTGCAAATCACCCATCCCTATCAAACTACAGATGGTATTTCTCCCTATAAATTATATCTTAATTCTTACTACAACGAATAAAATATATTATTCTCAAAGAAAGAATTAATGATTTTGTACAATTTATATTTTAGGGGGTTTAAGTTCAACATACACGTTTAAGTAAATCAATAAAGTAACAAGGTGTAGTGTAAAGAAACCAAAATGAACTTCTTTCTGGCGGTAAACCGCTACAATATATTTTTCCTACAGTCTTAACACACTAAATTTAAAGTGCATAAACATAAAAATGTTGAGGCCAACCAAATTTGTATGAAAATATATTAGTCGAGAACAAACAAAAATTAAATCCAAATTATTTTAAAATGTTACAAAACAAATTTTTACTATTTCAACTTCCATGTAATATAAACTCTAGCTTCAATTAAACACTAAGCATTCTCCTTTAATAACTGCAAATTCACTTAACGCTAATTTTGAACAGAATAAGATAAAGGCCTATTGAATCCTTTTAAGTACTCCATAGTATCTAATTAGGATTGTTTTTGATAATGGATTATGTGTGTAATTATTAATAATATTTTGCTAATATTATATGTCTTATTTTATGTCTTTTGTTGTTATGTCTATATTTATATATCTTAGAATTTTATATTTGTCTCTGTTATTATTATTATATCTGTTGATAAATAGTTTATTCCTCCCCCTCCCCCCACCACTGTTCTAAAAAGGAGATATCACATATACACACTGCAGACGACAGAGCGTTCTGAAACAATGTGCCTAAAAATATTGCATACTAAACTTCCAATTTTTTGTAATTCCTCACAAAACTTTATACTCACTTTACACTTAATTTAACTTATTTATTTAATTCTAATTCTAATTACTATTATAATATATTTAATTATGTATTTAACTATATCTATTTAATTTATATTTACTTTATACTAAACTTATAACTTTTTAATTCCTCACAAAATATTTAATATAATAAAACCTACGAAAACAATAATATCCCAAACAGTAACTACCATATCATTAAAAATAATTTAATACGTAAAATATAAAACTTGAACAAAACCTTACCACTTCGAAAAAATAAAATTGCTTAACGTATTCTCTGTCAGTGTCTGACAAACACTGGATTCTCTCTGTTATAACCGATTCTTCATCAATCTCAGAAGTTGGCGTTGACAACGAATCATCTCTAACATTAATTATTAGTTCGTCGACCACAACATCGAGAAAATTAACTAAGTCCTACATTTTCTTTTCTTCTTCTGCAACATGCTTCACGCACTGTTTCCACTTATCAGTTCATAGCTCATTCACTCCTTTTTTAACCAGGATTTTAACGTCTTTAATTTTATGTATATATTATTTCGGGCAAAATAAATTTTTACTTGGCTCCACACTAACTTAATTGGATTAAGGTTGCAGTGATAACGGAGAACCTTAACACCGTATGATCTTTCGTTTTAGCCAAATCATCGATTAAAAATTTATTAAATTTATCACGATTGTGTTTTACGTTTCAAGGAGTTCTGCTTTAAAACTGTTTTCTCCAAAGTGGATTTTTTTTTATGGCAGCCATAAAGCAATTTCTTGTTTCCTTTATGAACTGTTTGGAATATTTTTCAGTTTTACATTACGATACGGAGCATTGTCCATTAGAACAATACTATTTTCAGGTAATAATGACAATACTTTTTCAAACCACTTCCTAAAATATCTCCGTTCACGTCATCGTGGTAATCTCCAGATTTTTTGGATTTAAAAAAAGAGTAATCCCACCATCTAAAAATTCATTTTCATTGCTACTACGTACTACAACTAATCCTTTCCTTTATTTTTTGGAGGTTGCAGGCCCCTGCTTAATCCTGACAGAAATGCTGTGGTATTCATTTACCCACGTCTGAACTAAATAAAATATATTTCTACTCGTTTTTCTATAATTTGTATTTTTTTTTTCAAATAATAATACCGCCAAATTATGATTTCTCGATCAAAATTACACTTTATTTCTTTTAATAAATTTAAAATTCATCGACAACAGTAATTTGTATAAACTAGTGCGCCCAATCTTTGGTAAACTCTTGTCACAGTTTATCAGAGCCAGCAATTTTTTAAGGTTGTTATTTCATTTCAAAAAAAGAACTTATGTACAGTCAATCTTATTACATTTTGTCAAAATCATCCCATTTTCCTAGAACAGGTTATTCAAGTTTTCTGTTTTTAACAGGAGTTTCTACCTTTCCTTTCCCATTTATTTCAATTCATAATCCATTAATACTACTAACCAACACACAAATTAATTCAGAAGCAAGTTTCACTATTTCCTTTTTAACCAACGTAAAATGTTTCTCCAGCAGTTGATTGAATACTTTTATTTTTTTTTTTTCACCACTTCGCAAATCTTTCTCTTTTCTGTGCTTATTAAAGGATGTTCCTGAATTATCAGCCATATCGATAAACTATTCGAATACACACACACACATATCGATAAACTATTCGAATACACACACACACATATCGATAAACTATTCGAATACACACACACATACACACACACACACACACACACACACACACACACACACACACACACACACACACACACACACACACACACACACACACACACACACACACACACATACACACACACACAGAGAGAGAGAGAGAGAGAGAGAGAGAGAGAGAGAGAGAGAGAGCGAGAGAGAGAGAGGCTAATCACACTATCAAATCTCACAATAATCAGAAATAATTGCCCATTAAATAAACTGCACAATTATCACACAATAACAGAATATACACACACACACTCACGCGCACCAAAAAAAGTACTGAAATACAGAACTACAAATAAAAGAAAATTAAAAATATCCAGTATGGAATAAGAGAATCCACCGAGTTGCTTTAGTGGTGAACGCGTCTTCCCAAATCAGCTGATTTGAAAGTCGAGAGTTCCAGCGTTCAAGTCCTAACAAAGTCAGTTATTTTTACAAGGATTTGAATACTAGAACGTGTATACCGGTGTTCTTTGGTGGTTCGGTTTCAATTAACCACATATCTCAGGAATGATCGAACTGAGACTGTACAAGACTACACTACACTTACACTCATACATATCCTCATTAATCCTCTGAAGTATTAACTGAACGGTAATTACCGGAGGCTAAACAGGAAAAAGAAAGAAAAGTATGGAATAAGAGAATTTGTACTGCAATTTTGAAGCTGGTGATAAACAACGATGTTTGTTTATAAACATCCAGTAGTTATAAAGCTCAACGCGTACGTTAGTGTGCTGTATATCACGCACTACCACACTCGCAATTTGTTTATTACATATCTTAGAATGAACAGAGTATAATGTTCTAATTCACAGGGGAGAAGTTACAAATACTGACGATAAATATGACAACTTGTTATCTATTGTTTATCTGAACATTCAATTAAAAACATGGGCTGAGTTAGAATTATTATTAAATAAAGCTGACTTGACGTAATAATTTAGCTATGTAATAAATTTATCATGCTTACGTATGATAAATTTAAGCATGATAAATTTTATTTTCTAATCCATATTACCATAAATATTACAAATTACGGGAAATTAGATCGGGTAAGGGTTTAATTATGTTTTATAAAGACAACTTCAATTTATTCCTAAAAATTAGCATTCTCGTGTATCTTTTGAATTGTTATTGGGAACCCTTACTGTAGGTGGTAATTCTTTCATAATTCTATAAATTTATAGGCCGCCTGATCTTAGCCTAACCTTTTTTTTTAAATGAACTGGAATTTTTCTAGAGCAGTTTTTCTGATAATGTGTATGTTATTTTCTTGGGTGATACCAACATTGACACGAGTGATAATACTGGAAAAAGTAACATTTGTATTTATTACGGCAATTTTCTTACTCTAAATGGATTCATAAAAGCTATTTTTTGTACAAAACGAGAGGAAATTAGAGATGGCATTTGGTTCAATCTAATATTGATCATATTTATTAAAAATCGTAAAATTCATTTCGAGTTAAATACTGTTGTAATTAATTATAAAATTTCTCATCACTATCTGGTAGGTTTAATATTAAAAAAGTTTTTCAGTGATATTAGTGTAGATGATAAGATTTATAAAAGGTTTCATAACGACAACAAAATTGAGGATGAATTACTGATACCACACATAAAGGAAATATTAATGATTTTTATTAACAATTGGTATTTCAATATTCTTACGATAACTCACAAACTAAATCATGTGATAATCTTATCGCAAAAATAAGCCCTGGACAACTAACAGATTGCTATAAAAATATCCAAAAAGGATGCTGCCTTTAAGAGATGGAAAAATTCCGCTTCAAATACCGTAATAATTATAGAACTGACTATAACAAAATCAGGAATAGGGTTTTTAAAATGATAAGAGATAAAAATTACTAAATAAAAATGAAATTAGAATAATAATCCCAAAAAACTTTGGCAGTTCTTTAATCTTTTAGAAACAGCATTTTAAAGCAGATGAGTAATTTTGGAACTGGGGAAGATATTGTTAGTAAATCTGCTATATCTTTCGCCTAACAGGTTGAAAATATAATTCCAAAGTGTAGTGTAGCAACCTAAAACACTAGTCAATCGATTGCTGATTTAATAAGTTTTTCCTTAAATACAGGCACTTTTGCTGATTTAATGAAGGTTCCCATAATAAGACCCATATTTAAACAGGGTGATCGTAGTTTACTAAATTATTATAGGCCTATAGCTATTCTCACAGTAACTGAAAAAGGTTTAGAAAAATACACGTTAAATTATTAAAATAATTACTTACTAGAAAATAATATATTATGTAAAAACCATTTTGGACTTCAGAGAGGAAAGTGTGTTGGAGATTTAATGATTGAATTTGTCGACTTCATAAACAATAAATTAAATGCAAATTGTCACGTTTTTACGGGTTTTGTAGATAACAGTAAAGTTTTTGATACCCTCAGTCATGAAATCCTATTTATTGGTTCAAAAAGAATAGGAATTTTCGATCATCTCCTTGACTGATTTTGAAGTTATTTAAAAGATAGAAAATTTGTGTTAAAATAGGTAATAGTTTTAGCAATCCGATGAATTGTAATTTTTGGGTGTCACAAGGAAGTCACTTAGGCCCGATTTTAAATCCAATTTATGCTAATGAAATTTTAAACAATCTATCCTACAGTTTAGCTTTTATGCATGCTGATGATACTGTACTTTTAGTTGCACACAAAAACCTTCATGCAGCAGAATCTTTATTTCGGGATCATTTTAATAAATTTTTAATTTGGTTTCATAGTTACCAACTCGTTATAAACAAAAAAAAAAAATATGCTCGTACATTTCAAATCTGCTCATGTGAAATCTGTTCCTTGCCCACATCAATTGCACAAAATTACACTTTTCCCTTCAGACTCGGTAATTAATAATAATGGGCCATGTACTCGTAATAGATTGACAGTAACCAATGAGATTAAATAGCTGGGTGTAATAATCAGCAAGAAATTGAAATGAGATAATCACTTAAAAAAACTTTCTTATAAAATTAGAGCTTGTATGAATAGATTCTATTACCTAAAACTGTCCTCCCACGTAAAACTCTTTTACTAATGTATAAAGCCTTAATGGAATCTTTAATAAGATTCGGTGTAGAGGTATGGGGTTTGGTAGCTGATTAGCATTTAAAAATTATAACTAAAGTTCAAAAAAGAGCGCTTAAAGTGGTTTCAGGCTTTTTGTTAAACTACCTAAATTTCAGTCTTTATAAGCATTGTAATACTTTGACATACAATAGGTTACCATTATTTCTCTTTGTAAATTATTTTTTCAAAATAATAAATACCTAGTAAATAGTACTTTACCTCTTTATTTACGACACAGGAGAACCTACACGGTACCAAATTACTTTAATTTATCCTACTCTACTAAAGGGCATTTATATGTGTATCTGTCTGTGTGTAAGTGTCCGTCCCACTTAGCTTAGCACCGGAATTTACCGATCACTAGCGGAAATCCCAATTTGTTAGTACATGTCTCCTAGTGGTTTGATCTATATTTGTTATAAAATTACATATCGATATATCGATTATATGCGAAATATATATTAATAATATTTTTTTTTATTTCTGTGATTGTATTCTTCATAAAATGATGAACTATAACCAGAAAGTAAGCACCGGAATGTACTAATCACTAGCGGAAAATCCCGATTCGTTAGTACCAATTTCTAGAGTTAAATTTCTAATTTAACTCTAGAAATGTTTTATTTTCGTTAAAACAATTGACATCATTAAAAAAAAAATTTTTACACAAAAGGTAATCAATCTTGAACACCTAATATCTAATAATATAATCGCATTCCCAGACGCCGCCCGGCAGTGCAACCCGCCCGAAGGGCCTAGCTGCGGAGGGCTTGCCTACTTTTCGCAAAAGTCTGCAGCTAGTATGTTAAGAAGACTTTAAAAATCCAAATTCCAACCATTTTTAACAAATTACCTTCACATATTTTGGAAATAAATAGAACGAAAATATCTGAAAATGAAATTTCTATTTTTTTATTAGCGGGAATTTCTTAATAGCTATTTTTACATTTATTACAAAATATTTTTTGTACTACGTATTAATTATCAATTGTTTTTTTTTTTTTTTTTTTTTTTTTTTTTTTTTTTTTTTTTTTTTTTTTATATATCATAACAGTTACTTTCATTTTTATTATAAAATTTATCATCTATGTATTACTAATTTTGTACTTTATATTGTAATATATAATCTGTAATATGCAAGAACAGCCTTAACTTAGATGTACGCATGAATTAAAAATTACCTTTACGTAAACTTTTTTTTAATTAATTTAAGCTTATAATAATTATTTTTTTACTCAAATTTATTTATATAATTTTATAAATTAATCTCATATTCAATTAACTTTTATTTACTTTTGTTTAACTATCTGACGCCAACTTATTTAAAAAATGTGTACTATTTACTTAGGATATAAGTATTTTTTTCATTGTATTTTTTTGTGTTGTACTGTGTAAATAACTTGTATTCAAATTATGTTAATACGGGAACCAGTTGATAAAACTTACATCTTAGCGGGACCCTGTATTGTTCAATTTTATGAAAATATTTAAATAGAATATATAAATAAAATAAAAAGTGAAATTGTTATTATTATTACTACTACTGTCTTAGTAGCAATGTCACCTTCACTAAAACCATCATTACCATTCTAATTATAAGTGCGTTAAAAATAGAATATAAATCAAAAGTCAATAATATCTCCGGTATAATTTATAATTTGTAAAACTGTTATAAGAGATATAAAATTTGATTTATATGTTTGCACTACGTGGATGATTCGTAATTGATAAATATACATAAGTGTATAACAACTCCTGTACAGAGATCACAAAGTAATTTGCATATAAATACAAAATATATCTGAAATAAAGAAATATTTAAAAATTCAAGGAAATCTAAATCAATTATTTTTAAAGGTTCTAGATCGTCACGTGATGTACATTTTAAAAAATATAAGTTTTACGTCATAGTTACGAATAAATCGGATTAAAGACGTGCGTGTAAAACTTTATCATTCTAATATCATAAAGCGCTTAAGAGTATATATAATATACGCGTATATACTCATATATCCTTACACCCCAACGCGCGCGCGCACACACACATAATTTTTTTTTAATAAGTAAAAAATCAATAACGTGATTATTCAAAAGCATACACTTTCCCAATATTAACTTAAAAAATAAAGAAAAAATCATCAGTAAGATTCAGAAAAACTAAGTAGGATTTTGATTCAAAACTGTAAATTTAAATGTATTAATAGAAACTTGAACAAAATTTTCCCCTTAAATTTGTAATGTAAATAATATAACGGATGATTCAAAAAGGACTTCAAAACTTTAAAAAAATAAAAATGTATTGAGACAACTTACAGATTTCGTTGAGGTCTCAATTCATAGAAAAACACAAGTCTGTCCTCCAGCATTCACTTTGGTTCGATCCCAGCTGAAGATTTTTTTTTTCATTCCAGACTGTAGCCAGTTAGTCGAGAATTACTTCTACAACTGTGACCTTATTTCGAAGTCATAGCTCAACAAGATCTGCAGGCAAACCCGATCAAGTTTCAAGAAAATCTCGAACTTCTAGGCGGTAGTGAGGTGATGCGCCGTATTGCTAATAGTAATGGCGCCCATTTTCGTTACCATCGTCTTAATGAGGAATTGGAAAATTTTGAAGCGTCCAGATAAACGATAACATTTACGGTTACCTCCTGGAAGAATAATGGGCTGTAGAGTCTTTGTTTGCTTAGGGCATAAAAAAATTGAACTACCATGAATTTGCTGCAAAATTTGATGAGGGTTTTCGCTACCCCATATTCGGTAGTGTTCACCTTACCACTAATGTGAAACGTTGACTCATCATTAAAAATTACATTGATTAAAAAATTATCGTTGTCTGCAATTTTATCTACCATTTCCACACCAAACTGAAGCCGATCAATTTAGTCGTCATCAGTATTGTGTTGAACTGTGGTTACTTTGTATGGCTTCAAGTGCAATCGTTCATGTATTACGCGCCAAACAGTCGTTTATGAAATGTCAATCTCACGTGACACACGTCGAGTTAATTTCTTCAGACTACGTGCAAAGCTTTTTTTGAGTTGCTGCACAGCAACTTCAGAGACGCATGGGCATCCTTGTGATTTTGTATATGTAACAGAAAAACATACCTCAACGAAGGTTTGATGCTGAAAGTAAATTGTATCCCTACTAAGAGTAATTTTTGTATTCTGTACTAAAATTACGTTGAACTGCACTTGCTGACTGCAAATTGTGAAATCTAAACACACAGCGACCATATTCCGCACTAGTAAATATATATTTTTTTAACGACACTGGTGGCTGAATTCGGTATTAATAAACTACTTAAGTGAAAACTTGATATGTTTTGCTATGAAATGAAACCTCAGTTATCTAAATAAATTTTTTTATGCTTTTAAACGTGTGAAGTCCTTTTTGAATCACATATAAATAACCTTAATCAGTTTATGAATATATACGTAAACTGATTAAGGATAACCAATTTATGTATATATTAATCATAAATAAAGTCCTGGCTACAGTCTGGAATGACTATACACAAATATACATTTGTATTTATATTTCACTAGGTCATATATATATACATATTTGAACTAGTATAATGTCTTTCATTAAATATATATTTTTTAATCTTGTGTGTGTGTGTGTGTGTGCGCACACACACACACACACACACACACACCCGGCACACACTAGCGACCCGGCAATGCTTCGCTATTGCTAGATTTGATGAGTATATATATATATATACATATATATTAATCTATATATATATATATATATATATATATATAGATTAAATGAATACAATTGAGAGTTTGATAAAACATTAAAAAAATGAACATTAAGGAACTTCACAAAATTTAACCTTTCCCTTTTCTCTTTCTCCCTTCCCCTTCTCCCGTTTCCTTTTTACCTTTTTCCCTATTTTCCTTTTCCCATCTTCATTTTTACCATGTTTTCTTTCTCCCATTTCCCCTTTCCCTTTTCTTCCCATTTATCTTTCCCTTATTTCCCTTTTTCCCTTCTTGTTTCTCCCTTTCCCCTTTTCTTTTTTCTCTTTTCCCCTTTCAATTTTACTTTTCCCGTTTTTATTTCTCCCCGTTTTACCTTTTTCCCATTTTCCCCTTCTTCCCTTTTTACCTTCATATTTTTACGTTTTTCGATCTTTCCCTATTTCCCTTTTTCGATTTTTCCCTTTCTCTCTTTTTCCCCGCGCGTAAATCGGTCCATTGGTTTTTTAATCTATAGCGGACACATATATCGAAAACATTGAAATGGAATCGTAAAATATTTAATAAAGCGTGTGCTGCTTTTGGGTCTAACCGACAGCGCTGTTTTTTAAAAAAAAAAACATTTTTTTACCTGTCACAGATGTGACATCTTAGGTATATAAATAGTAGGTATATAAAAACACGAGCGTATTCGAATGCAACGTTGTATCAAAATTTCAAAGCAGTCGGTGGAGAACTTCCGGAGATTTAAGTTTTTGAATAATCGAACATTTACATTTTTATTTATATAGATATACACAACGAAATCGATGAAATATTAAATGAAATTAACAAATACCATAAAGACATTAAATTAACAAGTGAAGTGGAATGTGAAAAGAGTTTAGAGTTTCTTGATGACCATATCCCATTGGAATGGGAAAATATATGACTTGGTTCGTTAAAGTCTTCGGGAAAATATTTAAACTATCTGTCAGCTCAGCCCATGTATAAAAAGATAATAATAAAAAAGGTGTAATAAAAACTTTTGTAGAGGTTTAACGTTTACGAACCCGACGGACAGAAGAAAGATAGTTAGGAAAAAAAACTTTTATTAAAAAATAATTATCCCACAAAATTAGTTAATAGTATTTACCGTGATAGGTTTTATGAAATATGCAGTCCTAAAGATAACAACAGCAACATTATGGGACATACTGTGTGTGCTGAAAACGATTAACAGCACTATATAACCATTCCATGTATCCAGAATTTGTCTGAAAAATTAAAGATGTTTTGAAACAAAAATAGAAAGTGGTGCTTAAAAACTTCAACAATTTTAACCAATTTTACTCTAAATTAAAATCACCAATTGAGAAACGTAAACAGTCTAACGTAGTGCATAGTATTCAATGTAATGATTGCCAAGGGCAAACCATGCAATATTTAAAAAAATAATTGGAGGCGCATAAGTATCGCAAACATGATGTTACAGCGTTATCCACACATGGAAGAGAGAATTAACACAGTTTTAATTATGAGCAAGTAAAAATGTTAGATTATGATGTGAATAATCTAACATTATTTGCATAGACTGATACTTTAAATGATTCATATTATCAAATTTAAAAATTTTATTAAGAACACAACGGATATTAATGTGTTTAATGGAGTGTATGCTAGTATAATTTAATATATTTTATCTGATTTAAATGTAGTAATAAACGATTAATATATAGGATTATTGTGTAAAAGAATGTATATTTTGGTATATGATTCATTATGCTTCAAAATTGTTATCAAATTTCCGGTATGGCTGAATTATAAGATAAGTAAACCATTGAATATGGACCAGTCCAGTATTGTTGATCATATGATTAAGTGGGTTATGTTTTCCAGTTACACTTGATAAAGCTTCGAATTTGAAGCAAAACGTCATTATATTTTTACCTCCTTGTACGAAGTAAAGGAAGTATTGGATCCCAAAAAATCTCGGTTTCAGATTTCAACGGAAATATCCATTTTGACCAACCCTGAATCCATTCTGACTAGTTTCGGCGTGACGTCTGTACGTACGTACGTATGTATTTCGCATAACACAAAAACGATTAGCCGTAGGATGTTGAAATTTAGGATTTAGGACTGTTGTAACATCTGGTTGTGCACCTCCCTTTTTTATTGCAATCAACTGAACCAAAGTGTCCATAAAAGCCCAAAATCCAAAAACATTTGAATTTTAGACTTTTTCTTAACTGCAGTAATAAGCCCACATTGAGAGCTTTTCAACGATATATCATAAGTGGTACTAATTTTCATTGGTTCCAGATTTATAGCCAAATAAAACTTTAAAGAAAGAAATATTTGGATCTTACAAAGGGAAGGCACATCGGTTCGAATCCGACTTCATATACATATGTTTTTTTAACTTTTTTTTTAAATTGAAATATATTCATTAATTAATAATTATTAACCTCAGATTGTAAAAAAACGTTTACAATAAATAATAATTCAATAATAACAATTTAAAAAAATCTGAAGTAATTAGTGAAATAAAATTTTATGTACTTTTCATTTTAATTCAAAATTTTTACAGAGGTTAATAATTATTAATAAATCAATACTTTTAAATTAAAAAAAATTTAAAACAATATATGTATATAAAGTCGGATTCGAACCGATGTGTCCATGGTTATGGATCTAACACGTTCTCACTTACACCACATAACTACATGAGCGAAGTGAAACAAAATTAATATATAAACTAACATAAAATGCTGATATGGACATCAAAAACATGTGATGCAATGTGGTGTCCACCACAATGCAATTGTTAACTGTCCACTTTATTAAAGACTTGGAGGACCTTATCTCACTTTCAAATGAAATAAATTTAAATGAACTGCAGTAAAAATGTGTATATGTAATTTAATAGGCGTACAAGGAAGTCGTGATCACATCAGATTTTTTTGTGTTTATTTTTGTTTACGTAATAATATTGTAAATGGTTGTCTTATCTGAAGATGTCTATAATAGTAAACAACAGAGAAGTTTTCATTTATGATTACACGCGCGCGCGCGTAATCATCATCGGTGTGTGTGTGTGTGTGTGTGTGTGTGTGTGTGTGTGTGTGTGTGTGTGTGTGAGCGCGCGCACACACACACACACACACACAATGAAAAGACTTAAAGTTATTAATAGTTAACTATTCCATAAGGAAGTACAGGACTACACGTAAGTATTTCTTTGGGTTTGGTTGCACGCACCAAGGCTTATATATGTTAGGAAAATATCTATCATCTGTCTTTTCCATCTTGACTTGAAGTTGTACTACACTTACTCAGATAGGATTGGTTATGTAAAAAAGTACCGTTCTACTTCATATAAAATATGATATAATTTTGAAAAAAGTTCAAGTATAACAGCTTTGAATTGCCTTTTGCTGCTATAAATAATACTTCCTAAATATTCATTTTTTTATGCAACACGGTTTTTGAGGTTTATCGCATAATTTATTTTACTATGAAATATAGTTAAATAAGTTATCTGTTAGATTATATTTTTAAAAAATACTGATAATAAAACAAATATTTAATTTATTATTAATATCTTTGGTACAAAAAAAATCTAATTCGAATAAAAAAATTTGAATAAATTTTACAAACTGCTAATTCTCTCATATATTCTTGGCCTTAATCTTTATCTTAAGATCACTTACCATTATCAAAGAATGCTGAAATTTAGCACATATAAATTTGTGTCAATTAACAAAAATCGGTACATGAATAAAAAAACTAGAGATTTTATTATAGCCCGAAAATACTCAACTCCTTAAACGCTTTATAATAGCTTTTTAAAATGCTCAACTCTTTTAAATCAATATTTTCATGTTGAAGAAAGTTTCAATTCTATTGACGACATCCTTGTTTTTTTTTTTATAAAGTCAGATAAACATGGAAAAGGAAAAGTGTGGATTTGTAAAATAAAAGCAATAATATTACATTCATTGAGGTTTAAATAAGTAGGGGTGAGTAGAGGACAAAAACTGTCGTGGAAGACAAAGACTGGAATATGTAAAACAGTAATGAGGCTGTAGGATGTAGTAAACATTTTGAGGTTAAAAAACTAGAACAGAATAGAGAATTGAAGCAAACCAGTAAAATAACTGATGACCCGGAAATAAAAATAGAAAGAGTTAAGTATAAAAGAACAATTCGAAATTTTATTTTTATTAGAAATCCGTTTCTATTATTTTCGTTATCTTTATTATTTACTTTTTTTGGAAAAATAATAATATATCCTTTAATGGTAATTTTTATCCTTTTAGTTCTACGCGCGCGCGCGCGCATGTGTACGCGTGTTTTTTCGATATTTCTCTACTTTGATAAAATTAATTTCGTAACTATTAAAAACAATATTTTTCTTTAAATTACTGTAACTAATAATTATTTAAATTCTAACTTTTAGAAGACATCGCCAAATTAAACACTATAGCAATAATGAATTAACCTCGCCTTATATGCCACCTACCTCCAAAAAGCCAAAATTTAAAAAAGAATCATAAAAGTACCAATTTTATTTAAAAGCTCCTTTTATATTTATAAATTTATTTTAAAATGTTATTTTAATTTCAAATTTGCATAGGTTAACTAAAACGTCTGGATAAAAACAAGAAACAATTGTATTTAGAGAAATGGCGTATAGAGATCGCTGCCGAATATGAATTACGGGTTCCTGGAAAGCAGGAATATTATGTATTTTTTCCTAAAAGTTTTTCAACTAATTTTCTTGATTTTTTTCTAAAAATGTTTTATATTTCTGAATTATATTATGCAATAATTAGTAAAACACTGAAGAAGGTGAAAGATATAAAACGTCACCCTAAATAGTCAATGAAGATGTATTTTTTAATTTAAAAAAACTTTTAACCAAGCTACATGAAAAAAAAATGGGAAGAACATTCCCTACAAAAGACAGGAATCGTCAAAATCGGTCCATTTGGTGAACAGTAAAGCATAAACAAACGTTTAGAAAATAATAACTAAAATACAATATATACGCATCGAACAGAAAACCTCTTTTTTAAAAAGTAAGTTAAAAACCTACTTTAGGAAAAAAATTACTTATTACTATAATAAAAGTTAAAATTACTATTAAAAAAATGTTACTTATTTTTAGGAAAAAATGCATTTAAACTGTCAGTTGATTTTATAAAAAGAAAACTTTTATTTTTTTTTTAATTAACATTTTTTACTGTAAAAAAAAAATAAAAATATTAAGTGATTAGTTTTTGATTTCTTCAAAGATTTTCCAAACTGATTCTTCAACGGGAAAATTAATGTTTATCTATCATAAGATTATCTAAGTAGTAAATAATGTTTAATCATAAGCTTATATAGTAGCCAAAAAAAAATATTTGATAGGCAGTTCCATATACGTAATCTTAATTGTATTAATCTAAATCTAAATAGTAAAATTTAAAAACTATGCTTGAATATTAGAAAACTAAAGCATTGTTATAATTTCGAATTTTTGAAGAAATAAAACCAAATAAAAGTTGTTTAAACTATGATTTATTGAAAAATGTTCCCTGTTCCAAACAAGGAATAGATGTATAATGAAAATAATTAATTTCAAAGAATATATTTTTTTTTGGAACCTCCACTTGTGCCTCGGTGTTTTAAATACGTCATAGTCTTAATAAAAATTGAGACAGACAGTGTAAATCAATACTTTAAAGTACTCCATTCTGTGGGAAACAATGCATTATATATTGTCACTCAACAGGGAAAGCGATTAAATTTTATTAAACGCTAAAGGAAAATCCCCAATTAAACAAACTGAAATAATTTACTTTAGATTATTTTTAAATTATTTAGTTTTCCTTCAGTCCATCGTCAGTGAATTAAATTTTTTAAGCCCTAAATGTTATGTTTTATACATAAAATCAGTTTCTTATTTAGTTGATTAAATATTTAAAAAAGTAACATGTAAGATTTCTTTTACTAGTTCAATTACTTCTAGTAACGTACAGACCAAATACTGATTTTTTTTATTCTACTGAAAAATTATCTTCCAACGTCACAGTATAAAATCGAAAAGAAATCTAATTCAGGAAACGTGTCGGTCTTGCCTCCATTCCAAGCTAACTCTACTGCAATAAATTTTGCCTCGTTTTAAAATCTATATGTCACTGGTGATCTTATTAAAAAGTGCAACAACGTTTCTTTTTATGCGAATAACAGAAAATGTAATTTTTTTATTTTAGGATAATTAATTATTTTTTACATTTAAAAATTCAGAAAGATTTATTTTTATTGTAATTTATATTTAATAAATCACTATCTTTTTCATTAAATAATAAATTTAATCTTAATGTTTACCATGTAAAGCAATTATAATATTCCCAATCATTTTTATGAAGAGAAGCTTGATTTGATGAATCAAGTATAGAATTACAACTTATTATAATTATCAAGTTTAGAACTTGTTTCTTATTATCATTCATAAACATCAATTCATTTTTTTTTCTAAACCTGGTTTAGAAAGAGACTAATACCATTAATTTAAAAAAATTGTCAATGTTACTTTTAAAATTACAGAAAATTTAAAGTAGTAGGACAAGAAACATAGATTAACGTGTAAAACACTTTCGATTAATTAACAATAATAAATTAAAGTATGCCATCTGATCGTAAATAAATTATAAAAAAGACAAATTTTAGACTCATTAAAATGGAAATGGTAAATAATATATCTAATCTGGTCAGATCCACTACGTAATATAATCACAGTGATATAACAGGGAAAACAATGGCTCTTTTTATCTTTACATTGTTTAGTTTTATTTTTATTAAGTTTAGCTGGTAAAATGTGGTATTTAAATAACAAAAATTACAACCACACACAAGTAATTAAGAAATTCATGCGATAAATGAAATTTTTAAAAAAATTACAAAATTGAATTTGATTATCATGACAATGATCATTCCACAAGTTTTGTGGAAAACCTGTGGAACGATCAACTCTCATGAGATCTAGTTTTCGAATTAGCTTTAATGAAAAGAAGGATCTACTAAGTGGAGCATGAGTTTTAAAAATGGGAAGAATAATGAATATCTAATGATCATTACCGAATTCAAGAAAAATCCTTGAAAACAGATTAAGAACCTCCATTTTTATCATTTGCTACAGAAAACAAAGAACTAAATTTATCTTAGGAACGTATTAGAGTCAATGAGTAGGTAGTTAAATTCATTAAAATCGGTGTTCCTCGGAAAAAAATACAATTTTTTTACAGCGACTTCACGAGGATAAATCTTGATTTATCCATTTTACCAATTAAATTTAATAAAGATAAAACTAAACAATGTAAATATGAAAAAAGTAGCCATCGTCGAGTTTCCCTTTACTTACTACAAATACGAGGTGTGTGAGAAAAGTAATGAGATTGGTAACATTGCCAGCGATCTGGCAACGCTGTGTCTACCGGTCTGTGCTAGACTGGTTTGTTCATCCTTTCCATATGCTCAGTACGAGTTTCAACTCCGTTCAGCCAACACATTATTTTTGACAGCGGCATCAGTGAGGTTGTGTTTTTGTTGTGCGTTACGAAAATGGAGCATCGGAATTTAGAGCAACGTTGTGCAATCAAGTTTTGTGTTAAACTTGGGGAATCCGCGAATGTGACCTTTGAAAAGGTGAAACAGGCCTTTGGAGGGGAACATTGCTTATCAAGAGCACAAGTTTTCCGCTGGCACAAATCATTTTTGGAAGGCCGAGAACACATTGAAGATCAACCTCGCTCAGGGAGACCTTCAACTTCAAAATCTGACGAAAACGTTGAGCGTGTGAGGGTTCTCGTGAGAACATACCGTCGTTTAACAATAAGGATGACGAGTGAACAGTTAAATTTAAACACTTTTACCGTACATCAAATTTTGACAGACGATTTGGACATGCGAAAGGTTTGTACGAAATTGGTGCCGAAAGCCTCACAACGGAACAGAAGGACAATCGAAGAAACGTGTGCGTTGATCTTCTTGAGAGGATTGATAATGACCAAGAATTCTTCAACCGTGTGATCACAGGTGATGAATCCTGGATATTTGAGTACGATCCTGAAACAAAGCGAAGAGTGGCACACTTCGTCATCTCCTCGACCGAAAAAATGTCGAATGAGCAAATCAAAGATCAAAACCATGCTGATTTGCTTTTTTGACAGTAGGGGTATCGTGCATAAAGAATTTGTTCCTCCAGGACAAACTATTATCCAAATGATTTACAAAGGTGTCCTTGAAAGGCTCGGGAAAAGAGTGATTCGCGTGAGACCAGACATTGCAGACAAGTGGATGCTTCATCATGACAATGCCCTGTGTCATACGGCCATTTCCATCAGGGAATTTTTGGCCTCAAAACGCATTCCTGCGGTTTCTCAACCCCCCTATTCACCTGATTTGAGTCCTTGTGACTCTTTTCCTTTTCCCGAAATTGAAACATGTCTTAAAAGGACGTCATTTTGTAACTCTGGAGAACATTCAAAAGACTGTGACCGACCAGTTAAAAGCCCTACCAGTTAAAGCCTTCCAGCGCTGCTACCAGGAGTGAGAACAACGACTCCGCCGGTGTATAGCTTCCCAAGGGAACTACTTTGAAGGGGATAATATTGTTGTTTGAAAAAAATAAAAACTTTGGTAAGTAAAAAGTCAGTCTCATTACTTTTCTCACACACCTCGTAGATTACTATAAACAACAAACACGTTCTTAATTTTGAAGTCTTTGTAAAAAATAATAAATAATCTTTAATAAACGACATAACCCAAAACGGGACTCCATTTGGCTATTTACGAGGGTTTTGAACATAAAAAAACGAATTCGTCAGCTGCTAAAATTTATTAATAACAGATGTACGCTCTACATTAAAAACATAATTATGTAAAATCATCATCATAGCGTCATCATCCTCATAGCGTATTGTGCCATTAATCTATCCAGGTAAATTCTTCGACAGAATTGTTTTCGTAAAAACTGTCCAGTTTCACAACATCTACCACTTGCTATAGATGTAAAGAGTATGATGTGAATAATATTTTTAATAGGAAAGTTCCGTTTTTATTGATACATCTTACTGTAATAATCAAAAGTTTCAAATGCATTGTAAAGAATTAACACAAAATGTTCAATCACATTTAAGTTGAAAGCAACGTCGAACCATTCACTCTTCCCCAACCGTTTATTCCGTATTTGCGTAACAGTTGAGTAGTAACAATCTCGCGAACAGACCGCCCGAGTGAAGTATACTTTACGGATCTCATCAACCTTACAAAACAATTTCACTAAAATATTGTCGAATTCATTATTCCCTTAGTCTTATTTAATAATCCAAATGAATCTTTTCATATATATAATGATCGTAATAAGTAGGTTAATCAAGAACTGTTTTTAGTTAACAATTAATTATCTACCTATAATAGAATTCTGCTGTTCCATAGTATTTATTATATTTTAGATTTTCTCGAGTAAAGGATTTTCATCAAAATTAAACTTATAATAAATCACTTTTCATGGTTGGAGGGCAGCCTAAAAGTACAATATTAATTAAAATAAAGGATATCACGAGACTTAAGCATCTTAGCCTGTGACTGAACAACTAAGCCTCTTTATTTTAAAAACATAGCTATGTAATTACACAAAACAACAAAAAGATAAATGAGATGGCTCATATTTAAATCCTTAAATATACTGCATAAAAAAATAAGATTTTTCAAAAATATTGGAATTAATAGAATTCACCTTACACGAAATCCTGTTACAATAATTATGCCTTATATTACGTAATTGTACGTTGTATTATGTACAATATGTACATTATTTTTTTAATATTATATACATACCTATATATATATGATATAAGAAATAAAAAAATTATTCGAAATATTCAATTAAAAGGTAACAATTTCAAGATAACAATTCATTGTTAATTACCCATACCTTGTTCATAAAAAGAGTTATTTTAACAGTTTTTCTTTAAAAAAATTTAGTTTAATATAAAACTTTTTAATGGATGAGTAGACGAAAATTTAATCTTCAATAAATAATATAATATACCTACCAGATTTATATACAGGTAAAATTATAACATAATTTCAATAAACCGGTAAATGTTTATTTCTTTGAGAACACTGTTTAATCATTAACCTAAAATTCTAATCAGAATTTCATATTTACTACCGGAAGTTGTACATTTGTTACAAATTCCATTTCAGTCTGTTAATTGGTTTTAAAGCCGTCACATAAATTTTGTACCACACCAACACACGTGAGCAAATGCACATACCAACATTAGTTTGTTCATGTAAATGTGTTTGTTGCAGGGGTGAAAAATTAAGAATTATATACTTTATTGAGCTATAGGTAAAGTGAGCTGGTACAATTTACTGAAAATTAAAATATATACTAAATAAGACAGTCAATTAAAATGATTCTTTTACTGGATCATAAAAAGCCTATTAAACAAGGATTTTGAATGTTTTGCCTAGGGTAGCGAAGCAATTACTTATTTCGGACAACTGAAATCATGACGTTTTACAATCTGGCACATATTTATATCTTAATAATCATATATGCTCGTGTGTGTGTGTGCACGCGTGTGTGTGTATAACTCATAAAAAACTATTTTCATTTTCATCACGGAAAACATTCTCAAACAAAAATAATCTTTTATAGTTCCTTAAAAAGTTTTAAAATTCGAAGTTACATATTTTAAGAATAATACCAGATAGAATTATATCAGTTATATTATAAGTCACAATATTTATATAATTTATTACATCCGCTCTATTTTTAGAGTTTCCCTGCACTTTCACTGATTCAGAGGAATCGGAGTCACTTCGGGGTAAAAAAAAGTAATACTCTTTGTTGTTCTGCTTTAAAAATCATACAGCCCTTATCTCTTTTAAGTTGAAAATTCTGTAACTCCATGTCATCCTCTTCATTTCCACCCTTTCCTATTTCCTCATTTTCATTCGACCTGCAAAAGTTTTTAGTATCGATTAAATTTACTATCGATAATAATCCCTTACATTCTTCCCCTACATTATTCTCTGATCCGTTGTGTCGACCCCTCATACCTATCAAAACGTTTTCTTTTCTTTGTTTTTATTCCCTTGTAGTAAACATACGACACAAAAAACTTAGTATCTTTTAGTTCGACTTCATTTTTAACTACTTGAATCTTTTAATTATTACTTATACAAGACACTACAATAAGGTGCCTATTATTAGCAGGAGGTCCTATGTTCTATTTTATAAAATTAAAATCAGCATCACTTAAACTATCTGCCATGAGATTACTGTATAAATCAAGTACTTTTTCCTTCAAATCCATAAAGCTTTCTCTCTTATCTTCCTCACTAAATTATTAGTTCTTTCATCTCGTCTGATAACTTTTATAATTTCATCGAGTTTAGAATTTTCTTTTTCTTAATTTCATATTCTACTCTGTTCTTCCAAATAAATGGCAAAATTTAGATGAATGATTTCTCCTTTAACGATTTCTTTCATTTCAGATTTAATGTCGCTCTTTAATTTAAAAAATAAAAAAATAATGATAAGATTATTTATCAGTCGTAACAAATTTTTTCGATGTCCAAATTTTTATCATTGGAGTTTCCAATCCCCCAGTTTGTAATAATAATTTTTTCAATAACAAAAAGTTCATTCAAATAAAAACATTGATTTCACAGAATTTTTTACAAAAAGTTTTTTAATAAAAGAAAAGCTAAATCTAATAAGACTAACAATGTAATATAAATGCGACAAGAGATATACAACACACAATGCTAACTCGCAATACGAAATTCAACAACAATTTTGTAAAGAATGTAATCAGTCCAAAGTTCTTGACTTCTGAGACAAATTTTAGAGATATATGTTAAACAATTTAATTCAGCGTACAATCTCTCTTAAAATAGCTTTATAGGAAGATTTACAATTAAAAATTACCTAGACGTTACTAAATTTCAATTCTCATATTATTTATTCAATTCATTAATTTTATCAATTAACTGGAGCCACGCAAAACACGACTAAATTATAAGTAGTGTCAATTGCCACTCAGCTGAAATCACGAATTCAGTTGGCTAATAATTTTATTTTAATTTCTCACAGTTAGTTTTAATTTAATAAAAACTTTCTATACAGAAATAAAATTAATTGGAACATAAATAATAGCTACCACAATCCTGAAAAAAATAACATATCGTTAAATAGACAAGGATAGCTTGACCACTATATCCATGAATTGACGATCGATGAAAGATTTTACAGTACAGATTAATGTAGGAACATTAAAAAATCACAAATCACTAAAAATACTAATTTATCATTACGGAGATAATTTTTTTCTTTTCTTCCTTTTTAAGGGATAAAAATAGAATTAATTGCATTTACTGATAATTGTAAAGTATACATTTTTCACGGAGCTTATGATAAAATCAAAACTGAATCACACAAACCTAATCTTACAATAACTTCCTCGTTTACTAAGATAGGCGCGTAAGCTGGTACCCGCATGTTTAAAGTTAAGAGAAATGGTTTCTGAAAAAATGTCGATTCAAAACTTCTCTATACAACATCCGTAGTCTATTAATAAGCTACAAATACTTCAGGCTGTTGAATATTAATTAACTTTAAAAAATTAGTTAATTTTAATATTTTTCATAATTTAAATGGAATTATCAGTACTTAAACAGATGGTATGAGGTGTGACCCAATCAAATATTTCGCCAGAATTATTTATCAAGCCTTCTCGGCCAAGTGATGGGAGAAAATATATGATTCTTCCTGGGTCAAATTGCTCCCCACAGATCCAGTCTATGAGTGAATAGTTAAGCAATACACATTGCTTTAAAATAGAAACACCGTTGTTAGTTTAAGTCTAAAAAGTGACGCGTTTCTTATGGAACCAAAAATGGACCAAAAAATGAAACAACACAAAACGCAGGAAACATTGCAAACATATGGACCAGATGTCAAATACATTAAGAAAATATGTCAGTAGTATATACATTATATACTACTTACGTCATTAATGTGAAATGTTCAGCAACTGCTGATTCAAATTTATTTGATGAGCCACTTGTTTTCTCAAACACCAAAATAACTTTTCCCATAGGTGTTATTCTTGATATTTTAGAGCGAGAAAGACGATGTCCTTAGCATTACAAGGACTCTCAAAAAAATTTGTTGAGTACTCCAAAACAAGTATATACAGCGGATTTATTCTCTAATATGACAATGCACACCCGCGTGTCACAGAAATCTCAACGTGTTTTTTTGAAATTGTACAGGTGGGAAAACCATAATTCATCCACTTTACATCTCAGACCTCCTGTTTGACTTTTAATTATTGGAAAAGTTAATAGAACAACAAAGAAATTAACTGATCATCGAAGAAAACGTGACAATGTAGCAGTGAAACTGTCAAAACATTCCTGCATAGATCGAATGTATACTTCTACAGAAAGGCATTCGATATTCTCATTTACCGCTGGGAAAATTGTGGGATTAAATTCTGACGATAATGTAGAAAGCTAAAAAAATAATACCGATTTCATTTTTTCTATTAATTTTCGAGAACTAATGATACATTTTGAATATCCCTTGTCTAATATCTCTTACACTAGATCAATAGTTAAGCAAAAAAATCAAAAGTGTAAATATTTTACAAACTTTTATATCCTAAAAAATATATATTCATTTAAACATCAAGATATATTGATTTTTTTTTCCTTAGCCAGTTAGCAAAAAAATCCAATATATTACTCTAAATATATTATAAATTTTTATAATATTCTAATTATTCCTTGATGTTCCTGGCTAATAAATATGTCTAATTCAGTACATTGCAAGGTAATTTTTAATTTACATTGCATGTAATTTTTCAATACACCTTAATTTTTAGCTGTACAACAGCTACATAAAATATTAGCTGAAGTCGTATTAATACGAAAGAAATTGGTTGTACCTCACAACTTCACACCTGGTAGATCGTAATTAGTACACACAAATTAATATTAACGACATCGCCTAGACTTTATGTAAATCAAACAGCTAGTTTTCTATCTTCGGCTAATGAGCCGGAAGACTGGATTGATTTATCTAATGCAACATCAGCAAAAAACTTAAGTACCATTGTAAGGAAGTCCTTCGTTTTAAGTTACATGGCGGTAGCTAGTTCCTGTCTTGTCGGAAGAATACATCTGAATGAATGAACGAATCTTTATTATTCCTTAATTCACAATATAAAGACTAGATGTTACTAAACACACGAGTGTGGTAACAAATGACCACAAAGAGAATGTCTGTACGTGGGTATGAGCTGCAAATACAGCTATTAATACTAACATCTCATGAACAATATATACTGTACATCTACTAGCCACTCAGGTTTCGCTTCGCTCGCCCTTCCCATTTATCTAGAAAGCTCCACCCGTGAACCCCCGCTGTATTCCTTATCCTCATAGTTGTGAGAATACAGATAAATAATAATTAAAATATACAGCCTTTACAATTATCTGAAAAATAAACTAAATTACAAAAGACAGCATAGAAATAACTGTATTAACTAAGGTATACAGACTTTTGACGAGGAAAACTCACAACTTCACCTCCCAAGGGGGCTAGGGCTCGATCTCTGAATTGAAATCTTCCCTAGGATAACACGAATATATCCTGAAGATTTTAAAGCTACCGGTCGGTTTGTTCCCGCGTGATACTGTTGAAAACGGACAGACAGAACCCGCTACAAACCTTCACATACATATTCGTATATTAATTAGATTTACAATTCATTTATATCTACAGACTAAATATTATACTAGAGTTATGTTTATTCAACCAGATAATGTAATTTGAAAAGGGAAATGTACGGATGAAAAACAAAAATGTAATGAGTCCCTGCTGTCAGTAAAGTCGAGACCCTAAAATAAAGTCTTTAGTCAATAAAAATTTACAATTCGTACATGATTACAGAAATCTGTGGGTAAGAAAATTCCATATCTCAATGGTTAATTAAAAAATTAATAAATTATTATTCAGTATAATCCATTTATTTCATTTCTTAGCTTAGTCGTGAATGGAGTATGAATAGACTCATTTGGAATTACGTTTATTAATTTAATAGAAATATACATTATTTGTCCCCTACATATTGTTATATATGTATTAAAAGCCGGGTTGTCAAATGTAGTAGGATGATGTTCAAGCAACAAAAATATTTCTGTTTTTTTAAGATACATTAATAAATTTTTTATATACAAATGTTTACTGTTAAACATTAAATTCACTAAAAATATCATTGCTGGGATAAAACCTACGTTTACCCAAAGCCGCCTTTATTATATATTTTTGGATTATAAGTACTTTATTCGTGTAAGTTTTCGGCGCATCGCCCCATATCAATATCACAAATTGGAGAACAGATTGTGCGTACGCAAAATATATTAATCCAGCATTTTTTTTGTTTTTTTATTTACTTATTTTGTAAGAGATAAAAATTTTAATATCATATTTTCTGACACACATTGTTTATGTAACGATACCACTGCCAATGGGAAAACTTCTAACAGATAAATAATTAACACATTTGCCGAAGTAACGTACATACCATCGACATTTGTAGAATAAAGATGAGAATAACGAAGTTATAATCTTCATTTACACCAAAAAAAAGCCACTCTACAAAACAATGGATATTGCAATACTACTTCAGGAAATCAGCTGTTAAATTGGCTGCTGGTTTATACGAATCTGTAGTCATTAATACATTCTGTTTTAATGAGAATTTGATTAACTGACGTGTCAATCAACACTTTCAGTCATTTTAATTTAATTAGTTATAATATGTTATTATTTTTGTTATTATATGTTATTATATAGTTATTATATGTTATTATTATTTTAAAAGACATTGCAAATAACTTTATTTATGGTTTTTTACATTTAATATTTTTTATTAATATATCTGTTTTAATATATTTTTATACGATGTACAATATGCATTATGTGCAATTACTATTATAAAATAAATATTTTCTTTATATTCAATGTGTTCACACAGGTTCATTAATTAAACCAAATAAAAACGCGTCGGTTTAACATACAAATGCACTTTACGTAAAAAACCATTCATTTTTGTTATAATTTTGATAATCAAGCATTAACGATAAGGACATAAACTAAACATATCCGTGCAGTAAAAGCGATTGTACCAATCTTTATGACTGTTTAACATGACCTAAAAAGACACTGTGCTTCCCCTTCTCGTTTAGTTAAACATTTTACACCACCAAATAATTAATCTAATCATTAAATAGGCTCGTTAACTGTTAATTGCTATGTTCATTTCAGAATAATAGTTTTAGTAGATAAACACAAAAAACGTTTAGTACAGGTCTCTCTCTCTCTCTCTCTCTCTCTCTCACTCTCTCTCTCTCTCTCTCTCACTCTCTCTCTCTCTCTCTCTCTCTCTCTCTCTCTCTCTCTCTCTCTCTCTGTGTGTGTGTGTGTGTGTGTGTGCATCTCAAATCCGTTCGTTCGTTCGTTTGTTTGTATATCCTTACCGCGTTTCATAGTGCGTGAATTGCGTGAATTTGCTAAGATAAGTAAATAAATAGCAACCTGAAAAGAAGAAACAAGGAAATAATAAAAAATTGCGGTGTTTAAATTAATTTTGCAGTAGAATCAATTTCACAGTAGATAAAGGTAATCCACGTTAATAAAGTGGATAATGTATCGCAACTACTTTTTTTCATTTTCTTTATTGAGTAACATTTAAAAAAAAAGTATAAAAAAATAGTTAGATCACAAATTTTTGTCACAAAATACCACTAGTGGTATAATAAGGCTCTACAGGAAATTTCAGATAATTTAATTTCTAGTTGCTTTTAAGATTATTAAAAAAAAATATAAATAACTTTCCCTGTAAAAAATTAACAAGAAACCCAGCAAATTGAAACAAGTTCGTATTCTGTGACGATATAGAAGAAAAATTTTTACTAACCATTAGTTATATCTCAAAGTTTAGCGAAGAGAGAAACGTTTAAAAACAACTTACAATTCAATTTATCAGGTCAGATTTATATAAAACCACAAAATTTACCCCTTAATTTGCGTCCCAAGAATTACAGTTTGGCTCAATTTTACGAAGGGCGTAGAAATCAAGACGGAATCTTTCGCCAGCTGACACTCACTAACAAAGCAAATCTGAACTTATATTTGTATGAACTTTCTTCTTTATCTTCATCAGTAGAAAATATCTTGAAATTTTATTACATTCTTCTTGAATCATTCTATATAAAATTACACATAACTTATACATCAATTTTTTTTACTTGATGGGAATTTTTAGCGTTTGAAAAATGACATGTCTGACCGACATTTGAACCAGGGATTTCCACATAAAAGGCCGAAACGCTACCACTCCGCCATGGAGATCGGCTACTGCATTTTTGTTTGTACTCGTACGTAACATTATATAATCTATATACATAAAAATATAAATGTTCGTTTGTTCAAAATCTCCGAAAGTTCTTCACGATTGCTTTGAAATTTTGACACAACATTGCATTCGAATACGCGCGTTTTTATATACCTACTATTTATATACTTAAGATGTCACACCTGCGACAAGTAAAAACATGCCTTTTTTTTAAAAAAAACAGCGCTATCTGTTGGACGTAAAAGCAACAGACGCTGTACTAAATATTTTACGAATCCATTTCAATGTTTCCAATATGTATGTCCGCTATAGACTAAAAAACTACTGGACCGATTTACGCGCGGGGAAAAAGAGGGAAAGGGAAATAGGGAAAAATTCGATAAAGGGAAGAAGGTAAAAAAGGGAAGAATGGAAAAATAGAAAAAAGGAAATGGAAAGAAGATAAAAGAATAGGGGAAAAGAGGAAATAGGATGGGGAAAGGGGAAATAAGGGAAATTTAAATGGGGGATGAAAGGGAAAGAGTAATAAGGAGAAAGGGGAATGTGGCAAAAAATAAAATGGGGAAAGAGGAAAGGTGAGGAGGAAATGACCAGGGGGGAAGGGGGAATGGGAGAAAGGGGAAAGGTTAAATTTTGTGAAGTTCCGTAATGTTTATTTTATTAATGTTTAATCAAACTTTCAATTGTATTCCTTTAATCTATATGTATACTTAAACCTTAATATCATTTAGTGTACGTACAATATGACATATATCGGATAAAAGAATAATTTTTAATGCTGCAAAAATATATATATATATGTGTGTGTGTGTGTGTGTGTGTGTAAAATGTAATTATTATACTTCTCTGCAGAAGCTGATGAAATATTTCTAAAGTGCTACGTAAAATTTCCAAGTTTTTCTACTGGTAGGTAATGATTTTCAGTATATATAGGATTCCAGAAATAATTTGATTTTTTTTTCAGGTACACATCACTTCCGCCTAATTCAATTAATATGTTATCTCTACTAATCGAATCTAAAGTACGTTTGCCGCAATGTACGCCGCATAGTCGAGCTACAAAAAGGGAACTGCTACGTTCGCAAGGTGAACGTGATTTCTTTCTTGCTATTGTACGAGATGTTGCTACTGATTTAGATTTAAAATCATTATCGCAAAAGACAGTGGATAATCTAACCGTAAGTTAATGTTTTATTACTAGCCTACCTGTATTACTTAGTAGTAATTAAAAAAAAATCACCGTAAGAATATTATGGAATTTTTATAGAATCTTATATTGATAATATTGCGTACAATATATATATATATATATATATATATATATATATATATATATATATATATATATATATATATATATGAGCCTATGTGATTCTAAAATTAAGATAAAACTGTATATATTACATAGCCTAATAACTATTCCAACATTACAGGTGCTGCTAGATGCAGACGGTGCATCACTATTCCTGGTAGATGGACCTAGAGGAGGACGACAAACACTAGTATCAAAAGTATTTGACGTTCACAGTGGAGCAAGTAGATTTCTATTACCAGGAGGAGGGGCATCCGGAGATAATGAAGTACAAGTACCTTGGGGTGTTGGCGTCCTCGGCCATGTTGCTGATACGGGAGAAACGGTCAACTTACAAATAGCATGCGAGGTCAGTTAAAAAAAAATTATTTTCTTAAGTAATAATATCCTTCATTGCCCTAAGCGAACTAAATATATACCCAGATCTTTTCAGAATACAATGATTCCATTTAAGACTAGCCCAACGTAACATTTTGCAGTCAGTTGTACCACTAAAACATTAATCAGTATGTAACGCTTTCTAAAAGTAAGTTTGGTGTATCTTTTATCCCTAAGCAGAAACCCATTCCGGTGGGTTTCTGCGGTCTAGTGGTGAACGCGTCATCACATATAAGCCAATTTCGAAGTCGAGAATTCTGAGGTTAAAATGCCAGTAAAGCCAGTTACTTTTATATGGATTTGAATACTAGATCGTGGATACCGGTGTTCTTTGGTGGTTGGGATTCAATTAACCATACATCTCAAGAATGGCCGATCTGTACAAGACTGCATTTCATTTACAATCATACATATCATCCTCTGAAGTAATGCCTTATAGAGATTCTAGAGGCTAAACAGAAAAAAAAAATAGTTCTTAAGCAGAATTCTGTTACGGAACCACTAGTAAAATAGATGGTTGTTAATATTGCCGGTCAGTTATTATAACACCTGTTCTGCGATGCAACAAATCCTCGTTCAGATACATAAAAGTGTAGTTGTTTTAACTGATCCAAATGCCTGTATATACAGATATATTTTGGTTTGTTCAGGATTCAATTAAAGGAACAGTCTCACGAGTAGTTGAATTAATTGAGTAAAAGACTTTTCACTCATACTCACGTCCTACAAAGTATAAACTCAATAACTTCACAGATTGTTTAGCTGTGCCGTGCTCTATCATATTACGTATGATTGGGAGGGAAAGAGGCCTATTTAGGTATTTAAAGAAATCAAAGAAATGCAAAATTTGTCGCGCAATAGGCAAGGAACCCTTGTTTTCTTATTATAATAAAATTAAACCTTAACACTACAATAAACTGGAAAGAAAGGAGTAGGAGGTAATCAGGTAATCAGTACTGTCTAATATTTTATTTCGTGAGTCAGCATCTGGTTACGATGAAAATAACTCAGTAATGGAAACATATTGTTATTGATAAGGATCTGTAAAATTTTATAATTATTACTTTCATACAAAACCGTATGGAAAATTTTGTTATTTGAACTCTTTCCATCGAATCATCTCTTAGAAACGAAGTAATAAATTTCTTTGAAATTTTTAAGTTTAACTATTTAATACGACTGACATACGTTGAACTATTTCAGAAAGTGTAGGTTCAATTTCATTTTCTTCAGGCTATTTTAAACTTGAAGATAGTAAGTCATGAGTAAAAGAATTTCAAATTATTATAAACGTCATTCCCGAGTTGTACGTACTAAGTTGTAAGCATTTAGAACTTTTTATACCGGTTTCTTTATTTGTTTCGAAGCTGCCAACTGAAAAAAATATTTATATTGTGTTCTGTATATAGAGGTGAATGAACCGTATATGGTAATAAAAGCAGAATAATGGTTTCACGTGAATAGCTTGGAAGAAAACATGTCTGTCTTGGAAGAAAATATTATGTAGGTACATAATATATCATACTATACTTTTTTCTCTAAGAAGAAAAACGGCAAAGAAAGGAAGAGATTACTTAATTTAAAAACACTTGTAGCAGTGAGTCCGTGGCTTTATTTACGTAGATACTTAACTAGAAAAAAACTATTCCTAACAATAAAATTATTTTCGCGTTGTCCTTTATTTTTCAAATAAACGTCAGTGTCATCTGTAAAACCTTCGAAACCTTCGCATCATATTAAATGGCATTTCGTCTTAAAATCTTTTCCTTCTTATATCTAAACACACACACACACACACACACACACACACACACACACACACACACACACACACACACACACACACACACACACACACACACACACACACACACACACACACACACACACACACACACACACACACACACACACACACACACACACACACACACACACACACACACACACACACACACACACATATCCAACAATATTTGGAAAAATCAAAATAATTAAATTTACTGAAAAAAGTATAAAACAGAAAAAATAAATTAAGATCCAGTTAATAATAATTAAAAATGAATAACGTAGATCTATCTTAAAATTCAGTTCGTTAAAGGCGACGAATAAAAAATGTATCTTACGACATAATAACACGGTTAAGAGTACGCTTAAAATTATTACAAAAGTTTACATACAACAATTTATAAAAAGAAATTTATTTATTTTTATTTTTTTTAATTCATTAAAATAAAGAAACATAACCCAGGATTTTAGAGACATAGTTATGCGTTTTATATAATTTAATGTAATATTAAACATAACTAGCATTTAAACATTCTTAAATGCAACCTAATTTTTTCGTTATTTATATGTTATCTATAAAAACCTGAAATACACGTATAAAAATGGATTAAATCGAGAATTAAGCATGCTTCCGCATAGTATAACCACACGTTGAAATTGTAATTGAACAAACACAGAGTAATCAATAGATTATAAAATACTAATCCCGGATTTAATATCTGTTACAAATCAAACTAAGTAAACAAAGAAATGAAAAATTCCTGAAAATATTTGAAACGAGATGGAATCTCCAGTTATTATTATTTATTTATACTGTAATTTTTTTTTTCGTAGGCTAAATTTATAAATTCTGGTAACTTGGTGAAATAACCATAGGCTTCAATGTCAAATCCTGAGTTCGATTCCCAGGACCAGTGTGAAATTCGTTATCATTATTTTTTTAAACACAAAAAAGTCACTATAACTTTTGCCAAAGGATATAAAAAACAAATATTGAAATAAATTTTTTTTTTTTTATTATCTATACAAAATTAAACATAGTTGTTTCATCAAAAATTCTCAATTTATAAGAGATATCCATTTAAAAAATTCTGAAATTTTTTATCTTGATGTGAATGTGTGTGTTTATATTTTGTTTTTTTTTTTTTTGTTTGTTTATAGATATTTTCTTGTTATGTAAATTTTCACCTATCAATAAATTAATTTTTAAACAGCCTATCAATTTGAGTAAGTTGTTAGCAGTTCAAATAAAGAGATCAAAGTAACAGCTTCAGCCAATTTTCCCACTAAATGTAAAGTTTAAAAACTGTATTTTATTTAATCAATAAATCATCAATTGGGAAGTAGACGAACAAATTTTGGAAAATACATTTCAATAGCAGTTACCTTATAAATTACTTATAAGATTTATTTTTAAGTAAATTTTTGATATATCGTACTACATAATAAGCGTATAAATAATCATTACATTATTAATTATCACCACATTTTTATTTACCTTATTTTTAGTTTTCAACACGTTTAATTCCAAGTTATAAAACAAACAAAAAATAATAAATTTGAAATCAGAGATGTATTTTTGAAAAAATTAAATATTATATTTAAAATAAGCCTAAGAGCAAGCAAATACCCGTTAGAAACGTCAAAAATTCAAAATTTATTACCAAAGAAAATAATCTACTAGTTTCGCGTATTATCCAAATCTCATTTCCAGGTAAAAATAACAATTAAAATAAATTTTCACTTTCTATAATATAAGAATATAAATAGTGCTGATTGCTTTTCTCGTGCCGAACAACTGACATTCTGCACGTTTCTAGAGATTTAAACCAGAATGCTCAGTCGCCGGAGAGCACCTCTTTGTCAGAAGAAAAAATATCAGAATAAATTTTAAATCATATAGCTTTAATAAAAATGAAGTAAGACGTACACGTATTCATAAACCAGTAGTATATATACCTTGATGATACAACTTGGATGCCGCGAACTTGGATATAGTTATTAACTTTTTTTTGTGTGTAATTCATGCGATTATTTTTTACGGTTTTAATCGTAATTGGTCGTAATTTTTTTTTTTAAATAAATGGATTGTACTGTTATTATATATTACGATAATTCTATTAAATAAATTTCGATAATCAAATTACTTAGTTTTATAAAATATATAATTTGTGAACTACTTTAACAACCAATCTGAGCTTCTTAAGTCTAAGATCCGTCCAATCTATAGGAGATAGCTCATCAAAAACTCAAAAGCCTAGTATCCTGTAGGCTCAGTTAATCACCGAAACACCAACCGGTGCTCGTGAGCAAATTTAAATTAGTAATTGGTAAATTACAGCCACGAAATATTTAACTAAGCCCGCAGCGACGTGCAGAAAACATCAAAGCATGGCGAATAAGCCTGCTAGATTGAATTCAAATAGGAAGTGGTCAAATTCTCCAAAGTAAACAGCTAAGGGATGTTTGTGGTTGTATAGTAGTAAATCCATCATGAAATCCACAGCGATATGTAAAGAGATAGCTCGATATTAGCGGTTAAATTACGCATCGTAATTACTACTACGCTACTACCTGTAGGAAATTGGCCGAGTATCAGATTACATGTTTAAGTATTTAAGGTACACATATCTGGCATTTGACCTTGGTAATTGTTTAAATCACCTTCCCATTTTTTTACAATGATAAAAATAAATAATTTTTAATTTATTCCATTAAGGAAAACATAAATTATTTAATTTTACATTATTTTAGCGTTGTTTTTAAAGTAGACAAATGAAGAGGAAAATTAAATTCTTAACTACTTATTAATATTCAAGACCAACAAAACACCACTAAGCCTTTCGCTTCTTCCTTAAATAAAGAGGTATTTTTTTTTTATTCCAAAAATAAGAAATTAATTAATAATAATAATAATAATATTTCTGTAAAAATAGAGTTTACATTCAAAACGTTTTTACTTCGTTGAACGAACTAAAGGAAGAGTATTGTGACGCAAAAAATTTAGGTTTTCAGATTTCAACGGACATATCCATTTTGACGAACCCTGACTACTTTCGGCGTGACGTCTGAACGTACGTACGTATGTATCTCGCATAACTCAAAAACGATTAACCGTAGGATATTCAAATTTTGGATTTAGCACTGGTGTAAGATGTATAGGCGTTCATTCTCCTCTCCCCGGTAGACCAGATCGGAGTCCGTTAAATTTGCACTCATGTATGAGTTTAACTTAGCGGGGTTCTTTAAGGGAACTAGGTCTAAATTTCGTTGCGATTAACACTTTTAGTGGGAAAGTTGTTCTTTGTTGTTGGTTTATTGCCTCGAATTCGAGACATTCAATGCAATTGGCTCATTAAATGGTTAGAACTAGGCGCGGGGTCTTCAATCCGTGGTTAGGTTTCTAGCTTAGTTCCTGAGGGTGACGTGGTAGCTTTAGGTATCCGTTGTCTGGGGGCTGTGGTACGTGATCAGTTTGAGGGCGAGAAGATGTCCTCCTTTAAAACCACTACTGGCTAGGAAGGGAGGGAGTGGTGTAGCGACCGGACACGCTACGAGGCGGGATCTTCTCTACTCTGGGGGGAATCGAGATGTTGTAAGATCTAGTTGTGCACCTCCCCATTCTGATTACAATCGACTGAACCAAAAGTATCCAAAAAAGCCCAAAATCCAAAAACTTTTGGACTTTTTCTTAACTGCAGTAATAAGCCCTCATTGAGAACTTTTCAACGATATATCATAAGTACTTATTTTCATTGGTTCCAGACTTATAGCCAAATAAAATTTTAATTAATTAAATATTTGGATCTTACAAGGGGAAGGCACATCGATTCGAATCCGACTTCATATACATATGTTTTTTTTTTTTTTAATTTAAATATATTGATATATTAATAATTATTAACCTCAGATTGTAAAAAAATTTGACGATAAATAATAACTCAATAATAACAATAAAAAAAATATTTGTGGAAAAATATCAGAAGTTATTAATCAAATAAAATTAAAATGTACTTTTCATTTTAAAAAAAAAAGGGTATATATAATTTAATAGGCATGCAAGGAAGTCATATGTTGTGCACTTCAGATTTTTTAAATTATTTATATAAGGGTCTCTCATTTATCGTTTTAAGGTTCTCAAAAATACAAATCCCTTAATGAATCTGCGTTAATCAAAGAATTAAACAATATGGAAAATTTTTAAATTTGCATTTTTTGAAAAGAGTCATATCTACAATCACTTATAGAAGCGATAAATGTACTCAGAAAGAATTTATTGGATTCAAGAACATCTTTATCAAAGGTCCAGAAACAAACTTTTGTTATTTTACAACGTTTTTACTAGCCACGACACTTTGAAAAAGAATTGTGTCAATATTCAGATCTTTCCATTTTGAGTTCCGTTTATAAATAAAACTCCGTCTGCAATCCAAAAGAAAAGATAAGGAAGACCAAATTAGAATGGAAGGATATACCCAATAATAGCGAGGAAAACAGGAAAAAAGAACAGAATTAAGGACGCTAGAAAAAATATAGAATAATTATAGGAATTGGTTGGACAATCCAATGTTGAAATGCAAAAGAGTGCAAAAGTTGTTTTCTTTTTTAGTTTTCAGTAGGTACAACAAATTTAAAAAGCACTTATAAAGGGGAGTATTTAGGCCCTTTGGCGGGAAAGAAAGCAAAAACTTCTCCTATATGGTTTTTTGATTTTTTTTTAGAACTCACTTTGAAAAAGTAAAGTTAAATATCACAATACTCAAACTTTTGTTAATTTAGGGAGGGAATAGTGACCTGTAAAAGATAAAAAAAACTGAAAATCTTCGACACCTAAGATATTTTAATCTTCTGTTGTAGTAAGAAAATTATTATGAAAAAAAAACTGGATCTAGAGTCCGTTGGAACAAAAAGGCCTAATCCTCTTTGGGCATCTAATATTTTCCTGAAGATAGAACAAAAACAAAAATACACTTAAAATATCTCAACTTTCAATCTTTATTCATTGTATCAAAAGAAGAACCTAGAGGCCCTTGAGAGTAAAGGAGCAAGAATATTTTTTAAACTTTTTTTTTTGTAAAGGTATTTTAAAAACAGCTCTCATTTTTCAATATTTATATTATTGTAATTGATGGGGCTCAAACCTTTCGGATGTAAGATGGCTAAACTTTTTCTATTTGGTTTTAATTTTTTCTGACGATAAAATAAATTTTCAAAAAGAATGATTAGAATTTCGCAATACTGCTTTTTTTTAATTTAGAGAGAGAGGATAAAAGACAGGTGGGGCAAGGGAGAATGAAACTTTGAACACCACTGTGAATTTTAATTTTTATTGTTAGGGAAATATGTGTTTTGAAAAGCAAAACAATTCTAACATTTTAATATTATGTTCAAGTTTCATAAATTGAAGGGACTAAGGAGACAAAGCCCTTCGGGAGAGACAAGAAAATGTGAATCGCCTTTCTTTCTATATATTTTTTATTTTTTTCTGAAGATAGGACATATTTTGAAAAAGAAAAGTTCGAATACAGAAATAATTTGATTTTTTTTATCTAGTTTAAGGGGCTGACGGCATGGGTGTCCAGACTTCTTTTACCCTGTGTAATATTTTAATTTTTCTGAAATTAACATACTCGTATTTAAGAAAATAAAAACCTGAACAATGAAATATTTTAGTTTTTTACAAGAGTAATTTGGAAGGACTCCGTGGGAAGACAATAATTTAAAATCTGTTCAACCTTAATGCGACGATTCACTTCTGGTCCAAAAAAATTAATTCCATAATTTGGTGGATATGTAATAAATTCTTCTAACAATCTAACTTCAACAATTTAACAATTCAACAATCTAGTTTTTTATTTATATATTATATATCATATCACTATGAAGGGGTATAAAAGGGCGAAAATTTTGGGATATTCGAGATGGTAGTTGAAGATACTCAGAAAGATGTAGATTTTAAATTAGTGCAGGAAATCTTCATATCAGTTCAATTTTTCATGAGATAACACCAGACAAGCACACTGTGTATTTAATAGTATAATTTACTAATTCAGGATTATATTTAGTAAAATCACCAAAATAATTCAAAAATAAATATGTGAACTCTGTGCAGAGAACTAATGCAAAAATTATGAACTAAAGTACCAAATTAAATAATTTAACTTTATACTTCCGTATGTAGATATTTAAAACATTTAAAACAGTTCATTTGCATTTTGTACTGAAATCCAAATACAATTAAAACCTGTGTTTTTTTTTCGAATTACCCATTTAGAGGTGCGTTGGATATTTTTCATGTGTTCTGGTGCTTTCTGTTTTATTCAATACTCTTTCATTCTTTCTGAGGTTGCTTTCTTCTCAAAATGTTCCGCCCTTCTTTTGGATTTTGATTTTTCTTCGGGATAGATTATATTTTCGATTATTTCATCTATCGAATATTTCGATTATTTTATCTATCGATTATTTAATTAATTTAAGTCTTCTTGAATTTGTCTGAACCATTTGTTCTTAATTTTTCTATTTAAAAAAAATTTAAATATTTGTTTTATAAGTCTATTATTGTTCATTCTAAAGATATGACTATAGAAACTAATTCTCCTTATTCTCATGGCAATTTTCAATTATTAAATAAAGGTTATCAGTGAAGATTAATTCAATTTTATTATTTTGAAATTTCGGACCCAATATTTTCCTTATTATTTTTCTTTTCAAGTTATCTGGAATTCCTTTTTATTGCTTAGTGCTAAGGTTTCAGCTTTGTATAGAGCTTCTAGTTTTATTATTGTTTTATAGTGTCTAATCTTTGAGTTCCATGTTGGTGACTTCTATAAAGCACAGTGCATTCGTACAGTTATCTGAGATTTATAGCATCTAAAAAATTCTTGCGCAGTTCTAACAAGAAGATCGACTTTTCGTTATTTTATTTTGTGTAATATAATTATTTTGTTAGTTTTTTTTGCACAAGGAATATACAAACCATAAATTAAATGAAGAAACAAAAAAGAAGTATAATTTTTTTTTATTAAATATTAAAATATGTTTGTTGTTTATAAGAAAATGAAATAATTACGACCATAATTTGATGAAATAATTAAAAATAACGATTAGACTCTACGCACAAGCATTTATTTTTAACTTACAACTGTGACACACTGCATAAACGCGTATGAAAAATACACCAGTACAAAGTCAATATAACCACAATTGAAGTTATGTTGACTGTTGTTGATCTTAAATTGCGCGTAACTGAAGAACGACTCAACCAAACTTTCACATGCAAAACTTCAGATACACTCCTGCAGCATATTTAAATTTCTAATACTTTTTAAAAGAAATTTTAAAGTTTTTGAAAGAAGAATATTTCCCCCCTCCCATAATTACATGTAAATTCAATTATAAGTCAATAATGGCGGTAATAGGTTTGAAAATTTGGTACTCCAGATGATACCATTAGAAAATAAGCGCACGGATGGAGAAATTGGAAATTTATACGTAGCCAATTATGGATTTTGTCAATCGCTGAAAACTGTGGTGAACTTAGCCTCCAATCGTTTATTTGCGGCTAATATAAAAAATAACGAGTGATCTTATTTTAGTGAGATCATTTGTTTTCTGCGAATCATTAAAAGACATTTAATTTATTCATACCCAGCGCATATTTCTTTAACACGTAAAGATACTCCTATTTCTTTCCTCAAGAGGTCCTTTCTTTAAAATATTCATAAATTTATTCTTTACATTATATTTATAAAAATTTTGGATATCAAGAAAACTGATCGCTTTTTATTATAAAACCTTCATTTTTTTAAAAATAATTCTACAAAAAAATAAATATTACTCATATTAAAATCATATAAACTCAAGTTTTACAGATAATTCATAAATTGCAGCCATTCTTAAAGGCTGGTGAACATATGATCGAAAATCATGTGTTCTTCGTTACTGAGATATTTTTATTTGTTGAATAAATCACGTACAGTGAGAGGCAGTCCATAATTGTTGCGAGTAAAATTTAGAACAAAGTCTACAAATCTTTATATCTATTTTTAAGTTTATTTAGATTTTCATTTACAAAAATCAGACAACCCATTTTTGAGATACATATAAAATAGGGTACTAATTTATAAAGAAGATAATAGAATCCTTTTTTGATCGAGGGACACTGAGATGCCCAGTGAACCGTTATGCCTCTGATTCCTAAATTCTGCAACCACGGTAGCTTTAGCTCAGTTCTGTACATTCACTCCTTTTTTTAAGGTATCTTTGAGTTACGCACTACTATTAAAATAAATATTATTACTGAGGTTGTAAACTCGTTAATGGTTTCTTTTTGCATTACTTTAAAGTGTTAATCACCGAAGAAAATATTTTCCAAAATAAAATTAAATAATTGAATTAGGAAAGTCGTATGGAATAGTACACAATACAGTAATAATTTCAATAATTCCCGACCAAAGTCAAACTAAATTCTTTTGTAAAGTAAGAGATAGGCGAAATATAACGATTAAAGGTAGAATATGACCAAAAAAATAAGGTGTCAATAAACAATTTTTAGGCAACTACTATAATCAATTAAGCTTTTAAATTTCGCTATTTTTGCCTATTTTAATCTAATATTGTAATATAGCTCTAAAATGTCCATCCAAATCTATTAAAAAAAAAACATACATGCACACCGCTAAGCACCGCATCAAAATTGAATAAAAAGTTAATTTGACTGCAAATTAAATAATTTAATTGAAACAGTTCCATAAACGAGATCATACCAATTAAAGGTTGCACCAAACTAATTTAAACACAAGTACGCACACAAACACAAACAACATCGACCTTAATCCAAATCTGTTTTAGTGGAAATTGTAAACAGGCTTTAATTATGATTCAAATGTCCTGCCTCTCCACCATAGTACTATATTTTCCAAAATTTCTCTCTTTCCAAAATAATCTTCCCATTAACAACTAAAAATACTTTCCGACCGCACGATGTACTACATACGAAATTAGGTCATGAAAATAGATACAAAATGACAATGGGAACAAAATATTGAAGGAGCAAGGGCATGATTACATTTTATATGCATATACATACCACAAAAAATACATCAATTTACTGAACTATAAACGACAATGTTCAATACGAGCTTTTAATAAAACCATTTTCCCTAAGTTTATTTCGTCAAAAAAACAAAATAACTAAATAACTACTGTTATCAGTTAATAATTAGAACGGTAGTTAACCGATTTTAATCAAACAAATAGGAGAGTTTGCTTCTTTTTGCTGATAAAAATGTATAATATTTATCTCAATTTACAACATGAGTGAATGGAAAATTATTTTTAAATGTTAATGCAATAATTACGTAACATTGTATCTTTATGTATTTTTTGCCACTTCTACTGTTCCGTACTAAGTACAGCGAAGTGAGAATATTAATAAACAGTTTAGTATCCTATAAAATTAACTTTCTTTATTTACTGGTTTTTTTGTTTTTTTGTTTTTTTTTTTACTTTCCCGTCTAGCTCAATAGCAAAGCTATTTCTTAAGAATGGAAAGTATTGTAATCGGTCCAATTTGGGCATATGCGATTTTCACCGGTTCTTTAGGTTTTGACACCTAAGGAACCCAAAAACCGGATAGAAATTTTCTGGATGTTCGTGCGTTCGTATGTATGTATGTATGTATGTATGTATGTGTGTGTGTGTGTGTGTGTGTGTGTGTGTGTGTGTGTGTGTGTGTGTGTGTGTGTGTGTGTGTGTGTGTGTGTGTGTGTGTGTGTGTGTGTGTGTGTGTGTGTGTGTGTGTGTGTGTGTTCGGTGTTAGGTGTCGCATTACACCTAATTTTCTTCCCAAATCAGCTGATTTGGAAGTCGAGAGTTCCAGCGTTCAAGTCTTAGTAAAGTCAATTATTTTTACATGGATTTGAATACTAGATTGTGGATACCGGTGTTCTTTGGTGGTTGGGTTTCAATTAGCCACACCTCTCAGGAATGGTCGAACTGAGACATTACAAGACTACAGTCATACATATCATTCACACTCATCCACTGAAGTATTATCTGAACGGTAATTACCGGAGGCTAAACAGGAAAAGAAAGAAAGGTGTCGCATTACAAATCACCTTATATCTCCAGAACTACTCAACCGATTTTGACCAAGCTTGTTCAGATTGCTTCTAAATATGGGGCATTGATGCCATTAAATTTTCAACTTAAAAGGTCAAGGGGTGAGGCTGTAGAGCAAGATCACCCTCAGTATTTCGAGGTTTCACCTAATGTCTTATTTTTCTTAGGCACATTTGTTAACAATTAAAAAATAATACTAATTTTCCAAAAAATGTTTTTGAAAAATCGCACCCCACCTCAAAAAATTCTCTAAATAAACTAGCGGCTAAGTGCGTAATTAGTACCCCCCCTTTAACCATAAGGAGCGCTAGTGTAGCACTGACGTACAGCTGCTGTAATTCTCTGCTACGTTGTGACGTCACTCGTGACCGGTAGAATTAAATAAATGAATAATATTTAAAGGGTAAAAAAAGTATTTGTAGTGGCCGCCACTACCACCACACCCGCGCGAATGAAATACGGTATACGTGCGCGCTTAAGGTAGAATCATTGAATTAAATAAACAAAAAATATTATATTTAAATAAAATGATAAATTAAGTTATGTATGTGTGTAAGCCGTACATCAGAAAAAAGCCGCGTGACGTGAAAGTCCTACAACTGTGTTGTTAGCTTTTTATATTAAGTACATTTGCATACATCTGTGCTTCATTAGTACATTTAATTTAAAATAGTTTAACGTATTAAAACATTAGTTAAATATTTTAACTAATACTGGACAATATTTTTTTATTATAAACGCTACGACTAGAAAAGTAAACAAATATGTTTTCATTCTATATTTAACCCATTCCTAACTATAAAATCATAAAACTGTTAAGTTCTAAGTCATGCAAGTCTTAAGTCTGTTAAGTCTTAAGTCATGCAATAGATAAAAACATTTTTTTTGCAAAATTTATCATACTGGAAAAATAATATGTGACATGGTAATTTAATTCATATACCGATATCTACACTGATGTCGTATCGTGTCATGTTTATTTGGTTTATTTTTTTTTAGATTTATTTTAGTCTGTGGATATTAATAGCATTAATTAAGTTTAGACTACCAATAGGAACTCTTCTCCCCTATGCTAAACCTTAATTATATTTGTTGTAATAAGAACCGGCTGGAAACTTGAGACTAGTCCGGGATTATTCTCTTACGTATTAGCTAAGAGTTCATTTTTTCCTAAAAGAAACTTCCCCTTAGGAAGCTTCTAACTTCTTCCTTAGGGGTTGAAAAGGGGTGTAAACTTTTATCAAAAGCAGCTTGAAATTCAAAACATGCTAACAACTGCAATATTCAATGAGAATACATTTCTGAATTTTACCTTTAAACCGACCAAAAATATAATGAAAGTGGATTAAGGTTGTTGGGTCCAGTATTCCCAAATATTTTTCTATTTAATAGTAAAAACGTTGGAATTCAGATCCGTATAGGGCTTTCTTTTTTAAAATCCACAAAAGGGAGAAACAGGAAAAGAATGATTTCTTAATTTTCATGGATATTTCTAAAGCAACAACATGAAATAAAATTCCATCATAGATTCTTATTATAAAATGTTATGTTAACGCAAACGTATATCGGATGAAAACGTAAAAAATGAGATGAGATAAATAGTACAACTCAAAAGGAGTCGGAGTTGAAAAAATTTATCTTTTCACCTTGTACTGTTACTCCGAATCTAAATTGTTCTTTAACATCATTAACTGCTAGTTCCATGTAAAGATTAAAAAGTAACGGAGATAGGGAACATCCTTGTCGGACTGCCTTTTTTATTACGGCTTCTTTCTTATGTTCTTCAATTGTTACTATTGCTGTTTGGTTCCTGTACATGTTAGCAATTGTTCTTCTATCTAATTGTTCTTCTAGGTATTTGAACCCTAATTTTTTTTAAATGCTGAACATTTTATTCCAGTCTACGTTATCGAATGCCTTTTCTAGGTCTATAAACGCCAAGTATGTTGGTTTGTTTTTTCTTTAATCTTCCTTCTACTATTAATCTGAGGCCTAAAATTGCTTCCCTTGTCCCTATACTTTTCCTGAAACCAAATTGGTCTTCTCCTAACACTTCCTCCACTCTCCTCTCAATTCTTCTGTATAGAATTTCTAGTTAAGATTTTTGATGCATGACTAGTTAAACTGATTGTTCTCTATTCTCACATTTATCTGCCCCTGCTTTCTTTGGTATCATTACTATAACACTTTTTTTGAAGTCTGACGGAAATTACCCTTTTTCATAAATATTACACACCAGTTTGTATAATCTATCAATCGCTTCCTCACCTGCACTGCGCAGTAATTCTACAGGTATTCCGTCTATTCCAGGAGCCTTTCTGCCATTTAAATCTTTTAATGCTCTCTTAAATTCAGATCTCAGTATTGTTTCTCCCATTTCATCCTCCTCAACTTCCTCTTCTTCCTCTATAACACCATTTTCTAATTCATTTCCTCCGTATAACTCTTCAATATATTCCACCCATCTATCGACTTTACCTTTCGTATTATATATTGGTGTACCATCTTTGTTTAACACATTATTAGATTTTAATTTATGTACCCCAAAATTTTCCTTAACTTTCCTGTATGCTCCGTCTATTTTACCAATGTTCATTTCTCTTTCCACTTCTGAACACTTTTCTTTAATCCACTCTTCTTTCGCCAGTTTGCACTTCCTGTTTATAGCATTTCTTAATTGCCGATAGTTCCTTTTACTTTCTTCATCACTAGCATTCTTATATTTTCTACGTTCTTCCATCAGCTGCAATATATCGTCTGAAACCCAAGGTTTTCTACCAGTTCTCTTTATTCCACCTAAGTTTGCTTCTGCTGATTTAAGAATTTCCTTTTTAACATTCTCCCATTCTTCTTCTACATTTACAACCTTATCTTTTTTACTCAAACCTCTTGCGATGTCCTCCTCAAAAATCTTCTTTACCTCCTCTTCCTCAAGCTTCTCTAAATTCCACCGATTCATCTGACACCTTTTCTTCAGGTTTTTAAACCCCAATCTACATTTCATTATCACCAAATTATGGTCGCTATCAATGTCTGCTCCAGGGTAAGTTTTGCAGTCAACGAGTTGATTTCTAAATCTTTGCTTAACCATGATATAATCTATCTGATACCTTGCAGTATCGCCTGGCTTTTTCCAAGTGTATATTCTTCTATTGTGATTTTTAAATTGGGTGTTGGCAATTACTAAATTATACTTCGTGCAAAACTCTATAAGTCGGTCCCCTCTTTCATTCCTTTTGCCCAGCCCGTATTCACCCACTATATTTCCTTCCTTGCCTTTTCCCATGCTTGCATTCCAATCTCCACTATTATTAAATTTTCATCTCCTTTTACGTGTTTAATTGCTTCATCAATCTCTTCGTATACACACTCTACCTCATCATCATCATGGGCGCTTGTAGGCATATAGACGTTAACAATCGTTGTCGGTTTAGGTTTTGATTTTATCCTTATTACAATGATTCTGTCGCTATGCGTCTTGAAATACTCCACTCCCCTCCCTATCTTCTTGTTCATCACGAAACCTACTCCTGCCTGCCCATTATTTGACGCTGAGTTAATTACTCTAAAATTACCTGTCCAAAAGTCGCCTTCCTCTTCCCACCGAATATAAACATATTTATACACCGATTATAAATATATGTATGTAAAACATTTTTTCATCCGCTCTAACGGAAGCAAATCTTAACCCATTTTGACGAAAATTGGGGGGAAGGGGATATTAAACCTGTTGGGAATGAGCTCTCTCTACTGATTTTCAAAAATCAGTTCACTGGAACTTGTGTTAGAGCCAAAAAACGGGGTTCATGGAGATATTTTCAGGTTTCTTCGTTCTACTACGCGAAAATTTTAACCAATTTGATGGAAGTTGGTAGGGTGATCTAAACCTTGTAGAAAAAACCTTACTGATTTTCAAGCGAATCGGTTCACAGGAACCGTTGTTAGAGTCAAAAAATTGGGTAACTGGATACGTTTTTAAGGTTAATTAAAAGCAGAAATCCGCCCTTTTGATGCACTTACTGCGACAAAGTTTTTTTCTGTATTGAAAAGTTGGGTCTTTTCCCAGTAAAAGCCTTTGCTTCCTGACTGTTGGCGTTTTCATACTTATAGATAAGTAAGCGAACCTTGTATAATGGTCATCTGGAAAAGTAATGATATACGTAATAACGATATACTATTTAAAAAATAATAATTAATGAGAATGCTAGATTTTTCCTTCAAATTAGTTTATACTAGCATCCCTGTAGCGGCTTAGCCCGCGTTATATGGTTAGTTGCGTTTCCCGTCGCGCTCAGGGCTAAGTTCGTCCTTCCCGTCTAGCCAGGGAGCTCTGCTCCCTGGATCCCCCATGTTCATTAAACTTATTCTTGTTAGAATAATACTGATAAATAAAAATTAAAGCCTGTTCAGTTTATAAAAACTATCACTGTATTGTAATTTCTAAAAAGAAACAGCAGTTTGGTCAATGCAGGACCCGAAACTTTGAATGAAGTTTCTGAAAAACCTATTTCTAGATTTTTTAAAAATTCGACCTTGAAGTGGTGAAGAAAGGTAAAAAAAAGTCTGATCAATTATTATAAATTTTTCCCATTTCCGACTACAATAACGAGATTAGTTTCATTAGATTTGGGCTTGCAAATACTCTTCTGATGATTATAAACCATTTTCGGGTTTTTTGAATTTCGATTTTTCAAGAGATACCACGGCGTATGACGCGGCCGCTCGACCAACACAGCCACTGCCACTGTTAGTGTACGCGCGACGCGATTGACTGCACATGCCTCCGCTCCGGTTACTTGACTAAAAAATATAAAATTAAATAAATTAAAGAATTAAAAAAAAAGAAGAGAAACAATGTGTGGTCACCTCCTCTAGAGTTTTCTGGATAAGTTTAAGGCAACCCCTAAAATAATCTTCAATAAAAACACTGATAAAAATAATCGTTCACATCGACTCACTGGTTCTCGAGTTTAAACGAACATTAATAACATAAATACGAACAATCTGATTTAAATATTAAATTAATAGAAAGTCGAATTAATGGAAATGTCTTATGTAATTAAAATTTGCCAAGACAAAAAAAAAAATTAATGAAATTAAAATTGTCATATCGTTTTGTATCTTCGGATATGAAGATATGGATGTGGGTCTAGTACGTGTACATAAAAATTAAAGCAATTATTAGATTAATATCAACGTTGTAATTCTCTCTACATAATTAAAATATAATATAAAATACCTCTCCATCTTCCTTTCTACTCATTTCTTTTAATTAATTTCTGAAAAATATTCCTTCTTCAATTTGATCGGAAGTTTTTCAAGCCTTAATACTTTTCACCAGATTGATCAATCAAGTCAATGATTCATTTTCTATATGAATCCATCGGCTGGTTTCGTTGCAAGTTCCATCCAAAAAACTTAACTGAATATTTTTTAAAACGAAAAATAATAATGTTTACATAAACGATTTAAGGTATTTCTCATCCTTTTTTTTTTTTCATTTGTTAGTATCGGATTGTTATACCTAAAGATATATCATCTGATATCATTTAATATTCCTGGAATTTTCCAGTAAAAATTAGGGAAAACTAGTAAGAAAACTTAAAAATTATACATATTTCCTCATTCAAGAGGGCCTTAACTCAAACTTTATAGCAGTTTCTTTACTTTATTTCTTTACTTTACTTTTATATAACTGTGGCTACCGAAGACTTGCTCTCGATAGACTACAACTAATTACGAGGAAAATTAAAAGCAACCACTGAACTGAATTAAGTTGAGCCGTTAAAGTATGTAAGTGTGTAAGTAAAGAATTATCAAAATAAAATATTTTTTTTTTTAGTAAAATTTTGAGTTACAGAACTCATGGTGACTCTATATCTCCCAACCCTAGAACAATTTAACTAAAATCAAATGACAACAACGATCCATATTTAGAAATCATTGTATCCATAACTAACGAAAAAATCGGTTAATCCAGGCTGAAGATATCAACAAAAGAGGGGAAAATTAAACGTATTATCCCCAACGAAGCTAGTCAAACACTTAACTAAAGTGATATACTGATGTAGTGGAATTATCTAATTAGTACAAGAATATGAATTTGAATCCATAAATGACCAAAAAACTCTTTTACCGCTACTCCTTATCAGGTTTGGTAAGACCAAATAGTACTAGAAAGTATTTTATATACCTAAGGGGCATAACCTATGTGAAAAAATCTACATACCTTTTGAGTAATTTTCAGATGCGGAACCTATAATATTCATATCTCCCTGCCACTTTGATCAATTGTTACCAATATTCAACGGCATCAATGCCTCATATACAAAATCATCATGTCAAATTATACTCAAATCGGCTCATCCAGTCTGGAAATATCAAGCAAAAAACAAATCATAGATACATACCTACACACACGTATGTACATACACACTTCCCGAATTTTTTAATAATTTTTTTTTTTTTTTTTTTTTTTTTTTAGAAAAGTTCATGAATCATTAAAATCTTGCAAAACCCCAATACGAAGAAATTTTGATTCGATTAGCATATTTTCCTTTTTATAGTAGGCTATAGTCTAATATAGTTATACAGTATAATTACTATATACAGCCGGGAAAGAAACAACCTCACTAGAAAGCGTTTTGTCCAATTCTTCGTTAAATCTCGACTTACGAAAAGCGCCAAATTAAAATCTCCTTACTAATCCTTAATTTAATAACGAAATCTAAAGAAAAAATTAAAATATATTATTTTTACTGTGAATCTTCTGAAGTTAGTTTTATTTTTATTAATTAAAGGAAAATATGCTAGTCGAATCAAATTTTTCTCGTTTGGGGTTTTTGCAAGTTTTTGATGATTGATGATCCTCTCTAACACAAAAAAATTTTACTGTTAAAAAATTCTGGATGTATGTACATACGTATTTATGTATGTTGGCTTGTTTTTTTGCTTGATATCTTCAGATTGGATGAACCAATTTGACACGGTTATTACTGTATATGAGGCATTGATGCTACTGAATTTTGCTAACAATTGATGAAGGTAGCAAGGAGATTTTTTAGATTTCGTATCTAAAAATTACTCAAAACGTAGGTGAATTTTTTCACATAGTTTATGCCCCTTAAGTATCTAAAATACTTTGTAATGATGTATGGTCTTATTCAAATCTCCATAAAGGAATGGAAAAGACTTTTTTTGTCATTTCTAGATTCAAAATCACGTTCTTGTATTAATATCTAATTTTAACAAATTATTTTGATTACTAGAGTTGTTAAAAAACCAGATCGAGAATGTCTGAAAAAACAAAACAAAAAAGAATTGTTCTGTTTATAATTTTAAAAAAGAATCATTGTAATCGGTCAATTTGGAGAAAAGTAAGTCTATAACAATCAGACAAAAAGAAAATACGATTGAACTGAAAAAATATCATTACTTATCGAGCCATTTCCGGGCTATAGGATCCCTCTACCGGAAAAAATGTTTTCTACTTTCTCTTCTTTCACAATACGTAAAAACAGTCCATTTATTATTTTGATTAAAGTGTTGTAATTTCTTTTAGTACTCGAGAAATTTTTAAGAAAACTTTTATTTCATTGGATTCATCTCCATAGTTAACATTAAAGTATATAAGCAGGGAGTATAATACGAAAATACCATAATTATATTTTAATAAGGAATTATTCAGTATTTTTAAAAACATTTTAAATTTTAAATTATAACGAGATCGACATAAAATTACACAATTTCGAAAAAAAGAAGCTTTCTGTTATTTCCATGGTTCGTATAAATAAAATTTGTTTTAAAAAATTTTAATTTAATTACAATTTTCCAGAAATAATCATATAATTCAAATTCATCACTTAAATAATATTCCGTTATTTATGGATAGTAATTATTTACACAGTTATATTCCTATATGTATATACATATAGTCAATAACTATATGGACAGTTATTATATCCCAAATCTCTCACTAAAAAACTGTAAAAAAAAAGAAGAGGTGTTTAGGGAGAGAGAACTAAAACAGTGTAGTCTACAGTAATAAAAATATAACAGTAAAAATAGCAAAGAGGTAATAAATTTATAAATCGTAAAATATTCGTGTTAGAGTAGTTATATTAGTTACAACATACATACACTGTACATATATATATATATATATATATATATATATATATACTCGTATAGTATATAATAGCCTGTCAATTCTTTGGAGACTGTTTTAATACCAGTCGTATAATAAAATGCTATACCCCGTTATACCCTCCCACTAGTCAATTCAAATCATTATTGCATTTATACACCACACTTAAGCAATAAAATACATTCAGATAAGTTTTATAACAAATAAAAACTGATTACATTTTCATAATGAAATATAAACGCCTGTATTCTTTCTCGGTATGTTAGTGTCATACATACACTAATAATTTTTAGTTCAGTTAAAATAAAATCATTAATGTTAAAATAAAACCAAAGTACAACAAACCGTTCTTATTTCAATAAATTATGAAATTGGAATAGTTTACTATTGTATCATATCATATTAAAACTAAATTACTATATCACATTAATTATAAACTTTACTGCGATAGTAAAGTTTATAATTGCGATAGTAATTTAATTAAAAATTAAGATTAGACTAATTTACATTTAATTAATTTAAAAATTCGACCTTACAAATAAGGTAATCGCTTCATTATCTTCAATATAACGTAATTTAAAGTAAATTATAACTTAAATTTATTTTATTCTGAATTAGTTAAACTTTATTTCTATTTAAAGTTTATATAAGTTTAGAAAATCGCGGTATGAAAAATGCTCCAAGACAAGTAACCTGCTTCTAATATGTGTTTGTGCTACGGAATTTCTAAAGGGAGAAAATATGCCATTTTTTTTTTACCGTGTTTTCCAAATTACAATGTTTTTCTTGAAAATACTTAGAATATCACAATGATATCAGGGTACATTATTCTATAATAAAATACTGTGCTAATATGACGGCTAAAAAATGAAAAATATTATATACCCCCCCCTTTTTTGATTGTAATCGACTGAATCAAAAGTGTCCAAAAAATTATTGCAGGTTTTCTTAACTGCAGTAATAAGCCCTCATTGAGAGCTTTTCAACGATATATCATAAGTGGTACTTATTTTCACTGGTTCCAGGGTTGTAGCCAAATAAAATTTTAATTAATTAAATATTTGAAAATTAGGGGAAGGCACATCGAGTTCAAATCAGACTTCATCTTCTTTTTTTTAACAATTTTTTTTTTTTTAATTTAATTATTTTGATTTATTAATAATTATTAACCTATCAATGCAAAAAAAAAAATTTACGATGAATAATAATTCAATAACAAAAAAAAAATCAGAAGCTTTTAATGAAATAAAATTTTACGTACTTTTAATTTTAAAAAAATGTGTAAATGTAATTTAATAGGCATACAAGGAAGTCATCTGTCCACATCAAATTTCTTGTTTAAAGTAGTTTATGGAAAAACAATACACAGAGGAAATGAGCTACATTTGCTTTTCCTGAATGTAAAAAAGCCTACGATAGTATGCCAGTAAACAAGGTATGGGAAATGCACAAAAGAGTAGGAATAAGCTTAGCGCTTAAAAATGAAACAAAAGCAGACTATATAATAATAATATAATGCTGCAGCAGGATAAAAGAAGGAAATTGTCTGTCATCAATATTTTTAGTAAACAAAGATCTGTGGCAAGAACGTTGTTTATCTCCAGAATTATTTAAGGTATATATTAGTGAAGTATTGAGAGAGTGGTCAAGGAAGTGTAGGTACATGGGAGTAAAAGTACAGGATGAAAATGTTTATACCCTGCTCTTTGCCGATGATCAAGTACTTCTAGCAGAAAATGAAGAAGACACGACACACATGACCAGGAAGTTACTTGAAGAATACAAAAAGTGGGGTTTAGAGATTAGTAACCAAAAATCACAGTATTCCATTGTTGGAGCTGATGATGGAGATGATTTTTATTTAGATGATTCAAAAATAAGTAGAGTTAAAGAATCGCGCTATTTGGGAGTACTTTTTGTAAATGATGGTAGAGATGAAAAAGAGATTAGGAACTGAGTAAGCAACGGGAAAGTTATGACAAGAGTGCTGCACTCACTAATGGAATTTGAACATCTCAAAGAGAACAAAGAAACAGGGTTTTAGAAGTATGATAGAGAGTTGTGTCACTTATGCAACTGAAGTATGGGTGACAAAACAAAGGATGATACAAATTTTTCAGGTAATGGAGATGAATTTTTGGAGACGCTGCTCTAAAGTGACTCGTAAAGATAAAGTAATTAATGAGGTCATAAGAAAAGAAATGAAACTCGACTCAGGGATTATAGATGCCATTGAACGAAAACAATTGCAATGGTACAATCACCTAAAAAAATTGATTCAGCGAGGCTTCCAAAAATAGCATATGAATAGATTCCCCAAGAAAGGAGAAAGCGTGGAAGACCAAGATGTACATGAAAAAGAAAAAATAAATGAGGTCATAAGGAGAAGAGGGATTGATGAGTCAAAATGGAGTGTAAAATCTGGGAAACGGTCCATAGACTGTAATGACTGCATATAACAGTATAACAATAAGTTCCACCAATTTTTTTTTTAAATACCACGGTCGTTCGGCAAGTTCTCTTCCCCACACAGAGTTGACACAAGTATGACCAAATGAATATGATTCTTTAGATGACATTCTGCAAAGTTTCAGACGAGGTCGTTTAGTTGTTTGTTTGTTGTGATTGAGGAAAAGCAAACAAGTTTTGAAATTTTCTGAAAAATAGATAAATAAAAGTTTGAGTTTTTATAAAATAATTTTTTTTAAAGTTTTAACCCCCAGATCTTTTTATTTTTACGTCAGATGTAAAATAGATTTAGATTTTACTTTAAAAAGATTCTTCCCCTTCGTTTTCAACAGTTAAAAAAGGTGGCCTGATAAATTTAAACGTGTCTTATATACATTAAAGATAATAAACATTTGGAATGCCCAAAAACCACTAAAACCGACGAAATCGTAAAAAAATCCACAATGCCGAATTAAATGATTGCCAAATGAAGGTTACTTGAGCTTACTGACATTGTAAACATCTCTATACATTTTCCATGATATTTTGGATATCAAAAATCCTTCTGCTTGATGGTTACCACATATGTTAACTGTTGGTTAAAAATGCATTCGGCTGAACACTCAAGACTTATTTAAACAAGATTTCGCTGAGTTTCTTAGATGTTTTATAATTGTAGATAAAGATCTATTCACCATCACACGCCAGAGGCCAAGCAGCAGTCTAAACAGTCTCCCACTTCCAGTGGGTGAAAGTGCGCCAAAGAAAATGAAAAGGTTTTCATATGCAGGAAAGGTTATGGCTACAGTTTTTAGGAATCTAACAGTGTGGTGCTCTTAGACTACTTGGAAAAAGGCATGATCATCATCAATAAAGCGTATTATGCTTCATTGACCGATTACATATATATCACCATATCAAGCCAATTCAAGGGCAGGAAATGTATGAAGCAACAAATTAACATAATTCTACAATGAAACAATGCATTATACACATTTTTACAGTATCATTTGACCGATTGAAGGATGTTATTCAGATTAAATCTGACCACATCTGCACAAAAAGAAAGTGCTCTTTCACCACAATAATGTGCTTGCACACTCATCTTAAGTTGTTATTGTAAAACTCCGTGACATATGCTTCAAAGTGCTTCTATATGCACCGTATTTGTCAAATTTTGTTCCCAACGATTATTTCCACTTCCCAAACCTGAAAAATGGCTCTCTGAACAAAGGCTCACTCACCTGAGATAAAAACTAAGACAACCAGTTATTTTACAGAGTTGAACAAATCACATTACACTGAGAGTATTAAAAAGTGCAAAAATCATTAGTTTATTAAATGTATTGCAAGGTGACTTCAATAAAAACATTAAAAAAGGCTTCTGAAAAATTTTGTTGTTTTTGTCAGGCTGAGAACTTTCCAAATGACCCTCTTAAGTTCAGTACAATTTAAATTTTAAAAAGATATAAAATTAATCTTTATTATAAATAAATCTACCAGAACATATTTCATGAGATTGAAGATTAAATCTTCCCTGATGGAAGAAAGAAAAAAACAAAGCAGATGGCAACACTTGTACAAATAAGAATATAATCAATAACTTTTAATCAAGACTTTATAATTTTTAACTCTGTAGATCTGAAAATGTCAAGAAATACAATTTTCTGGGAGGATGGGACAATATTTTTAATAAAGTAAAATCTTTCATATTATATACTATGTAATAACCAAAAGAGTAAAATACAATAAACAAGCCTAAATGAGGAAAATAATTATAAATTTAAAAAAGCTTTTGAAAATCTGTATAAAATTTTTAAAATACTTGTAATTTAGATATGTTCATATAAATTTCTCTTATTGTTTGTCTTATTTTCTAAGAGCAAAGAGCGAAACAACATTTTCAGTGGAAGCTGCAAATAGAAAAATTGAAAAGAGAAGAAAAAATTTAAACTCTGAATTCTAAGAAAGTCAAAAAAACAAAATTAAAATAGAAAAACAAATACCTCCAAGGTTAGAAGAAAATACATTAACTAATCTGATGAATAAATAGATTGCAAAATGAATTAGGCTTCCAGTTCATGCCCATGATTATCATATATGTACAATGATAATAATAAATGAATTAATTTGCATGTAAAGTATAACTTTCTTATTACAGAACTGAAGATATAACTAAACTTATTATGCAGAATAATTTTCACTTTTTTTTCTTATGAATATTCCAGAAGTCTCCTGATACTTAATACAGCTTTCTGGATTCAGGGCCCATAGGCAGCCACATCCCTTTTTCGTGATGTGTGAGTAAGGTTTAGTCTTGTAGACTCAGACCGACCATACCCGAGACATGTGGTTAATTGAAACCCAACCATCAACAAATACTGGTATCCACGATTAAAGATTCATATCCAAATAAAAGCAGCCAACTTTATTAGGGTTCGAACCTGAGAAATCTCGACTTTGATATCAGCTGATTTACAAATTACCCTTTCCAGCAAGAGTTGGATTGCTATGTATACAGAATTCAAACATAGTACAACACTTAACAATTACTTATCAGTCCTAACACAATGAACTGTTGTACAATTAGCATAACAATATTAAACAATTTTGAAGACCATTATTCAGAATAGTAACTTCAACTTGATTCAAGGAGTGTATTAGATGAATGTAGATGTCAGTCCTTACATTATTTATCTGTTTCCTTTTAATGTAACATTCACTGATTTTTCAACTGTTATTGATAATTGACTGTCTTTTGCATTTCATAGATTTTACATAATATTATTCACATCATGAATAATATTATAAAATCAAAGTATTTATACATTTTTTTATATGGTAGATCAATAATGTACATGAAAGATAAGGTAATAAAATACATACCAGATGTAGCTAGTAATTACTAAGTTATACTGTACTGTTTTCAAGTACAGTGCACAATTTTAATGCAATTTGCAAAAGGTAGTTTTAGTTGTGTACTTAAACTTTCAAATCTAGAATTAAACAACTTCAACTAACTAAGGTAGTTACAAACCTCTTAACAACAAAACTGTTGTCTGAAACTTTTTTAATCCTTGAACTAAGCTTACAAATGTGAATATCTCTGATCATTTTTTTAAATGAAAAAAGTTTTTTTAATTTGATGAAATTTTAATGTGAAATAACTAAGAAAAATTCAGAATTTATATTTTCAAACCCTAAAATAAGTTTTTAGTCATAATAATTAATAAAAAAAAAAAAAAATTATTCAAATCAATTGTACACGAAAGAGTTTTTAATTTATACTTTACACTAATTTTTATTTATAATTTTATTTTTTTCAAACCACAATCAGTAAATAAGTGATGAAGGCTTACAATATTTATTCTGTTATATATATTCATCTCTTCTACTGATTTACAAATCATTATATGAAATATAATGATCTAAAAATTTTCTAATTTGACATTTTCTAATGGAAGCATTTTTTAAAGAAATTTTCTAAGGGAAAAAGCAAACTGCTTTACTATAATAATTATTCGCTTAGTATGCTTCATCAATACTACCTAGGCTTTGAATCACATCTAATAACAGCATGGATGAAGTTTAATCAGACTTCAGATTAACAGGTTATACACGCATTCAGAATTATTTCAGATTTTTCCATTAGCAACGAAACCAATTAGTAAAAAATATTATATAAATCTCTTGATATTATGATTCTGAACCCATTAATCACTTGAAAATATTGATATCAAGTGAAGCATTATATACAGCAAAGCGACAAGATTGAAAATGACAACGAATATAATTGATACAAATACATTACACAATAAATAAAAACATAAATGTATTAAATAAAAATGTAAAAGTATTGAAAACACCTAAGGTTACTTAATTTTATAATAAAAGAAAGTCTAAATTAAATTCTTGAATTCATATGATCATCCATAAGTATCTAGTTATCTAAGGCTGGTGTGTTTTTATTCTGGCATATAGGCAGTTGTATCTTTTTTTCAGAGAGCATGTAGCTTATTACATATCTGAGCTATTACAGAGATAAATTTACCTAGCTCACAGGTAAGTTGTGAGTTAAAAAATAAAACTTGATAGTGGCCAGAAACAACATAAAACAGCCATCACCAATAAAATGAAACTGATTCAATGAGAATTTGAACTTCAACCTTCTAGACAGGAATACAAACTGCTAAAACTTCTCCACCAACTAGATACTTAAGTCTGTCAGTAAAACCTACTATTTTACCTGAACACAGAACAGTTCCTCTGTGGGTTGACTTCCTCTTCCTCGTACCTTCTTCTTTTATGGTTCATTTCTTCTTTTTTGGATGAATCCCATGGGAATTAAATCCACTCCTGTTGTTCCACTTTTGATATTATGTTAGCAGTTTCTGTTAACCAACAGCTTGTTATTGCTTCTTTATTAGAAGTTCAAGATGGTGACACTATGCCAGTGAGACTGTCCAAGGACTCTCTTTTCTGATTAGGAGTTGCCAACATGCAAGCTCTGAGGTAACTGTAAAATAAAAATAGGCCTTCTATTTCTCATAAAATCAAACTTAATGTAAAGCCTGTAAAGGAATATTAAAATCAGAATACATAAAGCATACAACTGATATACAAAATGTAGGAAAAAGATTTAAAATTTTCCTCAAAAAAAAAACAGAATATAAAATAATATTGATCTGTTTCAAATTGTTAATGTTACTAATTGATTATAGGTTCTACATGTTACTCATCAACTAGTAATATGTCTCCAAAGCATAAAATTACTTTACAAATAACATCTCCTGTATACACAGATTAATTTTTCTGAATATACAAAAAAATAAAATGAAATATTTATCTACAGGAAAAAGAGTGATATCAGTTTTATTCATGTCATTACTATTAGCTTAGATTCTTACAGTAAATGAAATTTCAACCAAGACATTCTTGGATTCAGGAAATAAAAACATGGCCTTAGTTTAGTTTTTATTTTTATTTATTTATTTTTATTGCATTATATCAATTTTATAGTAACTCAGAATACTTAAAAATGCTAAAATTGTTTTACCACTAATGGAGCTGAGAAAGGATGAGAATTTTTTTCAGTTTCTCCCATCTTCACAACTACAGAAAAAAAGTTCTTGTTTCAGTATGATTTTTAAAATAAAAAACTCATGAGCAGGTTTTTTGTTATACCTATTTATTTACATCTCTAAAAGCCAGCCATTAAATTAAAGTACAAAAAAAATGTATTGAAAAACCAGGTGGTGCATTGTAAATTACTGACAAAAGTATTGATATCAATAATACTGATAAAAAAAATACTGAGATAAGGTAAAGGTTATATTTTCTTTTTTCCAATATTGAACCAATTTTATTTTTAATTTCCCATATAAATATATTTGCTAAATAACTGAATAAAACTTAGTCCTGATAAAGTATGCTGAATAAGTTTAATAATTACTTAGAGTTAGGAAAATTACATTTTACTATTACTGATAAGTAATAACTGAAAGGAATCAGTATTTTTGTGTAGTGTACTGAATTATTTCAGTACTTCCTGATAAAATAATTCATTCTCAGCAACATGCCTCAATACATTTGTCAATTAAGTCGCTACATTATCTTTGCTGTTTATTCCTGCAGTTTGTTGTAAGACTTACAACTTGTTCCTTTATTGAAAAATATATTTAATACTAGAAATGTCTAGTGACAACAAAAGTGAAACACAATTTGACAGATCATTAACATAAGCAGAGTGCAATAGAGCTGCATTTATTAATGCACTAAAGAATACAATCGTTTTGAATAGACTGTTATTGGAAAAAATAGTTCTAGACAAAAAAAAATGCTTGGAATGAAATAAAAAATGATTATGGAAAAATATTGGAGAAACTATTTCCAAAGAAAAAGTAATGAGGATCTTAAATAACCTAAAAACTGAAATAAAAAAGAAAATAGATACAAAGACAACAGGTAACAAAGTATAAATATAAAAGCATGACAAAAAGATTTTATTGAGATACCGGAAAAATATGAAAACCCTACTGTAAATAAAATGCTGTAAGGCTTGCTGTGGGATTGTTACAAAACAAAAATGTTGCGAATCAAGTGTGGCAAATGAAGACCAAGCACATTTTCTGAAGCTACTAGTCAAATTTCATAAAAGAAAAGAGCTATTCAGAAAAAAAAGAAAAAGAGGTACAAGACTGAAGAATCTGTTGGTTTATCCACTGTTCAGTTACAGCGACTGGTTCTTATTGACTGGCTGAACTTGATCAGAACACAAAAGAAACACAAAGAATTAAAAATGCAGCTTTTATACAACAGAATTAGAAATCAGAAATAACCCCTCCTAACACAAAACAGGGAGACAAAATTTTTCATTCTCAGATAATCTTCTTTTGAATTAATTTTTCTGACTGCATTTTACTTTTATATTAAATAAAATAAATAAATAATTTTTTCTTCAACACTTTTTCTGAAATTAAAAAACATACAAAAACAAGTGATAAACTTGTTTAAAACTCCATTTTTCTCTAGCTTCATCTTGTTTTCATCTAGTTTCATCAGTGTTTTCAAGTTTTCTCTAATTTCATCTATGGTTTGGGGAAAATTAATCTGATCAGCAGCTTTGGAAGTAACTTTCTCTAGAACATTGTTAAATATTTTATTAACTGTAGTTCTGTGAATTCTGAAATCTTCGACAACACTCTTTTGGTATCCCGGATTAGACAAGCATCTTAAAAATACTTCCATTTTACACTGAGCACTTACAGTCTCTCCTCTTGTTTCATTAGTTTAGTTAATTTTTATTTTTAAACTTATTAATTTTATTTGAAATGATTTAATTATTTAAAATGATATATTTATCATTTATAATGGTGATTTTAATTTAAAATGAGATATTTATCATTTATAATGATTATTATAATTTAAAATGATATAAGTAATAAAATTAATAAGTTTAAAAATAAAAATGATAACAAAAAGTTAATTTATAATAAAAATTTAATAATAAATAAAAACAAAATATATAAACTAAAAAACAAATTAAAAGAAAATAATTGTATAGTGATAAAATCTGATAAAACAAGAACTCCCATTATTATTTCAATTGATGAATACAATGATTCAATAAATAAATATATAAATGAAAGTGGTTTTAAAAAAATGAATGACCCAACCAATAGTTTTTTTAAGAATTACAAAAGACCTCATAGTTAAATACAAAGAAATATTTAATTACAATAGCAAATTAAAATATCATAGCAGATTATATACATATAAACCTTATGCCCCAAAACTCTCAGGTCTTCCAAAATACATAAAGTATCCCTATGAGATTAATGAATTTCAAAACAGCCCCAAGTTATATAATTACCAAAATTAATGATAAAGTAATTACATCAAAGATAAATTTAGAATATAAAAAACAGGTACATATTGATTAATAAATTTAAAATTAATAATAAAACTAAAATGATTAGCTTCGATATGACTAATATGTACCCAAGTACCCATTGATTATACAATCTCAGTAATAGAGAACAAATTAATAAAAACAGACCAAGAGCAAAAATTTATAAACAGTATTATAATAATAATTATAAATATACATGTGTAAACAGAATTATTTTGAATTTAATGAAACATGTTATACACAAGAAAATGTTTTACCTATGGGATTTCCCTTATCTGCTGTAATGTCAGAAATTTATCTGCAGAAATTTGAAAGTAGAATAGTCTACGGCATAAATCACATACATAAAATTTTATTATGGGTCAGATACATGGATGATATTTTGGTTATATATGAACCCATAAAAGTCAACTATTGGTATTCGTTTTTTTAGATTTTTCTGTTACTGTGTGTTTTGGTGGTTAAGTTGTTATTTTTTGAGTTAATTAGCACAGTGGTGTTGATGAATTATTTGAATTTTCAAAAAATTACATATATATATATATATATATATATGAATGTATGTTTTACTAGTAATTTATGATACAATATATTTTTATGTTAAACAGGATCCAAGATTTGATGACGAAGTAGACCGTATAATGGGTTACCATACAGAATCATTACTTTGTATGCCAGTTCGCAATGCATATGATGAAATAATAGCAGTAGCCCAAGTAGTGAACAAAAATCCAGATCGTGACAATGGACATTTCACCAGTAAAGATGAAAAGGTAATTAATCAAGAATAATGATTGTCTTTTTTTCTAATACAATTTTCTTATCAGTGTAATCATTTGTAACAGATACAAGATGGATATTTTTATTTGAATTCAACCTCTAAGGCAGTTAACCTTAAGTTAGTTCATGCAATAAGAGAAAGGTATAACTTACATGCACAGATCGCTGCATCTAGATGTGTTATATAATTAGAACCCAACAATGGCAAAGACAATATTACAAGCTTAACATTAAAATAGAAAAACATCCTCGCCATTCACAGATATTTAAATTAGTGTATTTATTCTGGATGATGTTTGCAACCCAGTATAAATAAAATGCTTGAAAATATCTACAGTGTATTATTACTCAAAAACCAACCACCACTGATTTTCAGCAAGCTAATCATTACCAGAAAAATTTAGCCTGAATTCCCTAGTATATTTTTCAAACACTCATAATAGAGATTGAAAATTTTAACACAAAAGCAATTTAACACTTTCGACTTGAATTACCACATCTTTGTGACGAAGATGTTTAATGTGATTTGAGTGTTATTTTCTGCTCTTCCTAGCATTGCCCCTCTAAAATTTGTAGTTGATGAGTTTCAGAGTACCTCCATTCTAAAAACTACATCTAGCACTGAGTCTTCCTGAGTTGGGATTGTCAAATAAATACAAGTATAACAATGTTAAACTCTGCCCACTTGTGTCTTTCCTTTGTGGTTACCACTTTGTGAACAATCTTACTTTTGGTACTACCAAATAATAATCTGAAAATATGTTGCTACCTCTCACCCATCACTAATGTATCCATGACCTGGCTGGCAATTTTTTGATCACTGATAACATAATCAATCAAAGATCTCTGTCCTCGAGTAGACTGTGTAAATTTATGAATCTCCTTGTTAAAACCTGCAAACACTGTTAACATCTCTCCATTCTTATTCATTATACTTTCTCCTAATGTTCTGATTGTATCTGGTACTGCCATTCATCCAACCATAGCATTCATATCACCAATCAATAACACACCATATCTTTAATTAAATCTTTCCAGTAAACTCTACAAATTTCTTTTGATTTTTTCACCTTTTCCTCCTTTGGTGCATACACTCCTATTACAATTACACACACTGCCACAATTGCAATTCACTCAATAATCTTGCAGTCACGTACTTACATCCCTTGATTCCCCGCTTCCACTTCCTATTAGCAAAAATTACCACCCCCCTTTAACACTCTCAATGTACTTTCAACACCACTAAAAAAAACCATAGCAGAACAACCAACATATTTTGATCCCTTAATTTCTTTTTTATTTCTGTGACAAGGGCAATAAATATCTTCTTTTCATCCAAAATCTTTGCTGTTTATACTTCTACTTACATATTTCCTGCACATTCCATGTATCTCATTTTAAGTCATCCACAACCCATTTCAATTTATACTAGCTTATTACACAACCCCAGCTTGGAGGAAAGGGACTCATCTGTTAGGTTTATCGTGCTTTAGCTGAAATATCCCCACTTTAATGCACCAAGAATTCATCTTTCACTCTCTCCCACCTGACTACATAACAAGACACATGCTGCTATGCATCCAGAGGTCAGGTGACTAATGAGAACTTCAAGGATTCATGGGAGTATAATTTCCTGGTGATGTGAGCTGATGAAATACACATGTAAAAGGTTCTATCTTGATAGAAGACTTTAAATGACATCTACTCTCTGTTAGTGTCATTTGACATCCTCTCATCTCCAATTTGAATGGTACATGAAAATTACTAATGGGTTGATCAGCACAAATATTTACTTTTATTTGGCAGATTTGCTACGTTTTCTAATTTCAAGTAAATGATCAATTATTAATACAATAAAATTCTTTTAGAATTATTCATGTTTTTTAAGTTGATTTATAAATGGAAACATACTGCATGGCTTGCAATGAAAGGTAACGATTTATTAAAAAAAAAAAAGCGTTATTAATCTGACTAATTATTGAGTGTTGTTAGAACTATTTTTACTAAACGTCATTCAATTTACAGATAGTATTTTCTGGCACTGCTAGGGTAGTTTTATTTTGTAAACAGGACATTAGCTTGCATATTTAGTATAAAAACTAGCTTAATAATTTGAAAATTAAAAAACCTTTTATTTTATAAAAAAAGGAATAGGACAAATACGTTTCCTATCCTTGTGTGTGTACGCACATATATTTGAATAATTTTAGGCGTAGGTGTATGTGAGCAATGGGTATGTAAAATGAATGAATTTTTATTATTATTATTTTATTATACATCATATTTGTAATCATAATTAATTATTTGCTAAGTTAATTTTCAATTTAACCTTATTGTGAAGATGAGATATCCTTTACAGTCAAGTGGTTATAGTCACCTAGATTAATTAGTGTTTTTAAAACAGATTTAATCCTTCAGTTAGAGAGTAACTATTACACAAGTGTGCTATGTTAACAGGAGACACATGCATAACGGTATGTCATTTTCAAACCTTTAAACATAAAACAATATTTTATCTCTACTTTTTTTCACATTTCAACCTCAAAAATGCATTTACACAATATGCTTTAATTAAAAAATATATATAGGTAAGAAAAATCTGGCAAAATATTGACTTACATAGGTCAAAAAGTAGTATTGTGAAATGGTAATAAATTTTAAAAAGTTGTAAAATAAAAAATTCTATGAACTTGTAAAAAGTAGTAAAATAAAGTAAAGTAAATGTAAAAAGTATAAAAAACGTAAAAGTTGTGTAAAAATGAAATTGAAAAAATTCTATTCTACTTGTAAAATAAAATAGCCTTCAAAAAGTCATTATATGTTCTTGCACAATTTTGCTGTAATAAAAAGACTTTTATAATGTTAATATTCACCAAAATTAGTTTATAAAAGTTACGATCAAAAAACTCTTAAAAAGAGTTATCCAAATTTTTTTAAATTTACGAGCCCAAGTATCAAGACCACTTCTTTAAAAGATTATGATGTTTACTAAAATAAGATTTAAGCACCAAAATTCCTAAATTTCAAATAAAAACGTTTTAATTTTAGGAAAATCCTTACTCTATTGTGAAAATTTAGAATAAATTTATTTCTAAAGAAACCCTTAAAAAAAATATTAATTTAAAAAAGCATTGTTTAAAAATAATGAAAAAATAAAGGTGCTGTTATTCATTACTGTTCTATGAAAGTAATGAAAAAAAGATTGCTTCTAGTTTTCGGTCCAGAATATAATGTAGGTAGGTGCCAAGGCTAATTTAATTTTAATATCCGTTTAACTAATGAAGAAAAGGACAAAAAATTAATTTTTTAATAATAAAAATTAAAAGGGTTAGAGCTATAAAACAACTAATTGAATAAAGATGGGAAAAATTTTAAGAAATTTTTTTCTAAAAATATTCATATACAGGTTAAGCTTAATAAATATGTGTAAGAAAAGTTTTTTTCTAAATCCAAAACCCTCTTCAAATAAAAGTTAAAATAAGAAAAATAAAATTTTCAAAAAAACATTTCTGCATTTTTGGTCCGGAGTCTATAATTTAAAAAAATTGTACACAATTCTTGATGGTCTAAATATGAAGTATAAACTTTCAAAGATTTCTTGAAAAATATTTAAACCGATAGGATATAGGGCAAAAGAATAAAAAACATGTATTTCAGTTTCAAGAAACGGGGGTTGAGTTTTTGAAAAAATGTTTGGTTTATTTATATATGCATTTTAGGTAGCCTTGCTTAAAGTTTCTTTAAAATACCTCTGAAAAAAATCGAAATTGGAAAGTAAATTCGAAAGTATTCGTCGGGAAAATAAAATGGCATAATAAATACAGAAATTAAATCTGAGATCAGCTAATTCAGAAGCCTCTAACTGATTAGGTTGTGTATCTGAAATTCAATGTTTCAAGGGTCAATATCTAGACACGGTTATAATTTAGACATTAAATTCTGACTTTTAATAAAATTGACGGCTAGATTTTAATTTACTTCGGTTTAATCCTTGCACACTTTTAAGAAAATTGTAGAGAATTTTTTTTACCTTGTTTGATTAATTTAGTCTTCCTTATTTATAATATAACACTAATAACATAATGGAATAGATAACTAACATGACAAAACTTTACTTGATAATACTCTATCAAATTAGACTATAAATTTTCTAGAAAATAATTTGTTTAAAAATATTAAAATTAGTACTTACCAAGCAACATTCTACAAACTTAAATAAATAAATTTAATCCTAAAATAATAAAATTAACATTCCTCAAGTTGTGAAATGATTTTTTAAGTGCGTAAATTAGAAGAATTAAAATTAAAACTTACCAAATAATTACGTATAATATTAAACAAATATGACGAATAATAAAATTTCATTCATTTTACATCCCATTGCTCACACGCGCGCATACTCTTAATTATTCAAATACACGTTCGTACACAAAGAGGAATAGGAATTATATTAAGCAAATTACTTTATTCAAATTTTTTTTTAATTTTAAAATTACTAAGTTAGTTTTCAAATTACAGATCTAACGCAACGTAATGTACTGATTACAGAATAAAACAACCCTACCAGAACCAGGTAATACTAATAGAAATTGTACTATATTTAGTAAAACGAGTTGTAAGAACTCTCCACCATAGATAGCATTACACTCGGATTAATAATGATTTTTTTTCTTTTTTTTAATAAATCGTTACTTATCATTACAAGCGATACTGGATTATTCCACTTATAAATTAATTAAAAATGATAAATTATTCTTAAGTAATTTTATTGAATTAATGACTGATCATTTACTCAAATTAGAAAACAAAATAAACTTCCCGAATAGAAAAGTAATTTGTGCTGATTGACATCTTGGAAACTGTTTGCTGAAAAGTTAACTTTGCGCAGTGGCGATATCGTAACCAGTGAAGTTCATCTGAGGTGCGATTATTGCTAGTTGAAAACTTTTACCAATACCCCGCCATGTGGTCGTGAAATACCGACCGCTACGGCAATTTTTGGAAGTTCCTACGGGAGCTCGTAATTTCAATATAATGTAGATTTAAATAGTTGATTGCCTAGTTGCGATGTAACGTCCATTAAAATCCTGTTTAACTTTCAAATTTTAAGCATAACTCTTACGGCTAAAGGGCATGCTTTAGCCACTCTCCCGTTCTGGTGTGTCGTGAATGTAAGACATTGTTGCTCAAGTACAACCCTAATCTGATCTGTGGAAGGAAGGATTGGAATGCAATACACAATTACAAAAAAAAGACCCAGCAGCAAGGGACCGGGACCGATTCGTTGAGGCTATACAACGATGGAGATCTCCTTCTCCTGTGTGCCTTCTGTTCTGTAATAAAACAATTGGGATGGTTGACAACCTAAACATCAAAAGCTGTGTACATTGGAACATCTTTTACACAAAAGACATGCTACAACTCAAGCTATGTGTTTGAATTCCTTGTGTTGTTAAATTTTTCAATCTTTTGGGAACACCCTGGGGGAGAATCAACTAAATTTTACCAATCAAGAATAACTTACTGAAAATCAGTGTTGTGGTTAGGATTGGTTTTTGAATAATAAAATATACATGGCAGATATTTTTGAAGATAATCCATATGGAATATAGTAATATGAAGTATCTGTTAATAGGGTGATGTTTTTTCTGTTTTTAATTTTAATCTTAAACTTCTCAGTACAATCAATTGTTTGTGTTCTCTACATATTCACACCTAGGTGTAATGCATATATGTAAGCTATGTTTTCTCTTACTACATGAGCAAGGGATGCTTCCTACTGGCCCTGAATTATGAATGATGATCAAAAGATATATATTCAAGATCTTATTAATATCAATCTAATAATCAATCCAAAAAAGATTGGTTATTTTGTGTAGTATTTAAATAAATACTGAGTAATAGATTTTTTTTATGTACTATTTTGTGTATATAACGTAGTTTATAGAATTGTCCAGGTGGTAGTGGAAAAATGAAAACCAACTAAAATGACATACAAGAAATGAAATTTTGAACTTATGCCTTTCTAAAATAAATGATGCTTATCTGATAACACAAATGTCAAATTCTGATTTCAACTACAGTTGGCTCTTTTTTTTAACCTCTGGTATCATCGGTAGGTATTGCTTAAGAGGATGAGATGAATGTGACAATTTTTGTAGCGAGTGAAAATGCCATGCCTGACCAGGATTCAAACCCCAGGACATCTGGATGAAAGACTGATGAGACACTACCGCTCTAGATTTGAACACTAGATCGTGGATACCAGTGTTCTTTGGTGGATGGGTTTCAATTAACCACACATCCAGGAACAGTCGACCTGAGACAGTACAAGACTACACATTCATATCCTCTGAAGTAATACCTTATGATGTTTCCAGATGCTAAACAGAACTAGTTCAGTGAAGAGATCAACAGGAGCCACTTCACTCCAATCTTCCAAAGCAAGCCAGGTTTTTACCCTTAGGAATACTTGTGCATTATGTACCAAAAAAAAATTACTTACAAAACATATGTTATAATTAAAGCCTAATACCACCTGCATTTCAGTGAAGTGGCTTAAAGATACTCACTCAACAGTACACTTAGTTCAATAAAGAAGACAACAAGTAACCAGTTATTCCCATTTTTTCTTGAAAATGCAATAACATTTTTTTTTTTGTAACTTGCATAACATTTGAGAGATTACTCTAAATGTAACTAACAGACAAATATATATTTACATTTATTTAATGATATTAACATAAATATAGCCTTAGATAAATTAACTGAATAATGATGAAAAATTTCCACATCTAGCCAGAAATCAGATAATTATGTCATGTCTTAAGGATGCTGGTTTAAATGTGTCTCCAAATTAGCCAAAAAATATGTGTTGTAGTGTATTAGATAGATGACAGTACAGATCCCCAACTCTAATGGTATTCAAGGAAATCTTTAATTAAAGGCAGTTACACTCACTGCTTTCCAAATCACTTTATTTTGTACACTGGAATTGAAGTGGGTAGTAAGTAACATGACATAATTTTCTATTAAAATATACTTACTTTAAATATATTTAAACATATTCACTTGAAATATATTTCCAAGTAAAATATTTAGAGTATTGATTTTGTGGGAATGGGTTTCTGTAAAAATATTAATATATTATGAAACAAAATTGCACTAACCATGACTAACACTTTAAAAACCAAAATAACACTTTAAAAACCATGACTAATTCTAAAGCAATTTTATTGTATTAATAATTGATCATTTACTTAAAATTAGAAAACACAGAAAACAATTTGAAAACAAAAAACAAATTTGTGCTGATCGACTTAGTAAGTTTCATGCATTATTAAATTTGAACTCTGGCGATATCATACATCTGATGTGTGATTTACCTGTTTCTCTTAACAGTAATTAGAAGCACATTATGTTGTCTTAACTTTAAAATGAATCATAATTATGAAATTAAAACACATAAAACAGAGGGACCCACATTTAGAAAATTGAATATGAAATTTTTGTTGAATCACGGATAATTTCCTAAATCTGGTAATTCTAGAAAAAATTTATTTAAGGAACTATAATATACGCAGTGTTACTTACACTGCATATATTAATAAATCCTCCAACTCTTAAAACTGAAAAATAAATGGTTTTATGTTCTTTTGCTCTGTCTTCCTTCAGTTTAAATATTCAAAAATCACATGAAAATCTGTGCTTTATATATATCTTATGGAGGAATATCCTGGGTCTTCCGATTTAAAATGGTTTGCTGACACACATTATGAAAAAATGTGATTTTGAAAATAAAATTAAGAGCAGATGAAATTCCCTAGTGTCGTTAAAAAAACAAAAACAGGTTTAAATATAAACCAGTTATATCAATGAAAATGCTCGTAAGACTTTCCTGAACGAACATTATTGTTATTAGTGTTCTCTGAATTATCATTTCTAATAAAGTTATCAACTTTTACTTAATTCAGATTTTCAGTAGTACACAATTTTATGTAATACATTTGAGTATTATTGTTTGATTTAATGAAATTACCATTTATACATTTTATTTATATGTATAGTATATTTATATGTATATTTTGTTTAAACAACAAAAAATTGAAAACAAAAAATATAAATCTTAGACAACAAATCAAAATAATAATGTGAATAAACAGATAACAAAACAACAATAAAAATTAAAATACTTAAACAACAAAAAATATATGAAACCCTATCAATTATAAAAAAATAAGAAATAGAAAAAAAAAATCAAAAAAACAAACCCACTAAATAAACAAATCAATTATTTAATACACAAAAAAGGATTAAAGAAAAAATAAAAAAAATAAATTTTAACATAAGGTTAATCTATCTAAATAATCTCTTCTAGAATTACGAATTAAAAAAACCAATAAAGAAAGTCCTAAAACACCATCACAAACCCCAAACACCAAATAAATAACTAAAAAATAATAATCAAAATCAAAATAACCTATAAACCCAAAAATAAAATAAAAAGAATAAAGTAATAAATATTCAAGCCCCAAAAGACATAAAAGAAAATGCCTACGAACAAATAAAAAAATAATTAATCTAAAAAAATAACCAAAAAAATAAATAATTATCATAAGTAAAGTTTAGGATAGTTTAAAAAAAAAAATGATCTTGTAAATCATAATTTAAAAAAATTTATCTAAACAAAATCAGTAAAGAAAAGATCATCTTTAGTATCCAAAACTAATATTTTATATTAAAATACTTACTGAATTTTCACAAAATATTTAATTTTATCAAACAGCCTTAATGTGCAGAAATAATTCAATAATAATTAAATCATCATGATATCTTTACATTATATTTTTAACAACAGTAGGAGGACTAATAATTATATTCATATACATATCAAGAATCGCATCAAATGAAAAATTCAAACCAAGAACAAAAATTTTTTTAATATGAATACTAGTAACATTAATTTCTGTTATAATAAGAAATCTAGACCCAACAACAGAAATAATTACTAAACTCAATGAAATAAAAGAAATGACAACCGAATTAACTGAAGAAAAATCAACAAGAAAATTTTTTAGAATATATAAAATAAACATTACAATTACAATAATATTTATCCTAATTATTACAATAATCTCAGTAAATAACATCGTAAGAACATTTGAAGGACCACTTAAAAAAACTTATGTTTAAATCTATACGTAAATCAAGACCAATTAATTCATTCTTAATTGATTTACCAAGACCATCAAATATTTCATTATGATGAAACTTTGGATCACTTTTAGGAATATGCTTAATAATTCAAATTATTTCAGGATTATTCCTAGCAATACATTACTCACCAAGAATTGATAAAGCCTTTAAAAGAATTGTACATATTACCCGAGAGGTAAATTACGGATGAATAATTCGGAATATCCACGCAAATGGTGCATCATTATTCTTCATTCTAATTTTTATGCACACAGGACGAGGAATATATTATGGATCATTTAAATTAAAAAAAACATGAATATCAGGATCATTAATTCTTCTAACATTAATGGCAACCGCATTCATAGGATATGTACTACCATGAGGTCAAATATCCTTCTGAGGAGCAACAGTAATTACTAACTTAATTTCAGCAATTCCTTATATAGGAGAAATAGTAGTACAATGGGTATGAGGAGGATTCGCTGTAGACAATCCCACACTAAATCGATTCTTCACATTCCACTTTATTTTACCATTCATCTTATCAATAATAGTAATGTTACACTTAATATTCCTACACGAATCCGGATCATCCAACCCACTAGGTATAAAAAACAATATTGACAAAATTCCATTCCACCCATACTTTAGAACAAAGGACATCTTAGGAATAGCAATAACAATAATTATTTTTACAATAATAATTAATTTAAATCCATTCCTAACTATAGACCCAGAAAATTTTACACCAGCAAACCCACTAAGAACACCTCCGCACATTCAACCAGAATGATACTTTTTATTTGCATATGCAATTCTACGATCCATCCCTAGAAAACTGGGAGGAGTAGTAGCACTAATAATATCAATTATAATTATTATATCAATACCATTTTCAATAAAAATAAAATTTCAAACAAGATCATTCTACCCAATAAATAAAATAATATTTTGAACTATAGTAAATACATTTATTTTACTCACATGAATTGGAACACGACCAGTAGAAGAACCATATATTATTACAGGACAAATCCTAACCACAATTTACTTCTCATTCTTTATTATCCATCCCATGTCTACAAAGATATGAGATAAATTGTAAATTACAAGTTAATAAGCTCAAAGCAATATAACTTGAAATTATAGGAAAGTATAAAATACTATTAACTTTTTTTTCACCTTAAAATAATGAAAAACAAAAAAATCCTAAAAAAAATAAAAACCAAAATATAATTCAAAGTAACAGGCAAATAGCTCTTTCAACACATATATATTAATTTATCATAACGATAACGAGGAAAGGAACCACGAACCCATACAAAAAAATAAATAAGAAAAACAACCCTAATAAAAAAAAAAAATTTATACAATCACCCCCCTAAAAAAACTAAACAAGTAAAAAATCTCATAAATATTATATTTCTATATTCAGATAAAAAAAATAAAGAAAATCTAAATGATCTATATTCAACATTAAATCCAGAAACCAACTCTGACTCACCCTCAGAAAAATCAAATGGAGAACGATTAGTTTCAGCTAAAATACAAGAAAGAAAAATTATAAATAAAGGAAAAGAAAAAAAGATAAATCAAACATCAAACTGAAAATAACAAAAATAATTTAAATTAAAAGACTCACAATATAAAATAAAACAAAAAATAACTAAAAAAAAAACAACTTCATAAGAAATTCTTTGAGAAATTCTACGTATACAACCCAATAAAGAATAAACAGAATTAGATGATCAACCAGCAATTATAATAAAATAAACCCCTAAACCAGAACAACAAAAAAAAAAGACAATAAGAAAATCCGACAAAATTAAAACTAAAAGGAAATATTAACCAAAAATCAAAGAAACAGAAAGACCCAGAATAGGTACAAAAAAATAAATTAAATAATTTCCAAAAACAAGAAAATAGAATTCCCTTCTAAATAACTTTAAAGCATCTCTAAAAGGCTGTAACAAACCAAATAAACCAACCCTATTAGGACCCCTGCGGAATTGAATATAACCCAAAATCCTACGTTCAAATAAAGTAAAAAAAGCAACACCCAAAAGAATAAAAATAAATAAAAAAAAAGAACTAAGAATAAACATTTACTAACTGTAAAAATACATTATTAAATTCTAAATTTAAAGCACTTAAATCTGCCAAATTAGTAAATAAATTATTATATTACCAAAAATCCTTTCATACCAATTAGAATAAATTTAAAGAAGATAGAAACCAACCTGGCTCACGCCGGCTTGAACTCAGATCATGTAAAATTTTAAAGGTCGAACAGACCCAAAACTGTAAAACCTACCCCACAGAAACTTTTAATCCAACATCGAGGTCGCAAACAAATCTATCAATAAGAACTCTCCAGATTTATAACGCTGTTATCCCTAAGGTATCTTAATCTTTTAATCAAAATAAAGGATCAAATACACATAAAAAATGTAAAAAAAAAATAAAGATTAAAATTTTATTTGTCACCCCAACAAAATTTAATTTATAAAAATTTTAAAAATAAACTAAAAAAAAAAAATTAAAAATAAAATAAAGATCTATAGGGTCTTATCGTCCCTCTTCTAAATTTAAGCTTTTTAACTTAAAAATAAAATTCAAATTAAATTTCAAAAATAAAGTATAATTTTCGTCAAACCATTCATTCCAGACCTCAATTAAAAGACTAATTATTATGCTACCTTAGCACAGTCAAAATACTGCGGCTATTTAAATCATTGAGCAGGTCAAACCTTAAATAAATCACAAAAGGACATGTTTTTGATAAACAGGCGAAATTATTTCTTGCCTAATTCATAAATGAAATTTTTAAATCTACTAATTTAATCATAATTAAAAATAAAAAAATTAATTAAAATCCAGTAAAAAAATAAATATAAAAAAAAATTAATTTAATCTACAATGAACTTTAAATGATGAAAGATTCTAATCCAACAAGAAAAAGAAAAAAAAATAAATTATATATAAAAAAAGAGCTTATCCACCTTAATATAAAATTTCAAAATGAAAAAAAAAAATAAAATTAACAAAAAGAAATTCTCGATTGAATCAATTTACCAGATAACCAGATATAAAAAGAAATGAATTTCATATCAAAACAATCCCAAACTTATAAATAATTATTCCACAATAAAATACAGATTAAGATAGATCTTCACTATTCGGGAAAAAAAAATAAATTTAAAAAATTAATTAACCCTGATACAAAAGGTACTAAAAAAAAATTATTATTCTAAAATAAAATTTAATTATCCAATACTGTACAATTAACTAAATTAAAAAAAATCAAATAAAAAAAAAGAAAGACACAAAAAAAATTTAAAAAAAAAAAAAAAAAAAAAAAAAACCTATCAGACTCAACTGAATTGAACAGTAACAAATCTTATTGTAAATAAGAATAAACCGAAGTCCGATTCTAGATACACTTTCCAGTACATCTACTTTGTTACGACTTATCTCAATTTATGAGAGTGACGGGCGATATGTACATAATTAAGAGCAAAATTCAAAAAATTTATTAAAAAAAATTACTATTAAATCCAAATTCAGATTTAATCAAATTAAAAAATCAAAAAACAAAAATTAATGTACCCCATAATAACCTTCTTATAACTGCATCTTGACCTAACATAAATCTTAAAAAAGAAAAAGAAAATAAACTTTCATTACACTCAACGACAGAGATATACAAGAAAAAAAAGGTACAAAAAATCGTGGAATATCATTTAAATTACAGGTTCCTCTAAAAAGATTTAAAAACCGCCAGATCTATTAAATTTCAATTATAAAAAATATACTACCTTAGAAAAAAAATACTAATTAAGAATAACAGGGTATCTAATCCTGGTTTAAATTCAAATTTACATAGAAAAAAAAAAATTATTATATAAATTTCACCTAAATACAAAATATTAAAACTAAATAAGACTAAATTCTAAAAAAAATTAACTTGAACCTGAGGAATAACCGCAAATGCTGGCACAACATTTTTTGGTTCTAAAAAATATAACTTAAATTAAAAAATTAAATTAAAAAACCTTAACACTGAAAATAAAAATCAACCATTAAGGATATTTAACCTAACAAAAATTTACATGCGTTATAAATTTAAAGCCAAATTTTAAAACAAAAATCAAATTTTTTTTAAAACCATATTTAAAAGGAACCTTAACTACAAATTTACAAACAACAAACTAAACAAATTACATTCAAAAAAGGATCTCCTCCCTTGTGTAAATACAACTTCGAGCTACCCCTAACTGAAGTTAAATTAATTATAGCTTAAACCAGTAGATAAAATCATAAGCTAATAATTTTAAAAGAAATATTAGATAAAGCTACCCCTAACATTATCTAACTTAAATAAAAAAACAGTAGTTAAAATACATAAAAGTAAACTTAAAAGTTGACATTCAAAAGCCACACAAATATAAGATAAAGCTACCCCTAACATTATCTAACTTAAATAAAAAAACAGTAGTTAAAATACATAAAAGTAAACTTAAAAGTTGATATTCAAAAGCCACACAAATATAAGATAAAGCTACCCCTAACATTATCTAACTTAAATAAAAAAAAAGTAGTTAAAATACATAAAAGTAAACTTAAAAGTTGATATTCAAAAGCCACACAAATATAAGATAAAGCTACCCCTAACATTATCATAATTTTCTATAAAAAAAAAAAACAATGGTTCTAAATATATAAAAGTAAACTTAAAAGTTGATATTCAAAAGCCACACAAATATAAGATAAAGCTACCCCTAAAATTATCATAATTTTCTATAAAAAAAAAAACAATGGTTCTAAATATATAAAAGTAAACTTAAAAGTTGATATTCAAAAGCCACACAAATATAAGATAAAGCTACCCCTAACATTATCATAATTTTCTATAAAAAAAAAAACAATGGTTCTAAATATATAAAAGTAAACTTAAAAGTTGATATTCAAAAGCCACACAAATATAAGATAAAGCTACCCCTAACATTATCATAATTTTCTATAAAAAAAAAAACAATGGTTCTAAATATATAAAAGTAAACTTAAATAAAAAATAATCTTAATATCACTAATAACAATGTTATAATAATAAATTTGTTTTTAAAGAACCAAAATAAATATTTAAATAAAGCATATGTAGTTATTTTATTAAACTAAACCTTAATATAAGAATTAAACCATGAGGTTTTTTTTTTTTTTTTTTTTTAATAATTATGTATTTTTAGATATACTTATTATAATATAATTATATTCCTTAGGTTTTTTAAACTTTAAAATTTATTTAAATGAATAAAATTATTTTTAATAAAAGTTAATTTTAATTAAATCCTTATAAATTAATTATTTAATTAAAAATAAGAATAATTTTTATTAAATATCTTATTGATGCATTTAATTAAATAATTTATTTTAGATGATTATCTTTACAAAAACTATTTTACATTAAAATAAAAATCTATATTATATTAAAATTCTTACTTAAATATAAGAGGTTATTTATTATATAATAAATTTTTTAATTTATATTAAAATATTATATTTAATAAGATTAAATATTAAAGGGAGAAATAGATATATTTAAATAAATATATTACTATATATAATATATATATTATAATATAACTATCTTTTTTCTTTTTTGTAACATAATAATTAATCAATTGAATAATATAATATAAATATCTTATTATAACGAAAAAATTTTTGTTGAAAAACTAAACTTAAAAATCAAAAATTGCAAAAAATTGAAAACAAAAAATATAAATCTTAGACAACAAATCAAAATAATAATGTGAATAAACGGATAACAAAACAACAATAAAAATTCAAATACTTAAACAACAAAAAAATATGATTGATATGTAGTATTACTGTATGATTGATTGGTCACATGACCATTATTTGGTGGCTTATCAAATCAGTACTCTCAAAACTTATAACTGTCATAATTTATAGTCTTACCTTTCCATTAGTTACTTTCAGTATCTGTTAAAAATAAAGTTACCATTTTTCTAATTTTAATTTAAAAGTCCTTTTAAAATGTCTGCAGTGGTGTAAATGAGTTTGTTATGGTTTTAATAAATCCTGTAATCTCTACATATTCTAAGCTAATAAAATTTATTTATCTTGTGTTTTGGCAGTTTTATAGCGTACCTTTTTTTCAATTATTACTTAGTTTTTGCAATTTTGGAGTCTTGCTCTTGATTTACAAAATTTATATTTATATATTTTATTCATTTTAGTAAATCATTAGTGCATTTGAATCAACTTGTTTGCTTACACCATAATTGCATGATTATTAAAAAAAAAATTTTATTTTGGCAGCCATTTTGAGGTAAACCTGACAATCGATTGTGGCCATTCATGTATTTTTGTAATCCTCTAATAATGCTTAATCCAAATCTCAAATCAAAATCAGAGACAAAAAGTGTTCTACACATACATACATACATATTGAATCAAGTAACAAACTTTTCATTCATTGAAAATGAACTGCAGAAAAATTTTTTTGTTGGATTATTAGGATGTTGCTACATGGTTACATGAACATGCAAAATTTGATAAAATCTGATATGTAACCCAATTTCATGCTTAAATGGAACTTGAGAAAGTGAAACTTACAATAACAATATTATGAACTAATTCTTATTTGCAATTTATGTTGACAAGTTTCTTGAAATTTAACTTTAGTAGTAAATTTACCTAATGTGTACATTGCAATCTGTTCAACTACTAGTACTGTTCTCCCAGTGAAATGAGATGAGAATGATAGCATGACCTTTAAATGAAGTATTCTTATACAGTTTCAGGCTGACCTTTTCTGAGGCATGTGGTTAATTGAATTCCAACCACAAAAGTACACCAGTATTCACTGTCTAGTATTCAAATCTACATAGAAGCAACTTTTACTAGTATTTGAACCTCAGAACCTTCGATAAAAATCAGCTGTTAAATAGCTGATTTATGACGAGTTAACTCTAGTTCAGTCCAGTGGGCAAATGGACTGGTAGTATATAGATTTAACCCACTAGCTTGGTCTAGTGGTGAACGCGTCTTCCCAAATCAGATCAGATTTGAATACTAGATTGTGGATACCAGTGTTCTTTGGTGGTAGGGTTTCAATTAACCACACATCTCAGGAATGGTCGAACTGAGACTGTAAAAGACTACACTCATACATATCATCCTCATTCATCCTCTGAAGTATTATCTGTGAAAGGTAATTACCGGAGGCTGAACAGGAGAAAGAAAAGTACTTAGATTTGAATTTTTATTATTAATTATTTATTACTTTTAATTATTTATTACTCTTGCTATTAATCTGTTATACTAAATATTTAATTGTAATACTGCAATTATGGTCTAAGAATCATAAGTAACACAAACCTGTTGTTGTAAATGGTAGCCCCACACAATGGTTTGGTAACAATACAGCCCCTGTACTGACACTAATGGTTAAATATGACATTTTTCTCACATGATATTTATAAGTTACTATTTGCAGTCCTGGCCAGTCCTCAATGTAATTACTTTTCACAAAGTATTAATATTTTTACAAAAATCTATCAAATCATTCCCATAAAATCAATATACTGTAAATATTTTACTCGGAAATATATTTTAATTTTAATAAAAAATTGTATCATGTTCCCATCAACTTCAGTGCCAATGGTATAAAATAAAATGATTTGAAAAACATTGAGCCTAACTGCCTTTAACTGTTAATTACTATGAATACTCATTAAAACTTGGTGATCTGTACAGTCATCTATCTAATGTGCAACACAAATTTTTTTGTAAATTTGGAGACAAATTTAAACCAGCACCTTCAAGACCAAAAAGACTGTTCTTCAATAGTTAGTTGTTAGACATGCTACGTTATACGAGTAGTTACACTATACTATGTACATAGGACCTGCAGCTGAAGGGATAATAAACAATGTACATAGAAATATTTCTAAAGATATTTCAGTTAAATTAGGCGGGCATTTGATTGAAATAATTTTAATTAGATATTTGTTCAAGATTTTGTTGAAAATGAACATCTTCATTAACCACAGTCTTGGCAAATATTTGTGGGTATAAATGTAAATTATACAGTAATTACAATATCAAGTAGAATGTATAACGAAATAACATAATTCTGTCAGGATTACTTCTTTAAATCAAATTTTTTTATTAATAAGTTACAATTTACAAAAATTAAATTTATTTTTTATGTGAATACTGGTAAATACATTTTCACTTAATCCTATAAAAATAGGAAATAAAAATAAAAAATAGCACAGCAATGAAAATTTGGTATAGAAGAACTTGAAAGAAGAAAGGTAATAGACTGTTAACATCTGACAAAAATAAAAATAATAAAATCATATTCAGTAGTTTATTGAATATTTTTTGAAGTAATAACTTATTACTTTTTGCTAGAGCCAAATTAAGTTAAAAACAAAATTTTACAAAAATAATTTCACAACTTATTAAATTTAAACATTAACCATAGATAAATTTTTAACTTTTTACTTACATAACATTAGAATAAATAATTTTAAATTAAATACATATTTATATATATAATATTTATTATATATATATATATATATATATATATAATAAAAAGTTTCATCAGTGCTCAATAGAATGATTCATATTACAGCAGCAAAGTACAACTGATTTTACAGAAAACGTTTTTAACATTTATTTATTTTTTAATCCACTTCCAGACAATATTTATGTTTAAAGTCATCAACCCCTAGTTCAGTCATTTTTGATCCTCCTTTTACTTCTATTCTTGGATTATATCCAACTTAACTTTCAGTCTAACAGTATCAGCTACAAGATCAAAAACCTCATTATAAATTTAATAATATAACATAACAATACTGTAGCAAGCATTTTAGTACTATAAATAAGAATAATTTAATTTTTTCCTCTACAGCAAAACTGCTATTTTGTTTAGAATTTACGTAACGTATGCCAACTGAACAAAAATATTATAAATTTTAACCTCTCTATTCCCCAATATACAACTAAGCAGAAATATTACCACTACACAAATCTTCTTACACCACATCTTACCAGTGAACTACATCTTTGTTTTTTTTATATATTAAACATGTTGTACAAGCAGCAGATTAGTTAAATTCTCCTTTTTTCAACTGTTTTGTGCTATGGGAATATTTATAATGTACCCTTATAAATTTTTAATTGTACAATAAATCACACAAGATGACAAAAATACTCACTGGAATTTTACACTTAAAATGTTTAATTGTTTGGAAGATAAAAATAATCTTCTTAATAAAATAACTTTTACTCATAACATGGTTTCATATTTAAGACACAGTAAATAAAGAAAATGTCAAAATTTGGGCTTAGAAAATCTACACTTCATTAATGAGTATATAAGAGATAGATCAGCAGTTAGTGTGTGGGGTTGAATGTCAAATGACAAAAGACCAAACCGTTTTTCTTTCATGAACTAGAATCCCAACATTTACCTGATATCATGTTCCACAAAGATAGCATCACAGCTGATGTCATCAACTGTCATCCCATACTGGTATCACAGTCCACATTGGCATTAATGGTATGTGAATTTATGATAATAATAAATGGTGGTCTCACAGTCTGGGATCATACGGATTAGTGTTCCAGAAACTAATATACTCATGACAAACACATAATCACAACAGACAAGCACCTGCACTGGATCTATCTTTGAATTAGTATAAATTAGAAAATATTATAAATGTCATCAAATGAAATAATTTTTACTTCAAATTCTCAGATTTCATATTTCCTAGATGCTGTGCATCATATTGTTAAATAAATTACTAAAAATATTAGTTTGTTAACCATAATTATAAAATACTGCAAGTACAGGTGTCTGATGCAATGAAGTAAAAATGAAAAGAAAAAATTTAAGATTAATTAGCAAGTAAAGAATAAAAACTCTGTACCTAAACTTTTTCTTGGTTTAAGTAATGTAATAAAAAATAGAACCCTCATAAAACTACCATAACTTTAGAGAAATAGTGTTTAAATAAACAACAAAACATATAAACAGTGTAACGAAATATCAGTTTATTCATCATTATAACTCATCATTTTAAATTCAGTTATCTGTTATAAATTCAGATTAAATGAAAGCAATAAATAAGAAAAATAAAACTGATTAAGAAACATTAAAATGTTTGGGTGATAGTATATATAATTTTGAGTTGCTTTCATCATCAGTTATAAAAATTGTGCAGTTAATTCTTTACATTAATTACAAGAAGAGAATATCTAAGTAGATACATTATGCAGGTATTGGTATTTGAAAAAAGAAATGAATACTAAAAGTTAAAAAAACACCTGATGTAACAATAATATATAAGGTTTAATATACAGAAATGGTTAAAAAAGTGAAGGAAGTAAATAATTGGAATCTGAAAAAAATAACAACTGGAAAAGAGGTATTGGGAGATAAGTTAGCTGAATTATTGAAGAGAAGAAATCCAGAAAGCAATAATGTAAATAGATTTTTTGTAAATATGAAATATGCCATACAAACAGCAGAACAAGCAATTGTCTTCATTACAGAAAAAAATGAAGAATCTTAAGGTTACCAGAAAGATGATTTAAAAAGTGGAAGACAGAAATAATGTGTTAACAGAAAGTGAAAAATCTTTCTTCTACAAAAAAATAAATAAATAAAATAAATTTTCTTCTATAAAAAAATGAATAATGAATTAACAAGAGTAATAAAAAAATCAAAGAAGAAATAGCTTACAAATGAATGATCAGATGTAGAAGATTTAGGAAAAAAGGAAAATATCAATGAATTGATAAAAAAAGAGAATCAATATCAAATGGAAGAAAATGAAGTCAATCTTAAAAAGGGAAGTTATTCAAACAGTAAAAGACATAGTAGTAAAGCTATGGGAATAGGTGAGCAGCCAATAGAAATGACCAAATGTTTTAATGAAGAAGGACTACAAGAAATGGCGAAGTTATGTAATGTGATCCACAATAGTGGGATGCAGTTAGAAGACTTTCTTAAAAACAAAATGGTTCCATCCCTATATAACATGGTGCAGTAAAGCGTCAACATTATAAGAAAATTAATTTATTTTCCTAATCAGCAAAGATTCTTTTGGAAATTGCGAAGAGAAGACTAAATAACAAAATAGGGCAAAATACACAAGAGCAATGTGGATTCAGGAAAAAAATAGCCACATAAATAATAATAATAATAATAATAATTAATCAAAATAGTACTAAAAGGAACAGCAGATGGTCCATACAAGAGGTTGGAAAAGAGTAAAAATGATAGATGGACTAAAAAGCGAAATGGCGTTATCAGGAACTTAAAAGTTTAGTTGGGAATGGAAGAGAATGGAACAAGGACTATGGTACAAATATATTATGGTACAGTAGAATTAAATATGCACCTAACCCTAAAGTTCTATTATGCCACATGCCTAACAACTTGCCTTAACTGTAACACAATCACTTCAGTCACCCACACTGGTGGTATAACAACTGTTAAAAAAATGAAGTGTCATCCTGGTAGGCAACACACTATTCTCTTGTTAACCATATGATGTTGCCAGTCACACAAAGATATTTAATGTCATTCTCCTGCTGGCACTCCTAGTCACCCAAGTCCAGCCACAGTCAGAATTGCTGCCCAAAAAACACATAAATGTACCCTCTCAATTCAAGTATAATTCATCTCAAAGGCTACAGATCTTTGTAAGAAACAAATCTGGTTTGAGGCTGTCATTGTTTATGTATGAGCTAGCTAAACCCCAGATTTGAAAGTTCAACCTTCCTGAACTAAACAATATGGACAACGCCATTATTCCCCTCTGACTCATGACCTCAAGCTAAAAGCGGTCATTTTTATATTTCCACATCACTGTGAATTAGCAACTGCTCATAATAATAGAAAATGTAGGCAGTTTTACAAGCACTTTCTCCACTGACCATTTTTTAATGGACTGAATTCAGGAAGCATGTAGTTTGGCTGTACATCTAAAGACAGATGATGGAAATTTTTTCTGCTGAATATTTGATGCACAGTCAAGATCACCAACAACGAACAGGGCCTTGGGTATGTACTCAACTGAATGTAATTATCTGAGTTGCAATTTACCAGATAGCATTGATCATCATTTAGGCATTCTACTGCTGTGACATAAATGGAAACCAGCATTGTTTAGCTCATAAGAAAGAGAATCTGTGAAAGCATGATAACAGAGTCAAATTCCCTCCATCACAATGATGCTACATGTCAGAAGCGTGCATTGTTCTTATATTCAAGTAATCCATCTCTCTTGTTCTTCATTTGTCGTTCTGACTTAAATTTTGTCATATTTTCTTATAATTAAAATATAACGTTTAAACCCATGCTACTTCTCACAGAGGGGATCCCAAAAAAAGGCAAAATAGCCTATAACACAAATAATGCTTATGCTTAAGTTATATTTTAAGTTTAACCCTTAAGCCATCTGATTGATGTGAAGAACGAAATGAGTCACAAACATACTCAAAAGAACACATAAAATTCCTTCAGAGATATTTTAAAAGTAAATAAATATCATTAACATTTTCAATATAATTTGTTCTCTTTTTGATGTTAAGGACTTTCATAGAGTGCTATTACAAGTAATTTAGGGTTCAGTACATTGTATATTAAAAATTTATTGAATCCACTCAACTGATAAAGTAGTAATACATTATGAAAGGCTCATAACAAAAAAAAAAAAATTAAATTATTATTTAAATATTTTTTTTAGTTTCTTTTGTTGTTAGTAGGCATTTTCTTAATATTTAATCAAAAAGAGATTAGGGACAGTACCATAGTAGATCAATAAGATACCTTCGACCACTGAATATTATTACCAATCAGAATAAAGTCAGAAGGGTGTTGTTTTATTCTATTATACAAGTTAGAAATTACAAAACATTCAATGATTTACACCATACCATCATATAGTAACTGTAAGATAATATGTGTCATCATGAATATGTAATTAATGCTGCATAATATGAGTACTTCTTATTTTAATATACTACCCGTTTTAATAGTGTAACTGAACTGTATTATGGTACTTGTATTAGATATTAGTAAACAGTTTCAAGCATTAGTGTTAGTAATATAAACAAATATTTTTCATTTGATTTTAATAGAATCTGGAACTTCTTTAATGATGTCTATATCAAACTTGCAATTATTTGTGTTTAACAATAAAATTATTATGAGTCCTCTATTTTTATTAATAATTTTTGTTAATAATTAGTGTTATAGTTTTATACTACTACAAGTCTTTATTCCACACCCAGTACACAAGATATGTTTAGACAATAGATTCAAAAAAAAAAGGAAAAGAGGTAATCAATTTGTTACTTATTTCAGTAAATTTACGAATTAAATTTTTTTTTCAGCTCTTCGAGACTTATCTACAGTTTGTGGGAATTGCTATAACTAATGCACAGATTGTGGAAACTTCAAGACAAGAATATGATAGAAATAGAGTATGTATCAAAAAATGTTTTTTTTTTTTGTTATATATAAATTTAATAAAATGAGTTAATTTGCTTATTTTATGCTATACTAAGAATATTTGCACTTAACTAAAACTAATTCTGACGTTTGCCTGTCTTAAATGCTTTAAAATTTATCAGTTTCATATAATAGGCAAAATTTTATCATAAACAACTTATGTCTATTTTCAACTTAGACTTAAATATAGAGTTTTCTGACAAAAATTTAACTTATAAACCCTACCAAATATGTTAAAATAATTCCCTAACTTCAAAGAACTGAATCAAATCAAACTCTCACAAAATATTAAGACTAAATAAAAAGATATTTTGTCACTAAAATTAATTAATAGACAGAAAGTATTATTGCATCATTTCTTATTTAAAGAGATGGATAATTAAAATAAATATCATTAGAAATTTTTAAATTAGACTGAATTAGTTAAGAAGAATAATTGAATTAGTTTACACTTTAAAGTTTTTCTGTTCTGAAAATCCTTTTGAAATTATACTTTACTATCTTCTCAGCAGCATTAATGCAATTTCAGTGTATACATTGAAAATTCTTGACAATTAAAACACATTTTTGTAAGGCTTATCACACAAGGATGATTTCTATAATTTAAAAAATGTTTAATCTGTTTGACTCTGTTGATTACTTATGAATTAATAAACACATTTGAAAAATCTTAATTGTTTGAATGCTTGATAATCAGAAAAAATAATAGGCTATTTTAAATAATATGCTTTTTAAAATATGCCTGGTAGCCCATCTCCTCTACTATAAGTCAAAGATGCTTTATGAATTAGTATAGAAGATAGCAGAAAATGTTTTTTCTGCCATCTTCTTACTTGCACTGTAATCAGTCAGAACTAGAAGATATTAAAGCCTAAACTATATGTCACAATTTTTATCAAAATCCCTAACTTTGTCCCTTCAACAGAACTGTGTTGTATTAGGTGAAAAATGATTTCTGTTATTTTCTTTCTCATTTTTTATTCACAATAAACTATACACAAATAAAAAATCTGAGCCCAGACAATTTGGTATAACTTTTATTATAATGTATAAAACACTGAAAAGATGAAACAACAAAGCTGTTTAATCAATAACATTTGTCATCATAACACAGAGAAATTTTACACAATAAATAACATTTAATTAGTTTTGTTAACATCTTCATACCAACAAAACTGTTTTATTGAGAATAAAAAAATTTAGAGTGAATGCAAAGAAAGCTGGTTTACAATGGTAGAAAAATTCAGTTTACAATTTAAGAAACATCTGCCACAGAAAATAATCATGTATAGTTTTATGCATACAAATGAATTTCATTATTATTATTATTATTTGAATATTAGTCACCTGTAGTAAAAATTGACCTTTCAATCAATCTTTGGATTCACAAGTAAAATTTGGAGCTATAACCATATCTTTAATCATTCATGTTAACTACGAATATAGTAGACACATGATTACTTATTTAGACTGAAAATAGATCTTTTAACCATATTCTAAAAGGTTTTTCTTTATAATGAAATACATGCTAACAATCCTAACTAAGTGCAGCCACATAATAATTGTAATAAATAAATCTGTGAATTAAAAGAACTTTCTTCATTTGATATCTCAAATTAACAAAATAGAATTATAACTGCTGTCAGAAAATACAATTGTAACTGTGATAAGCTGTAAAATTTCAAGTTTTTTCATTACAATTAAACAATTAATTACAATTAAAAAAAAAAAGTTAAAGCATAGATTATTTCTGATTTAATGCAATATAAACGACAATTTGTGATAAAAGAATAGATAATTTCCCACTTGCCCTTGTAGAAAAGGGTTAGATATAAATAACTTTTCTAATGAAGAATTAAATACCAGAAATTATAAACAAAATAATTCAATGCTATAACGTGCCACTACAATGTCTCATAACATTGCTAATGCAGCATAAACACGTACTGGTCTTAATTATATAAATGATCATACTTATATCATTACCACTAGTGATAAAGTCTCTTGTAAAAGGAGTTTAACAGTTACTTTAAACAATATAAAATATTCTTTTCTTTTTTTTTAATTGTTGTAGTATTTTGAAGTTCTCTTGTTTTTTCAGAATCTTTTAGAAGTTGTACATGATTTATTTGAAGAACAGACATCACTTGAGAAAGTTATTTTAAAAACAATGCAACGTGCACAAAAACTATTAAAATGTGAAAGAGCTGCTGTACTTCTCGTTGATGAATTGGATTCATCTGAGGTAAGTATGAATGTAAAATATAAGTATATTAATTTACTTCCATTAAACTGTGAGAGCTAAAAAACTTATTGTGTAAAACTTCAATATTAGCTTTAATTCCAAACATATCTGTAAGTGGGTAGCACTCTCTCACCGTCAGCCTGCTAGACCTGTTTTGGATTCATCAATGCTTAATTAGTCAATATTCTTCAGTTTTCACTGGGCTTTTACGTTGATAAAACAGCAGTCTTGGGAAACAGTCTCTGCTATACTTCACCAATGGACAGCATTGATCGTTGCTAATTTCTACATCTTACAGAATAACATGTGATTAGATTTCAGGAAACCAAAAAGGTTAAAAGTATGTTAAGACCAGATTGAGTAGAGTATTCAATAAAAGAGCATGTAAATAGAGACTGTTAGTGGAAGAAAAAATTGTGAGACAAACATTAAAGTTATTTTTAATAATCAACCCATCTGACAGACACAACACATGAAGAAGATAGGGAGAAGAACCACTCTTAGTGCTATAAGGGATCAAAATTAAACATACATGTTACATGTTGGTATCATTTGCATTTTTTTATTGCAAATGTTAAAAAATAAAACAATATTGATTGGTAATGTTAAAAAATAACCACAAATTAAAAAATGTGTTAATTCAATCATAGAAGAAAAGTGCAACTGCGTTGCTACAAAATTACATGAGGAGAATTACATTAAAGTTATTTAATTTATTTTTTATTGTTAGTATTTTGATTAAAGTGAAAGTTTGCTTGCAAATTATACATTAAAGATTATATTGCATTCCTGTAGTACCACATTTTAAAAACAGTTATTAAATGTTAATTAATTTTTTTTGCAGTCTGTGAAATTTTCCAAATTGTTTGAACTGAACTCTCCTTCTAATGGCCAAACAACAAATAATAAGTAAGTAATTTTAAATCACAATTTTTTTACAAGTTTAGTTTTAAAATCTTTCACTTTTGACAACTGCTCACATGGTTTTAGATTTATTGTTTGAATTATGTAATAAATTACAATGATCTTTTACATTATGAATAAATTTAGCATAAATTTGTTTGTATTTTTTCAAATAATTCTGAAAAGTTACCAGAACAAATTATATTTTGAAATTTCACAAAATTTCTTCACATAGAGTTAAACTTTACAACTCCTTTAGTAATTCAGGCACTTTTCTTTTTATGTTTAAACGGCTTCTTTTTTACTACAGGGCAAGCTAGAAAGAGAGCCTTCTGAAACTTATTAAGAAAATTGTTAAATTTTTTAATCAAAGCTAACTTTGTTGTTACTTTCCCAATTTGTTTTTTAAAGTTTCTAATTGAATCTTTATTGCTTACTCTTTTGAAAGAATAAAATTAATAATTTTTTCATCAGCTGTTATCATTAATAAATTATGTTATTGCTATTTAACAATTATGATGTGAAAAATTGTAATATGCATTAAAAATCTGTTCACTGTTTTCATTTTTTTTTTACAAATTATAGATGTCGACAAGGTGTTGAAAATAGCAATGTTTCACAGTATCTTTTAAGTCTAGCAGAAAGAGTGGCAGCTTCTGGTGAAGTAATCAACGTGGCTGAATGTGTAGAAGTTGAAAAAGGTACAGCTGGAAATGTACGAAGTCTTTTAGCTATGCCAGTACGCAATCGAAATTACCAAACAATAGGTTAGTATGGTTAGTATTATTTAGATAAACTACCTCTCCAATCATACGCAGTCTCCTCTATGGGTGATCATCCTCTTTCTCTTCCCAACCCCTTTTAAATTCTGTAATCGTTCTTTATTTAATAAAACCCATGTGGGGAATTGGGTGAGCCACCCTGGTTCCATCTGTGATGTCATGCTAGTTCCTTCCATAGCCAACCATGGAAAAAGCAAAATTTAGAGAAAAGAGAAGTGCTCATGGAGGAAGTGAATGTATGCTTATGAAACTAAAAACCTTTTATTGGGAATCAATATCTGGAAGTTGCAAAAAAAGCTGAACAAATGGCTGAAGTCATTAGTGAGATAAACTCAGGTTTCCTATTCCTTATCAGTCACTTGATACAGTGTAATAAATATTTAAATTTATTTTATACACGATATGTAATTCATGTTTTTATACGATTCTAATTATTGTACAGCGGGTATTCAAAAAACCTTTACTTAAACTGTTAAAATAAAAACAGGAAATTTTCAATTTTGTATTGCATATCTTAAATTCTTGCAAAGCTATTTAATAAACAAGCTACAGAATTATAACTGAAGTATGAAACAAGCAAGTTAATTCCAGGCATACTTGCAGAAATGAAGTTATGAAAAAACTTGTGAAACAATCAACAATCTACCTTTACAAATAAACTGAAGGATAAAAATAAATGTAACAATAAGTGTAAATTACTGTAAATAAATCTAAGAATGATAATCAACATGTTTATTATAGGTATAACATAGTCAACAGTAATTTATGTTCCAGTATCTAAAAAAAAAAAAATCGGGTGGGACTTATGATTTAACGTGAAATGTTAAATCAAACAGACCTTGGATGAAGTTCCTCCAAGCTACAGACTGACCAACTTATCCGTACAGTTAAATAGGAGATCCACCATCACATTTTTTTTTTTTTAAGAAAACTTGAAATCTCCAATGGAAGATTTTAGTTCCTTCTCTACAATTTAGTTTAAAGTTTTAGTTCCAATTCTACAGATAAATTGGTCGGTCTGTTTGTCATCGAGTCCTTTTACTGTATCGGATTGAAATAAAAACGAGGCATTGACAGACTAAATACTAAATTTAATTTTAACATAAAACAGACACTAAATCGTACATGATATTTATTTCGATAGCATTGGACGACAATTTTGTTCAACATTGGTCTGTGGTGAGAAGCAAGAAACACAAGGCATAACAAGCAGCGGTAGGGGTGCTCGCGCAGTTGGCGTCGTTCACTGAGGCGCCGTGCCAGCTTTGCGACGCTCCCAAAAATCTCGCTCGCTCGCACCGGACGTTGGGGTGGGTACTTGCGCGTGCCCCATAACCTCCCCTTTCCAATGATATGCATAATTTATATTTCCGGCTGGTTTTTGCACGAGCTGAGGCTGACACGTTTTTATATGTTTACTTTAATTTTTTAAATATAAATATTGTTCAAAATACACTTATTATTACTTAAATCGATCTATTTCGATAAACTCTAATCACAAATACACGAATCACCGCGCTATCAGGTCTAAGTCGTGAGCTACACTGAATAGAAATGAGCGAGAGCGCCAGCTTTGGCCGATCTGCGCTGTGCCCCCTCCCCGACAACCCGCTCGACAGTGACGCAAACTCAAAGTCGTATCAGTGAGCTGTAAGTTATAAAATGACACAGCATTTACGTCTCTAAGACTAATAGTTGGGGAATTATTAAGGCAGGACAATATAGACCTTTTCGTTATGCTACAAATTTCTGTTCTGGTACCCATATATTTCGGTGTGATTTTAAAGACGTTTCACGTCAAAAAATCAGCATACTTCTATCAGATAGGAATTTTTTTAGGTAATCTAACATAAGATAAATGTCATGCCTGAAGACAGCATAACTATGAAAAAACAACAGTCAAGTCTAGTCCAACGTAGTTGGCAATGTGGTCAGTGTAAAGAGGGCTGACAACTTTCATCTATTACTTTGTTAATTTCATATTCCTCATAAAATACAATAAAAAGCAAACGACCCGATTTTAGGCATATTAAACAGGGTAAGGGATAAAGTGGTTTCCCACTGTCTTCTCTGTTTGCTAACAAACAGAGTGATTTTTTAGTCCTGTTACCCAATTGTTAATGTCTAGTAATTTTTTTCTAAGAAAGGGAAATTTTGTTTTGTGAACGAAGTTGGTGGCGCTACTCAACCGGTATAGATACGGCAGTGTAAGTTGATTATCCTTGAGCTGTGTAAACTTTTGTGCCGTTTCCGGTCGTGTTACGAACAGAATGTCTTTTACCATAGAACAACGAGTTTTCATTCTTGAACAATATTTTTCTACGAAATCGTACGCGAGTGTAAAAGAATCATTTCAAATTAAATTTGTTGCTGTCCGCCAGAAAAATGACAATTTCTAGGCTAGCAAACCGATTTCGAGAGACAGGTAGTGTTTGCGACAGAAAACCAACTCGCTTGACAGATGACGCTTTAGAGAATGTCAAAACAAGATTACTCAATTCTCCACGGAAAAGTTTACGAAAACTTTCCACGCAAGTTGGTTTGTCATATTCGAGTGTTCAGAAAGACTTACTGTCTGTTCGAAGAATATGGGTCCGACTATACGATGACGAGATATCGCACACCTCACACCAATTTTTTCAGGATGCAAAGATTTGTCTTGTACAGCGTTAAGATTTTCAACCGCCCAAATTCGACAGTTTTGACTGTTCACATAACCATAGAGATGGATCCAAGTTTCATCACTAAAGAACACTGTGTTTAAAAATTCGATTCCGTTATCATTTACGAGACCTAAACCAACGGCAATATTGCAATCGCTTGTTTAAATCTGGAGGCTGAAGCTCTTGGACTAATCGTACGCGATACGGATACAATTTCAATTTTTTAGCAGCTTTCTGAACATCGAATATGACAAACCAACTTGCGTGGAAAGTTTTCGTAAACTTTTCCGTTGAGAATTGAGCAATCTTGTTTTCACATTCTCTAGAACCTCCTGTCAAGCGAGTTGGTCGACCACTACGTTTTCTGTCGCAAACACTACCTGTCTCTCGAAATCGGTTTGCTAGCCTAGAAATTGTCATTTTTTTCTAGCGAAGGAACACCAACAAATTAAATATGAAATGATTCTTTTACACTCGCGTACGATTTCGTAGAAAAATATTGTTCAAGAATGAAAACTCGTTCTATGGTAAAAGACATTCTGTTCATAACACGACCGGAAACGGCACAAAAGTTTACACAGCTCAACGATAATTAACTCACACTGCCGTATCTATACTGGTTGAGTAGCGCTACCAACTTCGTGTCACAAAACAAAATTTCCCTTTCTTAGAAAAAAATTACCAGACATTAATAATTAGGTAACAGGACTAAAAAATCACTCTTTATAATCATTAAATTATCTATAATATTCACACAATAATAAACCTATATATTTAATATCATACTTTTTTATTTATTATTTTTACTTTCCTGGCTCTATAGCTGTAGAAGGGAAAGTACGGTAACTGGTCCAATTTGGGCATATGCGGTTTTCACCGGATCTTTACGTTTTGACACCTAAGGTACTCAAAAACCGGATGGAAATTTTCCGGATGTATGTACAAGTGTTTTCGGTCTCGCACCCTAAATCACATTATAACTCCAGAACTACTCAACCGACTTTGACCAAACTTGGTCAGATTATTTCTATATATAAGGCATTGATCTCATAAAATGTTCAACTTAGAATCTTAAGAGGGAGAGGCTGTAGAGCAAGGTCACCCTCAGTATTCACCTAATTAAGGTCTTATTTCTCTTAGGCACATTTGTTAACAATTAAAAAATAGAAATATTTCCAAAAAAAATTTGAAAAATCGCATCCACCCCAAAAATACTCTAAACAAACTTGTGGGTATAGTGCCTCATTAGTACCCCCTCTCACCACAAGGAGCGTTAATATAGCACCGATGTACAGCTGCTGTAATCGTCTGCTATGTTTTTTTCTGTTTAGCCTACAGAACCACCGTAAAATATTACTTCAGAGGATGAATGAGGTTAATATGTATGAATGTAAAAAAAGTGTAATCTTGTTCAATCTCAGTTCGACCATTCCTGAGATGTGTGGTTAATTGAAACCCAACCACTAAAGAACACCGGAATCCACGATCTAGTATTCAATCCCGTATAGAAGTAACTGCCTTCGCTAGGATTTGAACCTAGAACTATCGACTTCGAAATCAGCTGATTTGCGATGGAAAGTTCACCAACCCGGTGGGTTCATCTGCTATGTTGTAACGCCAGAAGTGAGCGGTAGAATTAAATATATGAATAATATTTAAAGCGTAAAAAAGTATTTAAAGTAGCCACACCCGCGCGAATGAAATACAGTATGCGAGCGCGCTTTAGTTAGAATCAGTGAATTACTTGAAGGCCTTACGCTTTATTTATTAAATAAATTGATAATATTTAAAGTAAAAAAAAAGTAACGCGTTTCGATCTCGATCATCCGTTTTATTTGGTAACTGTTGCCTTAAACCTTGCGGCTTCACCACTCAATCGACGGATGTTGTAAACTTAAAAATTTAGATGTAAACTTACAAATTTTGAAATTTAAAAGTTTAGAATTAGAAAGTTTTCTGTACGGGCTAATATCGGATAAACAATACAGTCAATAAAATCTGTTGACCACCGTTTTAAATCTGTTTTATGTTTATTATACAATTTTTTTTTACAACTTGCCAATAGATTAAAACTTATTTAAAAATGTTTGGTTTTTATTTATTACAAAAGTCATTCAATTAAATAAACGAAAAAATATTATACTTAAATAAAATGATGAATATTTTAAATTAAGTTGTGTGTGTAAGCTGTGCATCAGAAAAAAGCCGCGTGGCGGGAAAAACCTACAACTGTGTTGTCAGCATTTTTATTTAAATGACTTTAAAAATTACTTACTTACTTTGTATCAATTAGTTTTATTTTCATCATACGCAGTGTTTTAAAGTTTTAAAATGTTGAATAATAATAACAGAATGTTAAAATATATTTCATAACAATATCTTAATAAACTTTTCACTGCAAATTTTTATTCATAATCACACATTTGATTGTGATTGTGTATTTGTTTTATATTTTGTATATATATATATATATATATATATATATATATATATATATATATATATATATATATTCATTCACACAAATCTATATGTGTGTATGTGTGTATGTGTATGTGTGTGTGTGTGTGTGTGTGTGTGTGTGTGTGTGTGTGTGTGTGTGTGTGTGTGTGTGTGTGTGTGTGTGTGTGTGTGTGTGTGTGTGTGTGTGTGTGTGTGTGTGTGTGTGTGTGTGTGTGTGTGTGTGTGTGTGTGTGTGTGTGTGTGTGTGTGTAAATGTATAAAATGATAAGGTAAATAACTATTTTTATTGCAAAGATTAAATAAAAAAACCATAAAAACTGAATGGTTACAAAAATCATAAACATAAAATGGTTAACAAATCAATCTCAAGCAAAGAGAGCTCTTAACTCACTGAACTATTTTGAAACCTATTATTAGTTTATCTATGCACATGTGTATGGAAACCGGAAACTAGAATCAAGCCATATACGAACAATTATGAAAATTAGAAAATAAAGAAAAGTCCATAGTTAATTTAGCAAAGTGATGTAAGATGTATAATTTTTTTGGCATCCAAAACTACCTCCAATATCCATGAATTTAACTCATTATGTTATTATTTCTTTATACTTAAAAAATAATAATAATAAAATTAATAGTACTAATTTTTTATTCCACTATTAAAAGTAGCATATTCAAATCTACTTTAAAAAAAGAATGAAAACCTATTCTGGGAAACCAAGAGTAGCAAAAATGTTATCATGTTGAAAAATCTGATGCAGAGTTTAATTAGAAGAAAAAAATTAATGTTAGCTACCAGTGAACGGTTACTATTTAGGCTGCTGATAAATGGGGATTATCCCACCAGAATAAAGTAGAAAGAAAAATAACTGTTTACATATGGTTCAATGTAAATTAAAATAATAAAAATTAAAAAAATATATAAACATTAATTATAAAAACAGAACAAAAATACCTAAAATATTGTAAAAAATAAGAGAGGAATCAAGATTTGAATTAATTCATTAAAAAAAAATCAGGTTGATTTCTCTAGACTGCAAATAACTGTAACTGCAGCTACAAAATAGTATTTTAATAACATTTATTACAGAATAATAAATTTGAACATTTTGATTTCCTGATCCTTTTTTTGGATTTTCTATATATTAGATATATCTATGGTACAAACTAAATACTAATTGAACTTCATGAAATTGGCTAATTAGTCCATTAGTTAGGAACTTGCTGAACATTTATTCAGCAGGAATGTGCCCACTACATATAATAAAGCACAACAAACATATTCCCTTTGTAAAAGATTAAACACAAGCATGTTAATCAATGTTTTTATTAGTGTATGTGTGTATGTTTTTTTTTATAGGAGTTGCAAGCATAATAAACAAACTTAATGGATTACCATTTGATGAAACTGATGAACAACTATTTGAGGTAATGTTAATAATTAAATGCGTTACAGCTACTCACACATTAATACATGCAATATAAGTTAAAATAAACCAATGCAAAGAAATGTAAGTAACATATTGCTTACTAATAATTAGTAAAGTTTCTGTCCTGAGTAGGATTCCAACAACCATTTGAATTAGTTACAACCATTTTTAGAAATTAGTTAAAAATTTAAATTAAGAAATAGTTAAAAATGATTAAGCCATTTTTAATAAACCTGTTTTTGTAAATAACCAAAGTTAGACAACATTGGAAGCAGTTCACTGCAAGTTGTTGGCAATGGCTAATGACCTTAAGTGTGATGCCATTTGAAATTTATTTTAAATTATCAGTCCTTGTATCTCAGTTATTAAAGGTGCTAACTGATATTTTACTATACTTGGGTTTAACTTCCAATATGTTAGTTTTAGTATTTCATAGGCTTCTTATTATTGCCTCTAGCTGAGCTTCAGTCTCATAGCATTAACACTTCGTACAGCAGTATTTAACAAGCAACAACTGCTTGTAATTTAATGGTTCAGTATTTATTGGGATAAACACTGAGGGTTGTGGGCAACCGCCAGTGTTTAATATGTTTTTTGTATTAAGGTACAATTTTAAAAAGAACTTTTGCACTTACATGATTTTATTTATATTATATAAACCTCACTCCTTACTTATTTTTTATGTTTAATTCTCTAATAGACGTTTAACTGAAATGTTTATAATACAGCTTAATATTTCCAAATATAATATTTCTCAGAAATACAGAGTGAGCAACATAAAACCGAACCCGTTAACGTAACCGCTGCAGAATCGGTAGGTTATGTTGTAATGAAATTTTATTAATGATACCGATAAATGAAGTATGAAAAACATAAAACATAATTTAAATGTTGTATTTATTTACCTTATTGTTATAAAAGATGTTCTAAACGACCACCTTGGGCATCGATGCTCTTTTATGCTCGACTAACCAGTTGAGAGTCGTCTGACGCAAAACGCTGTTGTCATTTGCGCTGATTTCTCGTTGAATATTCACCTTCACTTCATCAATATTGTGGGGATTAAACTATCTCCTTTAAGTAGCCCCAAAGGAAAAAATCGCAAGTAGACAACTCTTGGGAACGCGAAAGCCATCGTCCTCTGCTGACAGCTCGTTCATTTGTGAAAGCTGCATGAACGCGATTCAGTGAAACGTTTGATGTGTGACAGACACGTTTCTCCGTCTTGTTGGGAGGAGCTGTATTCTTTTTCATTATCAGTTAATTGTGCATAGAATTCTTCCAAAATTGTGAGGTAAACTTGTATATTGACAAAAAATTAATATTGTCAAAAAATATTGGTCCCATTATACGATTACCGGAAACGGCACACCAAACACCAATTTTCTCATCGTGAAGTAGAGGCTCGATTATCTCATGAGGATTCCTCATCATCCAAAACCTTTCTTTTTCCTGTTTAGCCGCCGGTAATTACCTTTCAGATAATACTTCAGATGATGAATGTGGGTGATATGTACGAGTGTAAATGAAGTGTAGTCTTGTACAGTCTCAGTTCGACTATTCCTGAGATGTTTGGTTAATTGAAACCCAACCACCAAAGAACGATCTAGTATTCAAATCCGTGTAAAAATAACTGACATCATCCACTACCTGGTGTTTTGCGAATTAGCATGGCCAGATAAATGAAGCCATGACTCTTCTGACATGAAATACAACATCGGCTCTATCTGTCCACCAACAATGTTTTCTAGAAGCCAGTTGCAATAATCAAGTCATTTCAGTTTGTCTGTCTCCTTCAGTTGTTGCACAGTTGTAACGCGGTATGGTTTCAATTTTAATTCATGAAGACTTTTATGGCAAGATGTGTATTTAACACCAGATTGTTAGGATAACTTGCGTAGTGATTTTTTTCGACTGGCATTAATTCTCCTTTCAATATTGGCAATGGCCTGTAGAGTCCTAACGGAAGGTTGCCTATTTCGTTTTGCATTTGAAACCGAACCTGTAGTACCCTATTTTTTACCTAAATCATGTGTGCTACTCTTCGCTGGGATACAGGCATTCAGAAATTTTTCTACGAATACTTGATGCGATTCTTCAAACGATCCAGAACGAATATAGGCCTCAACTATAGCTATTCTTTCCTAGACTGAATAAGGCTTTTTTTTCCTATTAACCTCCGGGAATCACTGTCAGGTAATACTTCAGAGGATGACATGTATGAGTGTAAGTGAAGTGTAGTCTTGTGCAGTCTCAGGTCGACCATTTCTGAGATGTGTGATTAATTGAAACTTAACCACCAAAGAACACCACCGGTATCCACGATCTAGTATTCAAATCCGTATAAAAGTAACTACCTTTACTAGGATTTAAACGTTGGAACTCACAACTTCGAAATCAGCTGATTTACGAAGACGCGTTCGCCACTAGACCACCCAGTGGGTTTGAATAAGGCATTTTACACAAACATAATTGCACTCACAATACTGCACTGCAAAAAAACGTAAACTGCACTGACACGTGTCAGCCCTGACACGTGATGTTCTTACTACACCTGACAAACGGGAGAAACAATCAGTAGTAACATATACATCCACTTTTCGCGCTAGTCGTGCGAGTTTCATAAATAGTGTTGGATAGCGGTTTCATTATGGGTTCGGTTTTATGTTGCTCCTGTGTATAACATTTCTGAGAATGGTCAAGGATGTCACTTAGGAAAATAGTATTTATACTCGAGCAGGACTAGCCCTAGCGTTTTTGCTGCTACAGGCAAACCCAAAAAATGCCGCCCCCAAGCTTCAAAAAAAATTATAAAAGAACTATGTTTACCAGAAAAATGACATATAATTGAATTAAGACAATAATACTGATATAGATTTACGGAAAATTGTTTTGTTGAAAAACAAAATTTACATTTTTAACGAGCTAACGACAACGAACTTACAAACTAAAACTAATACCTACTATTTAACCCACCGAGTTTGGTATATTGGTAAACGCGTCTTCCCAAATCAGCTGATTCGATAGTGGAGTCATCCAGCGTTCAAGTACTAGTTAAAGCCCGTTACTTTTATACGGATTTGAATACTAGATCGTGTATACCGGTGTTCTTGGGTTTTAATTAACCACACATCTCAAGAATGGTCGAACTGAGACTGTCTCCACAAGACTCCACTCATACATATCATCCTCTGAACGGTAATTATCGTTGTCTAAACAGGAAAAAAGTACTTATTATTTTCAGAGATAATTTAAATATTCTTTTAAAACAATAATCAAAACTAGTACAATAATAATATTATTGTACTAATAAATGGTAAATAATATTGTTGATTAGATTCAAGTAATCGAAATATATTTTTGTGGGTTGTGTATATTTTTTTTTGCTCTAGTTCAATAGGTTTGCCGCTCCTAAATGTTGCCGCCGTAGGCAGTTACCTAACACCTAGGGCCGGCCCTGACTCGAGCAGCCCTTGTAGTACTCGAAGATTCTTGCTGCAAACTTAAACTGGTTGGTATATAATGTACTGCTCTCATTCTAGACAAAAATGACCCACCCTATCAAGGGGTTGTGTAAGGATGGATGTCCCATTACCTGGATGGAATCCTGAGCTATTTTCTGAATAGTAGTTCTAGTCAAACGATTCTTTATATATATATATAGACTGCCCCTTTCTCACAATCCACCTCTTTTCCCTACCTTTGATCCCTTTTTCATCACATTGCGTTCAACAGATGCAAGTCAGACTGTCAACATTCAAATTAAGGAGGCTGAGACCTCTAGAGTCATTGATGTCATAAGGTGAAAAGGAAAGGCTGCTTGTGATTGATGCAAGAAATTTTTCTTTTCCTGCACAATTAGTCTACTGGCTGAAGTACCTGACAGATAAAACTAACCTTCCTTATCCCTCCTAAAATACAAATATAAGTTTGTTGAATAGAACTCGAAACAAAGTGAGTCTGTCAGTTACATAAGTAATTCCTAATACAAATAAGTTTTTAAAGATTGTTTTTTAAAAACTTATTTAACTTAATATAAATAAGTTTTTAAAAGTTGTAAGGATCCTTGCCCAAAAAATATACAATAAAATCTAACTTTACAATATAAAAAATATTAAGAACAAGAGACAGTCGACATATAATTTATAATTAATTGTTCCTTTTTTTAAAACTGATTAAAAATGTTATATATGTATTCTCTCTCTGTATATATATATATATGTGTGTGTAACGTATATGTGTGTGTGTGTGTGTGTGTGTGTGTTAGATATATATATTTTTTTTATTGTAAGAATATATTTACTACTAACAATTCCAAATTGGTTTTCTCTGCTTTTAGGCTTTTACTATTTTTTGTGGACTGGGAATTCATAATACACTTATGTACAATGAAGTTGAAAAAGCTATGGCACGACAAAAAGTTACTATTGAGGTTAGTCTTGCAACTTCAACAATTTAATCAGAGTTTTTAAATTACAGCTAGATCTCACTGAAATCATTTCTCTTTAATCTGAAAACTTCTGTAAAATCTGTTTCCAATGATTAAATTGAAGAGGTTGCCTAATTATACTTATAATTAACCTCAATAATTCAAAGTTTTTAGGCCCTAATTAGTTTTTCTCTGAAACTGAATTTTCAAGATATTTATCTATATTTGAAGAAGGAATTAAGGTTTTAAAATTAGATGTATAAAAATATTCCCAGCAAAAATAATTTATATCCCACTACATTTCCATAAATGTACAAAATGTTCAAGAACTTTACCTTTGTACTTAATGGAAGCAATTAATTCTTATATTCAAATCCCTTTCATATTGAGAGGAATTCTCTATGGCAGTTGAATCTGTTCATATTTTCTACAACGTATGATTACAGATCAATCTAATTTGCAAGTTTAAATTCTGTACCATGTATTTTAGTTAAATGTCCCATTGGTGAACAAGTATCAGACTAGAGGTTCATAATTTGTTTATTTTTATATGTAAATTAGTTAATTAGTCATTTATTTTTACTTTTTTTAAGAATATGTATTGAAAAATTATTTTAAATTTTTCAAGTTAGGACTGTAGAACTTAATATTTATTCTGCAATTAACATAAAACAAATACAAAACTGTAAGCAAATTCTGTCAATAAAATAAACATAATCAATGATGATAAAGGAAGATATTCAGGAAATAAGAAAAAAGCCCTTGGATTTTCTATGTCAATGATTATTATAAATAAAATGGTTTAAATTTTACACGAAACATAACGTAGATGATAACATTTTTGTGAAATGGGCTAGTGTACCTTACTTTTGAAGCTGTCTATGAAGCCAATATAAAATAATTTCTCTAATAATATTCTATATTTTTATACGCTACACTTAGTTTTGTCTTTTATTTCAGGTACTCTCTTACCATGCAACAGCTTCCAGTAAAGAAGTTGAAGCACTTTTAGTAAGTCTACTTATAGTTCAAATAACCTACCATCAAAACTTTTATTCAATAATTCAATTACTGGTTAATAAACAACAAGCCATTCCCATGTACAACATACTTAATATCATAAACTTCTTATGTCAGAAACACTGGGGAAGATGTGAAACAAATGGTTTTTTATTCCTCAGTCTTTAATTGAAGTAATTATATTCCAAATCATTTATTTTATGGTAGCATAAAAGGATGTCTAATAATCTACAACTACAGAACATCTACAGACTCAGTAGTATATTTTAAAGTCAATATAGAATTTTACTCCTATGATGACCCAATCTTGTAGAACTAACAGGCAGCACTGTTACTGAACAGCTACTATAATAACAGATTTAATGCAATTTAACTAAAAACATGCAGCTAAAAATTTACATGTGCTTATCTCTTTTTGATGATTTAGAAACTTAATACTGTAATATTAAAAAAAAAAAAATCATTGTGGTCAGAAGCTTATAGTATAAAGCTTGCAGATTTTCAATCATTAATGAACCATTGCCTGCAACACTGACTGAACACTGCTGTATCTCTTCTAAATTTTATTTTATATCATTTTTCCACTAACCCTAGAAAAATCTTAGGGAAAAGTAGAAAAAGATCCAAAACGTTTTTTTCTTGCTTGCAAAAAAATCCATATTTTTTATAAAACATTCATATTGCAATATATTTTTTAATCATACACAAATCAAGAATATGCTTTATTTCATTTTGTGCGAATGATAGTACAATTCATGAAAACTCAGTTAAATAAAAATAAAAAATATCAGCCATCCTAGAAGAGATTGAAGATGAACAGAATAATTTTGATGATTCAGATTTAGATTATGAAGGAGAAAAAAATTGTGAGATGGAAAGATCAATCAGAACATAAAGCGATCAATGGTAATTCCCAGCTCATAGCAAAAGACAGTACTATCCAACAGCATAACATCAACAAAAAAAAACTCTGAGGAAAGAATACTGTAATCAGCTTCCTACCTGGTAGTTCACCTATCTACCTAACTCTGTATTGGGAAGCTTTTCCCCAATTCATTATTGTATGAAAACTTATGCCACACTAATTATTAGTAAAACCAAAATTACACAAAATGTTGGTTTAATGTATTTTTTTATTTTATTTGTTGGACAGACAGTTAGAGCAACTCATAAAAATTTAATCAATAATTTCATGTTATGATTTATAAGTGATAGAATTATGAGTTAAAACTGAGTTCTACAATCATTTACAAAATTTTATTAGTCAACGATATTTTTTTTTATTTTAAATTATACAATGTTATGAGTATAATGTTAGATTATTTAAGTAATAAACATTATCCTTGTTAGTAATAATACTGTTTAGTAAAATATGATAAAATAATTTTCTACTGCACAATTAAAAAATTCTATTTTAAATGGTTTTATCAAGCAAATTAATTTAAAAGAAATGTAGATTATATCTACAAACTGAATATATTTTGTATCACAAAAAGTTTTAAAAAATTATATTTTAAAATTGTTTATTATTTCCTAAAGCTGAAACATAATGATAAATTCCTTGACCACATATATTAACAATTACTATATGCATGCATGTATTGAAGAGTTAGGTGATTCAGATAACAGAGGGAGATTGAAACATATCTATAATGTATCTATAATGTATCTCTGCTTTTTTTCCAAGAAAATGTGGCTCTCTGCATTTTCACATAGCAATAATGGAGGCGCCTTCCTTGGTAAAATATTCCGGAGGTAAAATAGTCCCCCGTTCGGATCTCCGGGTGGGGACTACTAAGGAAGGGGAAAATTAAAAAATAACATTCTACGAGTCGGAGCGTGGAATGTTAGAAGCTTAAAAAAGGTTGGTAGGCTAGAAAATTTAAAAAAGGAAATGGGTAGGACAAATGTGGATATAGTAGGAATTAGTGAGGTTCGGTGGGAAGAGGAAGGCGACTTTTGGTCAGGTGATTTTAGAGTAATTAACTCAGCGTCAAATAATGGGCAGGCAGGAGTAGGTTTCGTGATGAACAAGAAGATAGGGAGGAGAGTGGAGTATTTCAAAACGCATAGCGATAGAATCATTGTAATAAGGATAAAATCAAAACCTAAACAGACAACGATTGTTAACGTCTATATGCCTACAAGCGCCCATGATGATGATGAGGTAGAGTGTGTATACGAAGAGATTGATGAAGCAATTAAACACGTAAAAGGAGATGAAAATTTAATAATAGTTGGAGATTGGAATGCAAGCATTGGAGAAGGCAAGGAAGGAAATATAGTGGGTGAATACGGGCTGGGCAAAAGGAATGAAAGAGGGGACCGACTTATAGAGTTTTGCACGAAGTATAATTTAGTAATTGCCAACACCCAATTTAAAAATCATAATAGAAGAATATACACTTGGAAAAAGCCAGGCGATACTGCAAGGTATCAGATAGATTATATCATGGTTAAGCAAAGATTTAGAAATCAACTCGTTGACTGCAAAACTTACCCTGGAGCAGACATTGATAGCGACCATAATTTGGTGATAATGAAATGTAGATTGGGGTTTAAAAACCTGAAGAAAAGGTGTCAGATGAATCGGTGGAATTTAGAGAAGCTTGAGGAAGAGGAGGTAAAGAAGATTTTTGAGGAGGACATCGCAAGAGGTCTGAGTAAAAAAGATAAGGTAGAAAATGTAGAAGAAGAATGGGAGAATGTTAAAAAGGAAATTCTTAAATCAGCAGAAGCAAACTTAGGCGGAATAAAGAGAACTGGTAGAAAACCTTGGGTTTCAGACGATATATTGCAGCTGATGGATGAACGTAGAAAATATAAGAACGCTAGTGATGAAGAAAGTAAAAGGAACTATTGGCAATTAAGAAATGCTATAAACAGGAAGTGCAAACTGGCGAAAGAAGAGTGGATTAAAGAAAAGTGTTCAGAAGTGGAAAGAGAAATGAACATTGGTAAAATAGACGGAGCATACAGGAAAGTTAAGGAAAATTTTGGGGTACATAAATTAAAATCTAATAATGTGTTAAACAAAGATGGTACACCAATATATAATACGAAAGGTAAAGTCGATAGATGGGTGGAATATATTGAAGAGTTATACGGAGGAAATGAATTAGAAAATGGTGTTATAGAGGAAGAAGAGGAAGTTGAGGAGGATGAAATGGGAGAAACAATACTGAGATCTGAATTTAAGAGAGCATTAAAAGATTTAAATGGCAGAAAGGCTCCTGGAATAGACGGAATACCTGTAGAATTACTGCGCAGTGCAGGTGAGGAAGCGATTGATAGATTATACAAACTGGTGTGTAATATTTATGAAAATGGGGAATTTCCATCAGACTTCAAAAAAAGTGTTATAGTTATGATACCAAAGAAAGCAGGGGCAGATAAATGTGAAGAATACAGAACAATTAGTTTAACTAGTCATGCATCAAAAATCTTAACTAGAATTTTATACAGAAGAATTGAGAGGAGAGTGGAAGAAGTGTTAGGAGAAGACCAATTTGGTTTCAGGAAAAGTATAGGGACAAGGGAAGCAATTTTAGGCCTCAGATTAATAGTAGAAGGAAGATTAAAGAAAAACAAACCAACATACTTGGCGTTTATAGACCTAGAAAAGGCTTTCGATAACGTAGACTGGAATAAAATGTTCAGCATTTAAAAAAAATTAGGGTTCAAATACAGAGATAGAAGAACAATTGCTAACATGTACAGGAACCAAACAGCAACAATAACAATTGAAGAAGCATAAGAAAGAAGCCCTAATAAGAAAGGGAGTCCGACAAGGATGTTCCCTATCGCCGTTACTTTTTAATCTTTACATGGAACTAGCAGTTAATGATGTTAAAGAACAATTTAGATTCGGAGTAACAGTACAAGGTGAAAAGATAAAGATGCTACGATTTGCTGATGATATAGTAATTTTAGCCGAGAGTAAAAAGGATTTAGAAGAAACAATGAACGGCATAGATGAAGTCCTACGCAAAAACTATCGCATGAAAATAAACAAGAACAAAATAAAAGTAATGAAATGTAGTAGAAATAACAAAGATGGACCACTGAATGTGAAAATAGGAGGAGAAAAGATTATGGAGGTAGAAGAATTTTGTTATTTGGGAAGTAAAATTACTAAAGACAATTACAAGCTAAACGAGCCTTCAGTAAGAAATATAATTTGTTTACATCAAAAATGAATTTAAATGTCAGGAAAAGATTTTTGAAAGTGTATGTTTGGAGTGTCGCTTTATATGGAAGTGAAACTTGGACAATCGGAGTATCTGAGAAGAAAAGATTAGAAGCTTTTGAAATGTGGTGCTATAGGGGAATGTTAAAAATCAGATGGGTGGATAAAGTGACAAATGAAGAGGTATTGCGGCAAATAGATGAAGAAAGAAGCATTTGGAAAAATATAGTTAAAAGAAGAGACAGACTTATAGGCCACATACTAAGGCATCCTGGAATAGTCGCTTTAATATTGGAAGGACAGGTAGAAGGGAAAAATTGTGTAGGCAGGCCACGTTTGGAGTATGTAAAACAAATTGTTGGGGATGTAGGATGTAGAGGGTATACTGAAATGAAACGACTAGCACTAGATAGGGAATCTTGGAGAGCTGCATCAAACCAGTCAAATGACTGAAGACAAAAAAAAAAAAAAAAAAATGTATCTAAATTTGCAAGATAAGTTTTTTGAATGTCAGAGATAATCACAAAAAAAAATATTCTCTTGAAAAGCTCTTACTTGATAAAGCAACTACATCAATGGTACTTCATTATTTTGCTGGTACAAATATATCTACTTCTGATCAAAGCTAGATGTAGATTTCATCATCTTCATCATATGGAGTTCTGCCTGTTGGCAGGTCCCTGGCACCACTGTTGTCTCCATCTGTTTTTGTCCCACATTTTCCTTTTCATCTCATAATAATATTCACTGCCCTTTATATCATTTATTAGCTTCAGCCTTTTCCATCTTCTTTTTTCACCCTCAACAGAGTCTTCAAAAACTACATTTATCATTCCTTTTCCCTAATAATAGAGTACCCCAAATCCCTACTGCTCATCTGCCTTCTGAAAAGGCCATTGGCATTTGTAGGGACGAAGCTTCTTATCCCAGGAGCTTATTATTCGATCCTATCATTCATTAGCCACTTGTATAAACCAACTAACTTTAATATGCATGATCATTGCTCCCTTGCCACCACAGGGAGGAGAATTTCAGGATTTTCCCTTCATGAAATCTAAGACCTAATAAGCATTTCTTAGGTTCTCTAGCAGTAAGAATCTTTATATTATGTAAAGGTACAGCAGACTTGATATACTGTTTGATAGCTACTAATAATGCATCTATTACTGTTATTGTTTCAAAACACTAAAAAATAAGCTCGTGTTCTTATAAATTTACATTGTTTTTAATAGGAAAAACCTATTAAACATTTTACTATTTTACATTTTTTATAGGAAAAACCCGTGCCAGGAGCAGATGAACTGAATCTGTATTCATTATCGTTTGATGATTTTTCATTATCACAAGATGAAATGTTGTTAGCAGCAGTTAGCATGTTTCTTGAATTGGGATTAGTTAAAAAATTCAATATTGAAAGAGAGGTAATATCATAATTAATTATTGTAAAAAAAGTAGTTACTTAATGTGTTGAAAGTAGTAATTAAGGATCTGGTTACAATTAATTTATATTATTTGTATGTTAGTATTAACTTAATGCACTGATGAACAAGCCTACAGAAGAAATTACCAAAAAGAGATCAAATACTTTTAATTTCATTAAAATATTTATTTACATTGCATTATTCTAAACATTAATTTTTATATGAATTAATAAAACATTAATGCCTCACTTTTCACATACGTATAATTAAATTTTAGAAGATGTTTTATTTCAAAGAATCCATGAGAAAATTTTCTTGAACATGTTTCCAGATGTATAGAAAGTTATTCCTAAATTTTTCATTGTTTATCATTTAACATTCACTCCCCTCATGCTCTTGTGTCCATTATTTATTTTATATTTTCACCATATTTATAGATTAATGATATACTTGGTTGCTCTTACTCTAGACAGAACAGATTAAAATGTAGCAATATGTAGAATTTTTTGTTTTTAAAATTTTATGATACCTTAATACAGAATATCTTAGCAGGTATGCACTACCTGCATAAGATAACTGAGTACTAAGGTGGTAACTGTTTATAACATTTCATCCAGTTGTAATAACTTTCTATTGGTTTAATCAATCAATAAAATTTATCTTTATTATTATTATTTGAATAAGAAAATAAGTTACATTTAAAAGTAAAAAAAAAACTTTTGACTATCAATGGAGTAAAGAATTTTCAACCAAATGGATGGAAGTATAATTGTCAGAAAAGATGATACCATGCCTGAATTTTTCTTTTCTTGAAGCATATTGACAAATATTAACAGTACGTTGTCATAACATCTTAACTAACAACAAATTCAAATGAAATCTTTATTTTTGACAAACTGTAAAAAAAAATATTGTTACTGTTTACTTTTTTGTTGATTCTTAACATTATTCAACATATGCTTGATTTTCTTCATATTTTAATTGTTTTTTTTTTTCATTGTCATGTAAATGATGGTGCTGATAAGATAAATATAACTTCATTGAAACATCCTTCATTATACTTATTTGTGATATGTTCTAATTAACATATTTATTGTAAAAAACCACAAGCAAATATTAAATAAATGTATACCTTTACTATTATCAGTGTGATGTGATCGTTTATTACATACATTAATCTTAAATTCTTATTTTAAATATTCTTTCCCATATAATAATATTTCATTGAAAATTAGAAAGGAATGATTCTTAAACAGAATATTTCTTGAATAAAAGGATTAAACTGTTAAATCCATGCCTATACTTGAAATGTATAGGTATGGATACCTATTACCAGTATTATAATGTAATATAATATTGTATATCATACACCAAACTGCACAAAAGAGTTCTTAGCTCTAATACTTTCTTTTTTTCAGACTCTTTATAGATTTTTAATCACTGTACGTCGGAATTACAGAGATGTTCCATATCATAACTGGAGACATGCTTTTAATGTAGCACAAGTTATGTTTGCCATCCTTATGGTAAGTTTTTAACATATTTTATTGTTTATTGTAATATTATTTGTATTAATTTGTTTTAAAATAACTTTGCTTAAAATAAAGTTAATTAATTTACTTTAATTTGAACAATTATTTTGCATACCCTTATTATGTGGATTCTGTTTGTGCCATTAAATTATTGCTTACTCCTAGGTGCTACAGGCTAATGTGATCCCTGGCATTCTGAACATATCCCTGCCATCTATCTTGATCCTCTGCCTATCTTTTCCAATTGAAAACACTGTGTCTTCAAGTCATGCTCCACATCATCCATTATCTATTCCATGGTCTTCAATTTCTTCTTCTGTAGTACATCAATTCCCTCCATATCCTTCCCATCATCTACTCCCTCACTCATGCCTCATGACCCACCCATCTAATTCTTCCTGATTTAACGAAGCTTAAAATATCTTCATTTTCTAGTTGTCATTAATTTCAACATTATTCCTCACTCTCCACTCTCCATTCTCATAGACTGGTCCAATGATTCTTCTCATTATCTTTCAGCTTCTCAAAATGTTCAGCTTCGATGCATCATTCATCATCAACATCCACTTTTCAGTAACATAACATACCACAAGCCTTACCAGAGCTTCATTTTAGTTGCTCTTAATAAGAGACATGAATCAAACAATTTAATACTGGCATAAAAAGATCTGTTACCCTCCATTATCCTTCTCTCTATCTCATTCAACACTCTTCTACTACTACCTACGGCATATTCAAATGCACAACATTCTCAACATGCTTGAAAATATAATTTTATATTTCTATATCTCTTGCATGTCTTCTACTTGCTGATGGAGATATGCTCATATAGTTAGTATTAGCTTCATTAATCTTTAGTCCCACACCTCTACCACACTTCTCCAGCAGGCCAAATGCCTCCGCCAGTATTGCCATAATGACCACATTGTCCACATATGCATACACCTGCCATAGTTTGTTTATGATGGTCCCATCTCCCACAACACTACCAACCACCTCCTGAAATACCATATTAAACAAGAGAGTTAACAATGCATCCTACTGTCTCACTCCAGATCTTATTGCAAAATGCCAACAAAATTAGCCATTGTCACCTCAGATATTTTTCATCAATGGTAATCATGACCAACTTAACAAGTTTTAATGGTAAACCAAATCTTTCACGTCCTTCCATTACCTTGCTTCTTGACACACTATTAAAGGCCCCTTTGTAGTAAATAAAAAGCAGATGCAGGTCAATATCAAATTCCCCACATTTTTTCACTGCTTGCCTTATCATGAAGATCTAGCTCCCTTCTAAGATCAGACTGATAATCACTGAGAACCGCTTCCACAAACAGAGTAAGCCTTTGTAATAAAATGTTTGTAAAGAACTTGTATACTATACTAAACAAGAAGACACCCCTACAATTATTACATAACATCTTATCACTCTTTTTAACAATTGAGCAGATCAGACTTATCTTCCATTCATCAGGCATCCTTTCATTTCTCCATATCATCAGTATCAACTTATAACTTCCTGCTTTAATCCATCACTCCATATTTAATTAACTCAGTCACCACTCCATCTTCCCCAGGAGCTTCATTACTTTTCAATCTTGATACTGCATCCTCAAATTCGTTTCTGGTAGAGTCCAACCATATTACAACATATTACCGCTTAACCCAGTTTCATCACCATCCACAAATCCATACACTCCCATCCCTTCTCTTTTATTATGGTCGCTCATTGCAATACGACTGTTATTAAATTGTTCTCTACATCATCCTTCTCCTTCCCATTCAAAACCTCCTCTAAGTGCTTGGTCTTACAACCCTTCATTCTAGGTTGATATCCCCTTCTAAACCAATCCACCTCCTTATAAAATATTTGACTTTGATTTCTACTACATAATACCTCCAATTCTTTCACTTTCTCATCATTGTGTCACGTTTCTTGTGCGTCAATATTGACTTTACCCTTCTCAATTCACTGTATTTATTCCAAGCACTTTTTGTATCCCTTTGTATCATCCTTTGTGTACCCTCATCTCACACTCTCCATCATACCATGCATCACCTCTTCACACCATCCTCACTCCTATGGTCTTTTAAGCCACCCTCTCCAAAACTCCTTTTATATTCCTCCGACTTTCCACATTTACCTCCTCCATCGTGTCTCGCATCACCTTAGTAAGCTCCTCATCCAACCTCTCATGGTACCTGTTTCTATCCTCCTCATCCCTCAACCTACCTGCATCCCATTTGCAAATCTTCATTCTCCTTTCTTTACATATATTGGCCAGGTTTGATCTAGTTATGGCTCTAACTAAGAAATAGAATCGCAATTCGGTCCTCTCGTAGCAGGTACATCCAAAATCAATGATGCATGTCTAGCAGTAACTAAGACATGGTCAATCTGGTTGACTATATCTGATTCCTTTCCAGTTTCCTAGATGTATCCTTTTTTGAGGGAATCCTGTGTTCTTAATTATTCTATTACATTCATTAAATTACATCCAATTATGTTCTGCAAATTGCGCCAATAGGAAGCCTTTATTATTTGACAACTCATGCAGATAATACCAAACTGCAACAGATCATACCAACCATTCTCTCCCCACCTTATCATTTAAGTCCCCCACTACAATGTCATATCTCTGAACCCTATTAACCTTCCTAAGTAACACATCATAGAAATCCTCCTTTTCCCGCTCCTCCACCTCTTCTGTAGGAGCATAAGTAGACATCACAGTAACAACTTACTTCTAAATTTACCTCTTAGTCTAATTAGTCACAACCACCAGTGGTTTGAAACTTAACAGCCTTCCTCTCATTTCTTTACTGATAAAGAAAACTGGTCCCACCATAGCCCGTCCTATCAATCCTTTCACTCTACAATGTAAAAAAAATCCTTTTCATCAATTTGTCAACCACTGCACCATCTCATCTCCTCCGTGCCATCCTGAGCAAGTCCATCTTACAAATATTCAGCTCTGACACCAGCTCCTTCATCCTCCCCAGTTCCAGCGTCCCATATTGCCACTCTCCAGTCAATATCCTTACCTCTTTTCCAAACTCCTCCATTCACATTCATATTCGTACTCAATTTAATTCTCCATAAGTCCTGTCCCACCCGAGGCTCTTTCCTAGTTTCATAACAATAAATTCTTTACATGGCTGGGGAGTTAGCCCAATGCAAGACCCGCCCCCAGTCTGCAGGACCAGACGATGTTAGTTTCGAGTTCCCTTCTCCTAGAAGGTTTGCTTCCACCACAGTTCACAGGCACATCCTACCCTGGATTTTCTTTTAGTTTACTCCCTAGCCTCTTCCACCCTCTCTGCCACTGAAAATTTCTTCCTCACCACCTTCGAGATCATTGGCCCTGTTACCCTAGGCAGTTTTCACCTGTTACCCTAGGCAGGAGCCCTATAACAGGGTGCTACTATCCAGAACCAGATTGACCCTGATTTTTTAACGAGCTTGATACTCCTCCTTCCCCATCACTTGCATGGTGACGTCCCAGGCTTGCGACCAGCAGTACATAAAACACTGTCGGCAGAGTTTGCAGATTATCACTGTCTATCCAAAGTCATTAAATCCATTATACATTGCAACATTTCTGACATGAGTTTCTGAAAATGAATTTTTTAATAAGTTATTACATACATACATAATCAATTTTTCCCCTCTAATTAACTTTTTAAGCATCTACATATGACCCAGATGGATAAACTTCCAAATTTTCTAGTAAACTAGAAATTAGATTACCATGTGAATATCATTTTAACAATTACTGAATTGATACATTCTTTTTTTTAATAATAATTTCTTTAAAAATTGATATTAAAACAATATTTTAATTATAAAACATTAAGTCTGACTTATAAAATATGATACTTTTTATAATAATAATAAATAGTAAAAGTATTAGAATTCCTTAAATCATTTTTTTAGGGTTGTGAGATGAAAGGAACATTCAGTGACCTAGAAGTACTTGGAATGTTTGTTGGATGTTTGTGTCATGATTTGGATCACAGGGGTACTAATAATGCTTTTCAACAAAAGTAAGTAAAAATACTTTAATTTTGGCAATAAATAGAAAAATTTAGTTAAATTATTTTGAATTATTGTATAATAATATTTTATAAATTTTTACCAAGATGACAATTCATCAAAGGTAAGACTCTTCTTGAGAGGGTGCTTTCTTCAGTATCTTACTATATTATCAATCTTCAAATGCAAACGTAATACAAAATTTGTTAAATTTATCATTAAAAATGTTCAACGTGTAACATTATTATGTTGCACATGTACTATCTGTAATATAGTAGTGGCACATTACTCTGTTACTATGTATGTTGCATATACAATGCACCTACATTGTATGTATTACACATACATCTTTGGTGACCCGTCAAAACAGGCCACCAAAGATGATTTATAAATTTTCTGTAATTTGATTTAGAGTAGGATTATGAAAATTACTTAAAAGAGGTAATTTAAAAATGTTAAAATTGTATTTATATAGGGCCACTGTATACATTCATTGTACATGTATATAAGATTCTCTAGAGAGAATCTTATAAATGTAATATTAATAATAGGGCTAATTTCAATTACTGAACTGATTCTTCAAAGATATCAACAAGCAATAGTATTGATTACAAGCCATGTCCACTACATTTTATATGATTATTTTGGGTATGAAAAGGTTTTCACTCAGTGGGTCCCACTATTGTAAATAGTTGACCACAAACACATCCAACTGAACTCTTCTAAACTTATAAGAAGTTTAAATTCTAGAATTATCTAAAAGCGATTTACACTGAGTTTCCTTAACACTTCACAACACAAGATGAAGCATGATCATACATGTCAAACAGTGGTAGGAGCCAGTGAAAGTGTTCCAAAGAAAGCAAAAATAGTTATATCTGTAGTAAAATTTATTATTACAGTTTTTGGGATTCTCATGGTGTGGTGTCAATAAACAAACTGGAAAAAGGCAGGACCATCACCGGGAAATATTAAAATTCACTACTGGAATGTCTGGATCTGGCCAAAAAAAGTGCTCTTTCACCATGATAAGGCTTCTGCACACACATTTCGTTGTTGCTACAAAACTCCATGACCTTTGCTTTGAAGTACTTTCACATGCACCATATTTGCCAGATTGGCTCCCCGTAATTACTTCCTCTTTCTAACAATGAAGAGTAATTACTTCCTCTTTCTAGCAATGGGCTTCATTGCTGGTCAATGAAGAAATGGACGAAGATTCATTTCAAGGGATGAGTTCAAAACTAAGACAAACACTTATTTTACAGTTGGACAAGTCACATTTTACTGATCGCATTAAAAAGTCATTGGTCAAAATGAATCAAATCAAGTAGACGTAGAAAAATAAAAAATAAAATCCCTGAAAAATCTTGTTTTCTTTGTTATGTTTTATTTGTCAGACCGAAAATTTTCCGAACAGTCATACCGCAACCAAAACTGACCCACTTATCCATAAAATTATTACATTTAATATTTCACATACCATTTTTGCACAATACATGTACCCTTATCAGGAGACAACTGTAATTAAAAATTCAATACAAGAGAATATGTTGTGAATTTCAATTGTTAACTACCCACACTCACAGACAATAAGTTTCATTAAAAAAGGAGCAAAATCAGAAGTGTGCCATGATAAAAAGTACAGATTGCTAATATACATATTTATCAACAACCATGTACAATTCTCAACATTTTCATACACAACTGTCAACATTTTCAGGATTGTACTTTCAGAACAATAAATAAAGATCAAATGATGAACTAGTAAACGACTTCCTGATAAACACAACTCAGGAACACAGAAATTAAACGGCAATATTACACTGGACAGATCAATGCATATTCACTGTAGTACAAAGAAGATATATGAATGCCCATTCGCAACAGATTGAATGTTTGCAGAAACAAGATAATATATGCAAATATATTAACTTCATAACTCATAAAAGTCTATAATCATATGTTTAAACATTATGAAAGTTTATCATTAAATATAACAAACATTCTCATTAAATGAACAAACATGGATAAAATATTACTTGACCTTATAAAGGAATTTCCCTACCACCCAATTACTTCAATACAGCACAATTAAAAGATCACCAATAATAACACTATTGAAAAATCTAAATGTAATTAACTTCACAAAGATTTCCTGTAGGTGAAATATCACATATTTAGGAACTGGGTCATTTTTAAATTTATTTTTATAAGTACTAAACTAGAATAAACTAAACCAATGACTTCCAGACATAAATTTCATTTAAACAAAAAATAAATTTTGAGGACATTTCTATTAATTCATTGTAAATTATATTTTAGGAAGTTTCTAGTAGTAAATACTGCATCTTTTTATTATAAGAATTATTCTGAGTGATATGATGGAAAAAAGCTGACAACAAAGTTGTAGAATGTTTTTTGCATTGGCTATTTATTCTTATATAGTGGAAAAATAAAGATACATGATAAAAGCTTATCAAAAGTTAAAAAAGTTTTAATAATCAAAAAATGTTTTAAAAATTCAAAAACTCAATATTTTTAAACCTTGATCAGCTGTCCCAAAGTATTACATTGCAATACAATAATTATTATATTGCCAAAGTACAATATTGCCTCCAAAGTATTTTTTGGGATCAGTTGCACTACTACTTACTATACCTAGGAAGACATTAAAAAAATGTTAAAAAATATGCAATAAATAAAGATAGTTTTTCAGATTTTATGTAAGGAGGAATTTTGGGGCAAAATATTTTTAAAAATGGTAAGCATGCACATATGTATTGACCTTAATACAAAGTGGGGTTATGATCGTAAAATTGACCAACAAAAACTATTAACCTCAAAATTTTACCACCAAATTGCCCCATACGCAAGAGTCTGAACAGAATTTTATCATAATTGGTTAATCTAGTCAAATTTATTAAGCTTTAAATATGCCAACATACATATGTACGAACATTGTCTCCTATTTTTTTTTTTGTTGTTTTTTTGGGGTCCCTGGGTCATGAAACATTGAGAAATGAAAAAACCCATCTTCATTTTTTGACTGATTACTATACTTTCCTTCTTTTAGCATAGCTATAGAGCTATGATGTCAGGAAAGTAAAAGCTTAATACTGTCGGTCAAAAGCTCAATACTGACTTTTATTACAAATAACTTACATTTTTATCATTCTTTCATTTTCAGTGTTTGAAAAAATAACTATTATATTAAATTGTATAAATAATTTACTAATTATTAATAAAAATAATGAGTTTTTAATAATTTATTAATTATCGAATGATAATAAATAATTTTAGTATTAAATTTTTTTTTTCAATGTTGAAACAGGACTGGATCTGCTCTCGTATTATTATATGGTACAACAAATACAATGGAACATCATCATTTTAATCATGCAGTTATGATATTAAGCAGTGAAGTAAGTATTTATAGAACTTATTTTTTAAGCTGCAAATAAAACCATATGAATTGAAAGTGTTCTGTTATAATTATGATTATAAATGATGATTTGTGAACCATGAGAGGGAGTATCAAAGTAAAAAAAAATCAACAAAAATAAATATATTGTGTCACATTATACAATCTAATGCAATAAACCATAGTGTTTATCTTCATGAAAGTGCAGTATAATCTGTTTACATTACACTAGAAACAGCTTGGCTTATAAAATGTTATATAATTACTATCAATATATGAATCCAAATAAACTGTCTTATTACCTTACTCTTAAAAGTATTAAAATTAAAATGTTTATTTGTTTCATGTTATTAATTTATATCCTCCACTGGCATGTCTCTTGATTTAGTTGAACTAATGATTAATGAACTTGTTATTATTTCATAATAATAGGATACAAAAAAAAAATGACAGATTAGGTTATGTATACAAAGAAAGATTTTATAACAAAGTGTTAACATTGCAAAAAAAAACTATGCATTAAATTATAACTAATTAAATTAAAAATAATGAAATAGTAGCACTGGAAACATCACCACATAAAAAAGATTAGTGATAAAATTTTCAGGAAAGATCAAGGTACCATGTTTATATGAATATATAGCAGTATCACCATGTTCATAAACAGTTTGGTTCACAAAACCGCTGGTTTGTTTCTTGGCTTACCAATTTATGCATACATAATATAATATAATATTTTACTGAAATTAATCTTTTTAAGATTTATATTATTCCTCTGTACCATTTACATTAATAGAATTTAAATATATATATATATATATATATATACATGAACTCTTTATTTATATAAATCTACATTAAACTGTATTTTCATAATAAATGCTGGTAAGTAATAAAACAGTGGGAAGTAAGTCTAAAAAAATAAAAATAAGATATTTATAATTTCTAGAGATTATAAGCAAATCATACTGGCTGATTACACTGGTTTGTGTTCCCATAGTATTTTATGACAATGTTCCCTCACTAATTTGATTAAAGTTACCACTTCTGTAAATGTTTAGTGATTTCCTTTCACACTTATGATTATTGTCATCAGGACCTAATAACATTGAGGCATATTATACACAATCACAGTCCAATAGTTATCTTACTTATATAATAAAATATGTATTTAATTTACTCTTTAGGAATAATAATTTCAGCTTTGAAAATACTGCCAACTGTTTCAACTCACTGCTATTAAATGACACAACAATAAATGATCATCACTAACTAACAATGTCTTATTTATTTAATTAATTTGAGAAATCAGGTAACTGGTAGATTGCATCAGTTGACAGTAATTCTGGATCAAGGTTATATATTTTCTATTTAAACAGACATTAAATTTAACATTTAAGAATATAAACTTCAATGAAACTAAGATTGTCAGTCAAACAAATGGTATAGATTGAAGTTAATATATATTCTAGACGTGTCAAATAAAATATAAACTTTAATATTAAAATGGAAGTACAATAATTAAACTCACATATGTAATCACCTCTGCAAGTAGTCTCATCATTTCTCAATCTGATATTCATCAGTACACATTTATTGATGATTTATTAGACTAGACTTTGAATTATTGATGAATAAATGTTTTTAACTATTAATATACAAAAAATACTTGAATTCTGTTGTTAAAATACATGTATAAAAGATTCACCAAAATTAAAATAGATAATCACTCTACTTATTGAATTTGCAAAAAAAAAATTCAATTTTATTATGTTTTTTATTTACAGAGTCACAATATATTTTCATCGCTAACTGCTGAAAACTACTCAACTGTAATGAATGTTCTCAAACATAGCATCCTTGCTACAGATTTGTCAACTTATTTCCAGTAAGCAATAATCATTTAAATTAAATTTTTTTGCCGCCGCAGACAAACCCAAAAAATGTTGCCCCCAAGCTTCAAAAAAGCTTTAAAATTAAAAAAAAAACAATTATAAAAGAACCATGTTTCAATAATATTATTAGTGTCCTAGTTTTATTGTTTTAAAAATATATTTAAATTATCTCTGAAAATATTAGGTGCTAGTTTTAGTTTGTAAGTTCATTATCATTAGCTCATTAAAAATGTAAATTCTATTTTTTGATAAAACAATTTTCTGTAAATCTGTATTAATATTATTGTCTTAATTCAATTACATGTAATTTTTTTGGTTTTCATGGTTCTTTTATAATTCTGTTTTTTACTTCCTTGTATGAACTAAAGGAAGTATTGTGATCACAACAAATTTCAGTTTTTAGATTTCAATGGAAATATCCATTTTGACTAGTTTCAGCATGATGTCTGTATGTACGTATGTATGTATGTATATATCTCACATAACCCAAACACAATTAGCCATAGGATGTTGAAATTTTGGATTTAGGACTGTTGTAACATCTAGTTGTGCACCTCCCTTTTTGATTGCAATCGACTGAACCAAAAGTATCCAAAAAAAGCCCAAAATTCAAAAAAATTTGGATTTTAGACTTTTTCTTAACTGCAGTAATAAGCCCTCATTGAGAGCTTTTCAATGATATCTTAAGTGGTTCTTACTTCTATCGGTTCCAGAGTTATAGCCAAATAAAATTTTAATTAATGAAATATTTGGATCTTAAAAAGGGAAGGCATATATCAGTTCGAATCAGACTTCATCTCCTTTTTTTGTTCTTTTTTTTAATTTAAATATTTTGATTTATTAATAATATTAACCTTTGATTGTAAAAAAATTAATAAATAATAATTCAATAATAACAATAAAAAAAAAATGAAAAAATATCACAAATTATTAATGAAATAAAATCTTATGTACTTTCCATTTTAAAAAAAAAATGTATTTATGTAATTTCATAGATATACAAGGAAGTCATGCGGTTCCATATCAGATTTTTTATATATTAAGTATAAGTTCATTTTTCTGTATGTAAACAATTACAAATGCATACAGATATTAATACAATTTTTTATTCATCCTTTTTTTAAATTAATATTAGGAAAAATGAATGCAGGTTAACAAAATGTTTATTTTATTTATTTTTCAATTGATATAACAATTTTATTTTATACATTTTCTTAATCCAGAATTCATTCCAGAGTTGTCATTTAGAGAACGAAAGAATGAATTTATTTGTACTGTTGTCAGTACATATAAATTAAAGTAATCATATGTTCTGCAAAAGAAAATTAAGCATAGTAAGAGGAGGCGCAGGTTCTCATGTAAGATTTAGCACAATTTTCCAAACAAATAAATTCTCCTACAATATTGTTACCAAATCATCCCACATAGGTCTAATGTATGCTATAACTTTCAATTTACAAAAGAAATTGAAATTTATTACAGTAATTTTATAACAAAGTTATTGTACCATATTTGCAATTTTCTACACATTCCATAGTTGAAAGTACTCAGTAGTTAAATTTAAAAGCTTAATGCTTTCACTCAACATCTTTTTTTTATCTACTGAGAACATTTTTTTACATGCTAAAATATATTTAATATTTCATTCAATGAATTTTTATTATTTATAATATATGTACAAGAATTTAAATGAGAGTAACTTTTTTATGTTAGTTTAATACACTGAACTATTTAAATCTTAGTAGTGCTTATTTTTATTGACTAATTTGTGTTTATATTACATATCTGTAACTTTATTTGGGTATATCCTGATTGGGAAAATCATTTATATTCTTAACAATATTTTGTTAGCAACTTGACAATGTTTTATATCAATTTTTTTTAAATAATAAGATACATAACGCAGTTCAGAAAATACATACTTATTTATTCACAGAAAAAAATATCTTTAAAATCACACAGAAAAAATTAAAATCTTTGACAACATTTTTCTTAATTATATTATGAATCATTGTAATGGTTTTTGTGTTGTAAATCATGTGTAAACTATAAATAACAACTCTACTGAAATATGTCAAATAGCTAACATTGATCACATTTCTAATGTGTTTTCCGTAGCTGATAATAAAACAATATTTTTTTGTGTATTCTACCATCAAAAATCATAAATATTTTTAAGAGAATCACCTATCAAACACTTGGTTAGAGGTTTCAAAAATGAATGAATGAATGGGTTACAATATAATCTATTCTATGGAATTAATTTAAAGTTTTCTAACAAAATATTTATTAAAGCATATTTATATAAGTTTATACACAAAAACCTTCCTTTATAGATACCTCCTACAACTACTACTCTATTGTATATACTCATAAAGGTACAGTCTTCTCAGAAGAAAAAGGTGTTATTTATTTTACAACACAGACACTAAAATTCAAGAAATCAAGTAAATTCAAACACTTATTTTAGGCAATAAAATGGTAACAATGGGCTGAAAATTAATAAAATTATAATCAAAAAGCAATAATATATGGTTTTATTTTACTTGAAATAACATGAGTAAGGTGGGAACATACATTGTTATTTTTATTATATAAAGAAAAATATAAATAGAATGTTACAATGATACCACTTTTTAGCAATATCAAATCTATTTTTTACCGATACAAAATTTCACTGATTCCCGATATCAAAGGAATATTGATGTTTTTTAATCTCCTTTTTCACCAATGACCACTACTATCCTCTTAATTGCAAACAAAAAAAAAGGCTTGTAAAGCAAAAGAAAAGTTTTGCTCACATATATTTCTATATTTTGGAAGTTATGAAAGTTATGCAGTTTTTCTTGTGCCTCAAAACCCACTTGTTCTGTGCATCCTACATTTGATCATCAGTTTTTGTAATAAAATACGGTAGTTCTAAATAGATGTACTTTTATTTCACAGCATTACTAACATTAAGTACTACTTTGTTCTCAATTAACTAGAAGAGGTAGTTTTCAACTGAATAGGATCTGGGTATTGGAATGGGGAGGTGGTTTGGAAGGAGGTTTTCAGCAAAAAATGACCAAGTCTATTTTTCCCAGGAATTCAAAGAATGATAATGAACACTGAGGCTTTTCTCCACAAATTTTAATTAATATTTTATGATCTCTTGTCTAAAAACATTATCAGAATTAGAATTAGAAAAGTTCTCAATCCCTGCTTGTACTCCTCCCACTTTCACACATATACACAGCAAAATAAAATATTCCAGGTACTGACTGATATATTGATATTTATACATCCCTAGTAAGAAGGATTAGGTTTTAATAACAGTGTTATAATTTACAGCAGGATAGAGGTAGAGAATGCACTAACCATTCAATATCAGGCCTGACTAATGCAAGACTAATAACACACATCAAAAAAATAATAATTTGGAACCGAGATAAAAGTAGGTGAATTAGAATGTATTTTTTACGCTGAATCTTAAAATGAAATCAGTTTTTCTTCATCACCCTCTGAGTTTGATGAAAAAATTTAGTAAATGAAGTAAAAAATTCATTTATAAGCTGATCATAGTTTTCAGCCTTTTTTGTTTCCAAGAAAGCCAGTAATGATATATTTGAATGACTTTCATGCTGCTAGTTCTTTAGGATTCAATTTGCTACCAAATACATTTTCATGAATTAATTTTCTTATTTGTGACCCAATGAATATTCCCTCTTTTAATTTGGCTTCACTTAATTGTGAAAGACCTCAGAAAAATAATTAAAGCCAACTCTATCTTTATCTAATGCTTTCATAAAATTCTTCATCAGCCCTAGTTTTATGTGTAGAGGTAGTAAAATAATATGATGTCCTTTGACAAAGAGAATACTGACATTTTCCTTTCCTGGGGTAAAGTGATTTCTTTTTGGCTAATCTTTAACTGTGTAGTGTTTATCTGTAGCCTGACTATCCCACAAACACAAGATTCACACATATTTTGTAAAGCCACTCTGGAGACCAATAATAAACCCTATCACTTTCAGATCAGCAATGATTCAATGAGTGTTCATCATACTTAATAGCTTTTAAAATTTTTGAAATATTCTCATAAGTTTCTTTCATTCCTACAGCATTGTGTGTGCTGCTACTGGTATAGAAGAAAACTTATTCGAGTTATGCAACAACACTACCTTTCAGCTTCTTTTTGATGAGGTTATAAATAAATGCCAATTATGAATAACATATTAAATGTCCAATTCAGACATTAGTCCTTAACATCATGGCAGGAACAAATTAAACCTTCTCTTCTAAAGTATTTCAGTAAATTTTCATTTCAATGTCTATACACTGAAAATTTAGTATCCTTGTTTAATAAATTTCATTCTTTAAGACATAACCCTAGAAGTTCTGCATGTTGTTTTGATAAATACAAGTCATGAATTAGGTCACTCAGTTCTGCTTGTGTGATGAGGTGAGGTTCAGTATTTGATTCTTCTGGAATATCAATTGAAGTTGAGGATTCATTGTTAGAGCCTTCTGGGAATCAGAAATTACTTTTCAAGAAGTTGGAGCAATCAGAATCAGTAATTCAATACTATGAAGTACCGGTATCATAGCTGAACGAATATTTGGTATGCAATACTGCTTTTATTGTTTGAATTGAAACCAGAGTAACATTTGTTAAGCAAAAATAGTCATAATGGTTAGTAGGCTCTAACCAAATCATAGGTACACCAAAAAGCAAATGCTCTTTTTTTCCTTTTAACCACTGGGTTAGTTTAACATAGCACTTGATACATGCTACACACAGGATTTATCTAGATCTCCCAACGGACAGTCAAAATAATGTTTGTAAGCAGTTTTCAGCAGATCTGATACTGGCTTTTGTTGACTCTTCATGGTTAATTCTTCACAAATGTAACAAAAAATATTTGGAGATTTTTACAAGCCCGATGTTTATTCATTTTGTAAAATTCAAAATGTTTTAATGAATGAAGGTAAACTGAGATATCACAGAAATACATACTTAATTATAAAACCAATTAAGTTTTAATTTATAAATAGTTAATTACTTCATAAAAAAAAAAAATATCTGATCAGGTCATATCTGTATGACAGAAGTAAAAATAAAATGAAGTATTAAAGTAAAAAGTATTAAGTATTAAAGTAAATGAAGTATTAGTAAAATACTTCATAAAATTGTTTCACCATGGAGTGCAATAAATCACAGCGTGAAACACATGCATACATACAACTTAACAAATCTTGATATATACCAAAAGTTGTGTCATAAAAATCTTTTTATTAAATTTATGACATCACTTATGAAACAATCTTTAAAAGATGTGTATGATAAAACCACTAGCACAACTAAGGAACACAGAAAGTCGTACCAAGAGCTGAACTCATACTGAAGAAAATTTCATCACACTGAATTACTTGACTCACTGACATGTCTGACTTGATATGAAATAACATCATTCAAATGTTATGTATCAAATATAGATTTACATCATGCATCACAATATAAATCAGATGTAAATAAGCAAACATACAGACATACTAACTTATTTGTATTGTTTGTGCCACAGTTGATGGAGCAAATAAATTTTAGGGGTTGTAACTTAAGACATTATGTGATGGGTTGTTTCAGAATATATATTCACATTCAGCATATAAAACACTATATAAGACACCTACCCCCTTTTCAGTTCCAAATTTTATGCTGACCAGTGTTATAAATAAAAATACCTAAGTATGTTAAATAAAAAACGCCATTACTTTTAACACAAATTCTTCTGGATGCAATGCAGATGCACTAAATTTTTAAATTTCATTCTATAGATAACAAGTACATTTTATATATTCTAGTTTATATGCATTTTATTCATTTCATACAGGCTGAGACCTCGTTTCTTCAGCTTAGTTGAGTCTCGACTATACAGCTGGGGTCTAGAAGAGCACCGTGATTTATTAAGATCAATGCTAATGACTGCATCAGATATAGCTGCTTCATCAAAGCCTTGGCCAGTACAAGAACGTGTTGCTCAACTTGTTGCAACTGAGTTTCTTAAACAGGGTGATAAAGAACGTAATGAACTAAAGATACAACCACAGGCCCTAATGGATCGTGAAAGACAACATGAATTACCACAACTCCAGATTCGTTGGATTGCTGATATATGTTTACCATTATACCAGGTAATTTGATGGTTTATAATTCACAATAGTTTATAATTTAACCCTAGCAGTTAAAAGCTAGACCACATTCTAAATTTGTTTTACAATAAACTGAATTTGTTCATACAATTTTTTCATTATTACAAAAACACTTATTTATATTATTTGCATGAAGTTTTGTATTTTATTATTAAGCTTATATTTCTAGTGCCATAATTACAGCACATCCTACATAAATTTGCAAATCCATAGATGCAGACTCTGAAATAAGGACCACTAATTAAATAAAAGTGTATTTAATGTTCAATGAGATAAATAGAATAATAAACAGAAATGTAAGCAGTCATAACTGTATGACCTGAACAGAAGACATACTCGTACATATCTTAGAAGATACCTATGTATATACTTATATATCTATTAATACCTCAACAAAAGCTGCTCGTTTTTAGGGAATATGAAACACTTATCCTCAAACACAACATCTGGTCTCATCCAGACCAGATTTTTTTTAGTCTAAATGGAGTTATTACCTCAACACTTATGGTATGCTAAAACTTGACATTTCTTCTGATGAAAATTCATACTAATAAAAAAAAAAGTTAATTAATAACCTTTGGCTTCTAAATCCTGAAGCATGAAAGTACTGTGAGATTTCTGCAAAACAAAATTATTTTGATATTTGGTCAACAGTTTTGGCAGATGAACGAGCCGTAGTTAAAAGAAAAAATTACTTTAAACTATTAAAATACTTCAAAATTTTTAATAAAATATTTTACCTACATTTGGCCTTAATCAGCCATGTATAGTGTTAACTCTTTAAACATAAAAAATGTTGAAATAACTTCCAACAAACATTTAATGTTATGATAATGTTGAATCATTTATATTTGGCAAAAACAAGTACTTTAGTAAACAACTGTAATAAAGCTTTATTTCATCTCCAACAAATGAATTCACAAGAAGAAAATTTGTATACTATTTTGTTGTTTTATCTAAAAAACTGAAAATTTATTTTTTAATGAAAACTTAATGTTAGAAAATAATTAGTAATAAGTTAAAATAGTATTAGATTAGATTCTACAATAATATAATTAAAAGTTTATAATATTTAATTATTAATAAAAAAATGCAATTTTTTAATACTGTTTTAGTCACTGGGCCAAATGAATCCGAAACTAAATGTTATGACTGAAGGAGCATTAGAAAATATGGCACACTGGGCAAGACTTGCAGCTTCTGGTAATTACAGTGTAAAAACATGATAATAAACTAATTACTGTTACTTTTCACAACATATATTTATATTTTTTATCCTAAATCAACCAAAACTAAATTTTTAAGCAATACAAGATTAATGGTAACCAATACATGTAACAACCTCTGTATATATTAATTTTAAAAATTACACTTCACACTGTATGACATCACAATATAGCTTACTAAGTAGTATACAATCTATTTAGATTGTATTTGTATTAAAAAATGTTGTAGAAGACTGTCCTTTAGGAAAGCAAATGTTTTTCTTTTGTATTAATTTTTAAAACTGTACTATTACTGACAAAACCTAATTAGATTAGCACAATATTATTTAATTCTTTCATCATTTTAAGACATAGAAAACACTGGTATATTTTTATTATAATAAAAAAATTATTTTAAAATTTCTGTTCTTGTTAAATGAAAAAATGTCCTTACAAAATCTTTTTGTAAGGACATTTTTTTAAAGTTCTTTTCTACACATGAATCACGGTTCAAAAAAAGATCTTCTAAAAGCATATTTCTACATAATTAAGTCAGAAGTTTTTAATTTTTTACCATACAAAATGTCAAAATAAATAAAGATACATTTATTGCCAAGAACTTTTATTCAGAGAAAACGCACACATTTTTAAGAGAACATTGACCAACCAATTCCATTTGCAATAATCAACAGACATTTTTCATTTTCCTCTGAACTTAAAGATTATTCCAGAAACTAGAAATATTTGAAGTATGAGTGAGGTATAAGAGTTCCTCTAAAGGAATACTTTGTCCAACCTCAGAATTGTTAGCATATGGAAGTTTCCCACCAAAATATATACCACTCAGCCAGAACCAAACCAGAAGTAAAGGCATCATACCTAAGACAAACTATATCAAAACAATCCCAAGAATCTTTCTAAATTTACCCTAGGGATTTTTAGTTTTTTTTTTTTTTTTATTTAAGCTTTTACCCTTTCATCTTTTAGTTATTTCTGAGGTTTGTCGTTAATAAATGTTGGTCACTGGTCGTGCAGTTAATAGATTTAATTGAAACATAGTCATAGTATTTAATCCTTCATCAGCTAAAATTATTTTAATCTATGTTGATTAATTAGAAATCTATTTTAGGCTATTTATAATGTAAAAATTCATGTACACAATTACAAATTTAAAGTAAATTTATTTCTGAAAATTAATATTTTGATCTGATTATTTATCTGTAATGCCTAGAGAGTGGACTCTGTGTAAATGATTTATGTACATAAAAAACTATTTAATTGAAATTACTCTTTTGTTGAAACATAGAATTGATATAATTTGTAAGAGTGATAAACTGATGCACATTTTTAAAATATGTAAAATACAATTAATAATGTATTTTGTGTAATTTATCTTTCTAAAAAGTAGTGATAGTTTAGGGTAGTAACAAAGAAACTGACCAAGCAAAGTGAGACCTATTTTAACTCGACTTTTGACATATTGTCTGTGTGTTTTTAGTATGGTCATGTGTAAAAGCATTTTTTAATTTTTATGAAATTCTGCAAGTAAATTCCTTGCTGTTACCCACAGCAACATATATGTAACGATTTTTCACACAACGTTTTGCTTCAAAATGACTGTGAGTACAGTTCCAGTCCTTACAATTTGAAAAAATAATGGATTGAAAAGTAATATGTCCAAATGTTGAAGCTAATCTTCACTTCACTTCACTTCAGTGAATTAAATTTTTTACAAAACTACTTAACGGGTAACAATGTGCCCCTAATGGTTAGCCATTTTGTTATTTAAAATTATTAACCACTGAAACTGAAACAATGCACATGTATGTTTTATATGAAATTTATTTCTTAAGACTGTATAAGAGCTAAAATATTAATAAGATCAGACATTTAGCTACTCCCCTTCTCTTAAACAGCTGGAAGAGAGGATCACTTGAGAAAGGAAATTATTTCTTACTGAGAAACTGAACGCATATGAACGACTGAGACAGACACATGTCCTCACTCCTGATACTATCTTGGCTACCATGCAACTTTCTTTTGCAGTATGGACACAGTACCAATCTTACATCCCCCCAACAGACAAGGTAGCACTAGCGTATTGCCATTATCAATCTCACAAGTGCTCCCTTCTGCTTAGCTCTATTACACTCTCTCTTTTACTTCTAACAAACACCTCAATCATAAAGTTATCCACTACTTCTAGTCAATCTGTAAAACTCAGTACAAAGTAAGCAAAATCGGCTATGCCACAGTATACATGTTAAAAGATGAATGTATGATACTGACAGCTAAAGCAAAAAAAAAAAAACAAGCACTTAAATATAATTATAAGCCAAAATCTCATAAACTTATATTTTTCATCCACATTTTTCTAGCATTGTTAAACTAAGGTAAAGCCAGATTCATAACCAATAACTGGCAGATGAAAAGAATATTTTATCAAAATGTTTGCATGCCAAGATCTACTTTTTTAAATTCCATATTTCTTTAACAAGGCTGTTGCAAATTTTTGCTATATTAACATTTTACTTGGATTTACTTAAAATATTATTTCTGTTCTAGATTCTAATCTTTAAAGATTACAATTTAAAAATATTTTTCATAGAAAAATATTTTTAAATTCTTTACATAATTCATTAGATTAAGAACAGCTGGACCACAATATGATCAAATTATCAATAATAACCATTAAAATTTATTGGATGCACCAGTCATAGTTCTGATAAATAATAACTAGTATATGTAAACACTATTCGTCCATTATAATCATATGATACTTGTAATAATTTTAGTATGTAAATAAAGATTAAATCTGTATACTCATATAAATTTAAATAGCATAACAATATTAGTAAGATATATATGTATTAAAATTGACTGATTAAAGAAAAGAACTTAGTCTGCACTATAATATAAATCTTAAATATATGTACTTGTAGTATTATTATTACGAATGTGAATTATACTAATTTTAAAATACAACTACTTAATAACACTTTGAAGATCAAGCTCAAATAGTACACAGATTGAGGTGCAAAGTTATATCTCAACGAGACTGCCTAAATGAGACTCTGTGTAACCTACATTACTAAGTTAATTTATTGCTTTCTAATAATTATAAAAAGAAAAGAATTAATGAGTAAAATCAAGATTTAAATCATGTAGCTGCTATCATTTACATGATTCAGCTGGTTAGAATTTTGGAGCAATCAGAATCAAGTTGTAATGCTGCTGCTACCTATGAAGCTGGTTCACTCATCACAAAAATTATGATATTAAACACAAGAATAGGACATTTTTATAATAACATTCAATAAACAAGCAATCAATAACAATAACAATAACAAGCATTCAATAAACAAGCAATCTAATTTATCATAAACCAATAACATGCAATGAATCATCATTATCATTTCTACTTCTACAATGTGTTTCTCTATGTTGGTTAGCAATGAAAATTACACAAAACATAACAAATATTTTAATGACAAGAAAGTATTGTACTGTATTATAAAAACTAATTTTTCATATATTTAATTTTTTTTATATTTATTTTAATTTTAAATGTAGCCCAAAAATGATTATAGTAAATCTTATATTTTTATAAGATTCTACTTTCTAATTTTTTATGGTACCTCAGGCTGAGTACCTTGGCAAATGATTGAATTTTTATAAGTTTTACTAGTTCAACTAATCAGTCTACAGGTTTTTTTATTAAATAAAAAAATGATTAGGAATAAAATAAATTTCCAAATTTAATATAGCAAAAAGGTTAAAACTTCAGCTTTGTGTTAATGATAGTTTAGCAAAATAATAGTCAATTTTTTTTTTAATTTAAACAGATTATAGACAATCATAGTAGTTTTTATTTTGTATTAAGTAACAATCATTTGTTTATGAAAATACATCACTTTTCGTCTTGTACTCTAATGTTCTTCTGTAAAACACATTAATGTAAAGAATTATAGGTTCACATTGAGTCTCAGTGGATCTTTTTTAATTAGAGTATTTTTTCTTGTCAATGGCAGGGGCTGCTACACCCATTAGTCAAATAATTTCAGTACTTTAAAATAATGTACTTCATAAATTACAGTTAAAAATAATATTTATTTATATAAATTTACCACTCTCTTTTATTGTTCATATATGGACATTAAAAGACATGATCTTCCAAGTGTTAAATGATTAATCAAAACTAATTACTTGCATTAATATACTACATTAAGTGCTGGTTGCATTCTGTATTAATATAATGGAGTTAAAATTATTTTATTTTATTATTTTATGTACTTTTTCATTTCTTTTTTTTTTTTTGGCCTTTGGAATATTGAAAAAGCAAGGATGACCATTTTCTGTTTATTCATTTGATTTTTAAACAATAATTTACAGAAAAAAATTGTTAACTATTTATAACACATTCCTGAAAGTTTGTTTTCATTCAGAGATATTATTAAATGTTATTTTACCTTTTATAGATAAATTAATAAATGTTCAAATAAATAATATTAATGTTAGTTATGTAAAAATAAATATTATATTGAGACTGTATAATCTGAATTTATTTTTCAATTACCTATTTTTTACCTACCATACCAAACCATTTTAATACTACTGATAATTAAAGATAACTTCTACTTAACCTTTCTAACTCAATGATGGGAAATTTAAGTTTTTTTTATTTTTGTTAACAATTTAACAATTCGATTAATTGGATTTTTTTGAAAACTTTATTTAAAATTAATTACTCATATAAAAATTCCAGAAAAAATATGAATTTCATTAATTTTAATGTAACGTTTGGTTAATTTTAAATTTAATGCTTTTTCAGATTGTTTCATGAAAGGAGAGGTTAAATAGAGAACCTTTCATTGTAAAAAAATGTATTCTGAAAACTTTATAAATATCTGGTAATTCTGAGCAATTATTCCCCCAACCTCAATTTTTTTCATATTGCAATATGTTATATTAGAGGTCATCATGATAACAAAACAGAGAACATTTTCCGCAACGTTACACATATAATCTAACCAAACTTAACGCTCGCTAACCTTGACTAGCGAATATATATATATATATATATATATTTGGTTATCTCATAACCGATCATGGACATTGCCCTTTTCGTTATCTTCAACTGCTCATTCACGTTATTTACGAACATTCAGGCAAATTTTGTCTCTTGTTTCGTCTTCATGTTGGCCTCTAAAATAACATACTACAATATGGGAATAATTGCTCAGAATTACCAAATATTTTTTATTTCTCCTAAACTGCATACCTTATACTACTTCTCTATATAATCACCACATGAATTAAAACACCAGCTTCATTATACCCTCGTCGTATTCTCCTGTCGCCGGTCCATTTAGCCACTGATTTAACAGCATTAACTTCATCGCCACCCGAGAATTACTTACCAGTCAAAAATTCTTTCAATCTCCCAAACAAATGGTAATTAGAAGGAGCTAAGTCCGGACTACATGGTGGTTGGATCGTATATTTCCCATCCAAATGATCTCAGTAAATCACATGTCGAACCCGCAACATGTGGACGTGCATTATCGTGCAGCAAGACAATGCCGTCGGTTAGCCTCCCACATCGCCGATTTTGAATGGCGCGCTGTAACTTACGTAGAGTTTCGCAGGGGACTTCTGCATTGAATAATAATCAACGTGGCATGAAATCAATCAGCAGTATGCCAAATAGATCCCAAAAGACTGTGGCCATCAGTTTGCGTCCAAATGATTGTGGCTTGACTTTTGTTGGTCTCGTTGGTGATTGAGGATGACGCCACTCACTTGACTGCCATTTTCTCTCTGGCGTGTAATACGAAATCCATGTTTCATCACCAGTAGCAATTGATTTAAGGAACTCATCCCTTTTTTATGTGTAGCGCTTCAAAAATTCCAAAGCAGATCCAATTTGGATTTTTTTGTGACGTTCCATAAGACGTGCACAAACCTTTCTGGTCATGAACGATGCGACCAATAGCTCTTGAAACATCAAGGAAATGAAGGGCCAGGTCGGAAATCGTTGAGCGACGACCTTTTCTGTTTTCATCATCGACGCGTTTCAACAAGTTCGCTGTGGTTATCGAGGACCTCCCCGATCCTTCATCGTACATATTAATTCTGTTATTTCTAAACCTTTCACACCATTTTCGAACGTTTCTTTCATTCATTACATTATCAACGTACACAGCAACCAAGTACCTATGAATTTCAGGCAGCTTAACGTTTTGGTGGTTTAAAAAACGTATGATTCCACGAATTTCACAGTCGGCGGCAACATAGATTTTCCTATTCATCTTATAACGTAATAACTCACACGTATTCAAAGAGACTTTTTTTTATTAAAGATACTACAACGTAACAACTTACAAACAATGCAGGGTGTACATTACTAGCAAAGCCATAACGACACAGGTTCGCCAACCTTAAGGAGAGAAATTTCCCAGCGGTCCTTACTTTGGAGATATGCTCGCATCTTTTTAATGGGTTTATGTTGCCATTCACAAAGTAGTACGCACCCAACTTTATGTTTGACGTTATATGATGTGTTGTTTTAGATTATTTATTTTAATCCATATTATATTTGCCATTATTTGATAAGTGGTTTTAAGTGCTTTTAAACATCCCCATTATTATAAATTATTATTCATTATCAGTAATTATGATTATTCAATAATTATTATTTAATCATTTTTGCATAAATAACCTGTGTTTAACAACTTAAATTGTATTATTTAATTTTAATTCATAAATTATTTGTAGTGTGATCAGTACTGTGAGGTTATTTATTTACATTTAAAGTTTTCTACAAAATATACTCTTTGCAAGTACAATTTCTTCATAATTAATAAATGTTTAAATTTTAATTCAGTTTAGTTTTTCATTTTGTTAAGTATTTAAAAGTTTCTTTCATTCCACATTTAATGGAAAAAATGACTAAAAGAAAGGCTGTGTTGTATGAGTATTTTATAAGACATTCATGGCATGATAAGATTGGTAATAAAAAATTTAATTTAAAAATTTTTGAAAAATGAATTGGCCATTCACAATAAAATAGGCAGCTCTCACAACAATTTTTTTTAATGAATTTTTTTGACTATAAACTTAATCTTTTGTTATTTCAAATCTTTTCCAAATTTACTTAGATAACTTGGTAGATTTATACAGTTTGATTACATAAGAAAAACAACCATTTTATTCTTACAAAACAAAGGTGTTACTAAAGTACTAAAAAAACCTGCCTTCAGTTGCTAAAAGAGTAGAAAAATGCAACATTTAAATGGCTTAATTCAAACTTCCAATGTAATATGCATTTCTATATATCTGTTATAAATCATAATGTGAAATTTCTAATGCACTAACCCAATAAAAACAATAACATAAATTATTACAATAAAGTTCATTAACCCTGTTTGAGTGTAACCATACTTGGGTCACTAAGCAGAAAGATTTTTTGGAGAAGTCAATTAATGCCGTTTAATTTTTGAAAGGTGTTTTTCTGAACTTAAAAGATGGAAGAGCAAAATAATAATAAACATTTTCCCTAATTTTTTCTAAATAAGAATTGCTTATTACATTAGCTATCAATTAGAAGCCAGTGGCCAGCCAATGACTATTAAGACTGAAGGGGGTACTAGATCTGAAGTAACTCAACAAAAAATTTTGAAAGTTAATCATAAATATTAAATTTTTCACTTGTACCAAAATGTTTCATAATGAGCATTAGCAAAATAAAATGTTACTGTCCCCGTCATCAGAAACTGAAAACGTGACACACTTTAAACATTTGAAAATGTGCTTTCAGAATTATACAAATTTCTCCTCAATGATAGTGCATTCTGTATTTTTATTTTCATTTCTGGAAGGAGTACCAAGTTCCTACTTTATTTTTTAAGTGTTTCACAGATTAGGTTTGTTGTGTACACTATCCCAAAACTGGTTCAAAGGCTGCCCCATCACCACATTACCAAGGAAACCTGCCCCCATGAGAGAATTTGAAAGAACGGATGAAGAATAAAACAACATTTGGAGAAACTGCAACATCTGATAAAGAACCTATGTAGAGAATAGCACAAGGCTCCCTCCAAATAGCAGATGCCCATTCCAGGAAATAAGAGCATTTTTACCCAGGATCTTCAGATTACTGATGAACACGTTTGGAATCAGTAATATCAAGTTTGGAATAATCAAGAATTACTGATCAAGAATTTATATATATATATATATATTACTGATCAGATATGTTTTTTTTTTTGAGGGCGAAAAACGCCTGCGCATTATCATTGCCCGGAATCTTTTTTTTTATATAAAAAATTAAAGGAGTTAAAGCTAATCTAAAAGATGAATAAAACTTACAACTAATATCACAGATAAAAACTAAAATAAAAAAAACCAAGAGTAAACAGAATTTTACGAAGTCCGAGATGGGTGTAAAGGGCCCATTCTCGGATAACAAAAAGACTAAAAAGAAAACTAAAAACCATAAAGGATCTAACATAAAACTTAAAACTAGGTTAAAAACTAAAATAACAAAATTAAATAAAAGTTAAAACTAACGCAAATTATATAATTAAAACTAGGATAAAAAAAAAATTAAAAAAGTAAAATAAAACTTGAAACAAACATTACTAAAATCTTATAACTAATATCACAGAGTCTTTAAACCATAAAAGTAAAAATAACTATATAAAATTTATCAAATTCCAGTAGGGAGTATAAAAGGCCCCTTAATCGGATAAAAAAGTCAAAAACACAGAAACAAAAAAATTAAATATAAAAAACAAACTTATTAAAAACTCTTCCAGCATTAAAAATACACACAATATTATTTTTTTTGTATTAACCCAGCACTACGCAAAAATAGAAACATCCGGGTTAAAATTTCATTATTATTGCACAAGACACCACGGATGTTTCTGGGTAGATTAAATTTACGACGTAACGCCCCATAACATATGCAATCCACGAGTATGTGGCGCACAGTCATGCGGCTGTTGCATCGTGTGCATGCGCATAGGGGTGTTTGTCCTCTTGTCATCAGGTAGTCGTGTGTGACCCTCGTGTGTCCTATCCGCAATCGACAGAGAACTACTTCCTCACGACGAGTTTTTCTGTATGAGGAGTCCCATGGCAACACAGAATCTTTAATCTGCTGCAGTTTATTATCAACTGTAGCCGTCCAGTCACCTAGCCACTTTGTTCTTAGCGATTGTTTTACATAATTAGTAAAATCTGAAGTAGCAACTCGGGTGGTGAAAGGAGGAGTCTGATTACATGCTTCTTTGGCAGCAGAATCTGCATTTCATTAACTGGAATCCGCACGTGGCTAGGAACCCAGCAAAAACTTACTTCTGTGTTGCGATTATTCAACTCGACGATTGCGTTGTAAATTTCAATGACGTTAGGATGTTTGGAATAAAAGTTTTTTAAGGCTTGGAGAGCACTACACGAGTCACTGTAAATAAGAATTTTTCTACATTTAGGGTTGTTTAGAGCCTTATTTATAGCGTATAGTTCAGCGGTAAACACACTCGTAATACCGCGTAGACCAAACATATAAGTTCTTTCATTGACAACAAACACACAACCAACGGTATCGTTTTGTTTCGATCCATCAGTGTATACCACCGCGTCTGGTTTCATCTTGGAGAGAACACACTGAAACATTTGCTGGAAGACAATAGGTAGTGTTGATTGTTTATTGTATGTCGTAAGGTCAAAAGTAAAATTTATAAGGTTTATTCTCCACGGAGGATATGAGCAAGGATACGTAGGAAAGAATGACGGTGTGTCAACATTTATATGCTGCAGCAGACGTCGGGTACGGACACCTACAGGTGCAGTACAACGTGGATGGTCCTCATACTTTCCTAAATTAGGATTTCTAAAGACCGAGTCAACAGCCGGGTGATTTGGCTGTCACCGGAGACGAGCAAAATAAGATAAAAAAAAGCTGGTCTCGTCTATCCCAAAGTGATGGTTCACCACAGTCTACAAGTAAGCTTGAGACAGGACTTGAACTAAACGCGCCTGTGGCAAGCCGAAGGAAAGCATGATGTACACTATCCATAATCCAAACTGGAACGAACAAGGGAGTAGTAAAAACGTAACATACACGACCGGTCGGCCCCCCCCCCCCCCAGTTGGTGTTACTTAGGACCCGCATCATATCCAAAAGTTTGGAACACTTTGTCCTCAAATTCCTCATATGTGTGACCCAAGTAAGACGGCTATCCAAAAGCAAACCCAGAAACCTGACGTAAGTAGAGACAGCAATAAGCTCCCTGTTCAGAAAAACCCGCGGATTAGAAGGGTTCCGTAGCCGAGAAAAGACTACACATTTCGTCTTGTCGGGTGAAAATGTGAAACCAGTAGTCCCTGACCAAGCCTCAAGGCGAAATATAGTGTTCTGCATCAGTCGCTCCGCAGTGGGTGTAGAGCAGCTCGCAACGTAAATAACAAAATAATCAACGAAAAGACAACAAGAGACAGGAGCCTGTACACAATTGGTAATGTTGTTTATGGCCACAGAAAACAAGGTGGCACTTAATACACTACCTTGCGGTACCCCATTTTCTGAAACGACACTGTCTGAAAGTGAATCGTCTACACGAACACGAAACGTCCGGTGATTCAAGAATCCCCGGATAAAACCAAGCATGTTGCCAGTGATCCCCCACCTCCTAAGGGTGTTAAGAATGCCACGTCGCCAGGCCGTGTCGTACGCCGTTTTTATATCGAAAAAGATAGTAACGAGGTGTTGGCGGTTCAGGAAGGCGTTTTGTATGGCTGTCTCCATCGACACCAAATGCTCAATGGAAGATCTCCCATGCCGGAAACCACACTGTTCCGAAGAAAGAAAGCCATGTTTCTCTAAGTGCCACGCAAGCCTGCGGTTCACCATCCTCTCCATTACTTTACACAACACGCTTGTTAAAGAAATAGGGCGGTAGCTTAAGGGATCGGTTTTCTCTTTGCCAGGCTTTAGTACTGGTATAATAAATGCCTCCGACCAGTCGGGTAGAAAGACTTGTCCGGAGAATAAACCATTGTAAATACTCAAAAGATGTTGTAGTGCTGAGTCAGGAAGGTGCGAAAGCATACAAAGACGAACGTTGTCCGGTCCAGGGGAAGTTTCACGTGAGTTCCTAAGTGCGTGCAACAATTCTTTAAGTAAGAATGGAGTGTTAAATTCACCATCTGAAACACCAATATTCAACCCCAATACTTCCATCCGTGCTTTGTACCTCTGAAAGTCGATACTATACGACGAGGTGAGAGACACCGAACGGAAAGATTTCGCTAAAGTATTTGCTACAGCCGAAGATGATGTAAGGAGTTCCCCCTCATCGACGAGATCGAGAATAGATTGCCCTGGCGACCTGAAAATTGCATGGATTTTTCTCCACACAGTAGATGTGGAGTAGTACGTGAGATGGAGTTCACATACTTCGTCCATGAATTCCTCTTAGCGGTCAAGAAGACCGACGGCACACCGCCCTAGCGCTGCGGTACATATCTAGATGTTCAGTTGTAGGTCTATTATTGAATTTGCGCAGTGCACGCCGTCGATTCCGAATAGCACACTTGCAATCATCATTCCACCACGGAACAGAAGGACGTTTAGGATTGCCCGATGTTTGCGGGACATATCTGCTGGCAGTTTCAAGTATTTTGGACGTAAGACAGGAAAGTTGCTCAAGGGTGCTCGCACCGACGTCACACTGCGATTGGAAGGCCGTATGATATCCATCCCAATCCGCCTTTTCAACAATCCACCTCCTTGGCCTTCTCCGAATCTCGTGGTCCACACCGAAATGAAGAACAATTGGTTTATGGTCGCTGCCATGAAAATCATCACAAACAGACCAATCAAAACGAGGGAGTAAATCCGGCGAGCATATGGAGAGATCGATATTAGACATAGTACCAAATGATAAAGACATGAATGTATGAGATCCATCATTCAGCAAACAAAGGTCCAAGTCCTGTCTTCCATTTTGTACTAAATATGATGGATAAATAACCCGGTCATGAGGGTTATTTTCGTGGGGGCCTTGTTAGATTGCTTACCGCCGTCTGTGGTAGCCTCTGCCCTTACCGGCAGCACGCTGGGAGCAGGAACTATTGTATGGACGACATTGTTGGATTCAGCTATTGCGACACAGGTCTTTTCATTCACCCTCGTCAGCCCAGATATAGTGGCTGTCGGCAGCACTTTGGGAGAAGGGACTTTTGTACGGACCACACTGTTGGGTTCAGTTGTTGCAACGCAGGGCTGTTCATTCATCCTTGTCAGCCCAGAAATAGTGGCCGTAAGCGAAGAAACCTGATCAGAAAGCATCTGAACGAGTTTCTTAAGTTCCGTGCAGGATCCGCACTGCGGATCACACACAGGTGAAGCAGTCTGTTTTGACGCAGCAGTGGGGAAGGACACATCAGGTTGAACGAGGTTCCGTGAGTTAACTATCTTCCTATACTCCCTGCGTGCTGCCGGGAAAGATAGTTTCTGCTCAGTACAGATCTTGAGAATCGCCTTCTCTTCCTTAAAGGTTGGGCAATCTCGGGAGCGAGCCGTATGCGAACCATTGCAGATCGCACATTTTTCTCTTTCCTCGCAGTTAGCGTCACTGTGGCCTTCGGTAGCACATCGAGCACAGACCTCCGACCTCGAGCAAGATGTTGTAGTGTGACCGTACTTTTGGCACCTGAAACACCGCCGTGGGTTGGGAATGAACTGGCGCACCCGAACGGAGAGGTAACCCACTCTAATCCTCTGTGGAGGAACAGGAAGATTGAACGTCAGTATAAGGGACGGCGTCGGTTCTTCTGTCCCGTTCTGCCGTTTCATCATACGTTTTACCTCTACAACACCTTGAGTACTAAGTTCATCACCAATTTCCCTCAAATTCATTTCTAGAAGGTCACGACAAAACATCACTCCTCGGCTGGTATTCAGGGTCTTGTGGCATGCCGTACTTACGATTACGCCGCCCATATTGATCAGACGTAACAAAGATCGACTCTGCTCGTCATTATATGTCTCTACCAGTATTGTCCCGTCACGCAATTTTTTAATGTTCTTCGGAGAACCCATACATCCCGTGATGCATTTACTAATCAAGAAAGGTGAGACCTTTTGAAGGGAGCCACCCTCCTGATTATTCTTAACAACAACAAAGCGAACATTCTTGCACCTAACACCACTTGTATCGGCTGTAGCAAAACTATCCTCGTCAGACGAAGCTGACCGAGGCCTTTTCACCAGACTTAAAGTAGTGGTTTTTTCAGATGGACCACCAACCATCATAGAATTGGTTGTAGGAACTGAAATTTTGGTCCCACGAGAACCGGCGATAAAATAGACTACTCCAGCAGAGCGCACGCGTACTGGAGCTAGAGCTAAATACAACTGGGTTTGCTCTGGTGCCCAGAGGAAATCGTTCGAGACTCACTACGTAGAGCCATTCACCCATCGGCACGATAGTTTCCACCTTGGGTTACGGTTGCATTTCGTACGATGTCGCAACACCACCAAGTGTAAGTGAAAGAGAAACTGTGTCGGATGTTGATGTGTAGTCGAGTAAATTTATATGTTGTAATTCATGTAGTGTACCTGGTGTAGTATACGTGTATAGTGAAAGGTATTCTGCAGCTAAGTGTGTAGTGGGAAGAAAAGCTGCAGAGGCTAGGCCCGTGGGGACGCCAACCCCTAAAGTCTTAAAGAATAAGACTCCCCTTCGGGTAAGGAAAGGAAAATATATATATGTATCAATTAGAGAAAACTGTATACGAACCCGCTCACACGAAGTAACATATATATATATATAAAATGTATATATATAAATATATAAATATGAAATATATATATATATATGTAAATATATAAATATGAAATGAAATACAGACATTTAAAACTGTTCAAGTTATAAATTGTTTTAAATGTCTGTATTTCATTTCTCACAATGTAGCAAGGAAAATTTAAGATTTGTAAACGTCAAGATTGTTATACGTATTGAAATAGGAAAGCTATTTTATTATCTCTTAGTATATATTATTTGTATTAAGTCTATTTCATTTAAAATAATACAAGTTTGAAAATACGACTTTTTTTATTTTAAGCTTAAAAGGATATAAACAAAAAAAAACCGGCGATGAATTGTAAAACTTTCCCGGTCAAGTAATGCAATTCATTTTGCCAGAAGGTCTTTTTCAGATTAATCGATTTAAGCTTTATTTGCATTTTATGAAAAAATAATCCCTTTTTATTGAAAAAAAAAGTGTAAAGAATTGTTCTTTTTTTCACACTTTTATATAAAAATATTTTTTTTATAATTTTTTATGATGCATAGTTAAACAAGTAAATACAAAAAAATGATCATTTCCATACTTTGTTGAGGACTTAATGGAAGTTGAACGGCGGGTGGAAGTTCTACATCGATTTATTCTTTTAGTTTTCGGCATTTTTATAATTATTATTATTTAGTAATTGTTTTCATCACTTTTTAGTGATTACCGAGAAAAATTCACGATTCGAAAACTTATAGATATAACGTTAACGTACTGAGCCAATTGAGGAAACCGTAAACATTTCAATTTATTTTTACTTAATTGGCGTATACCGATCCAAACTTACAGATTTCTGTAAAAAAGTTGAGTTCCTCGAGAAAAGTTTTATCGTGCGGATCATACAGCAATTTTCGGGATTCAAAATACCAATGGCTAAATTCTCCAATTTTCTCGCGCGACTCGGTGCTACGTAGGTCTGGCTCGTGCGAAAGCTGCGAGTGCTCAGATCTACGTTAAGTCCATCTAGGGCAGTCCCTTGTAGTTTATGCACAGTCACAGCCCAGCACAATATTACTGGCAGTTCACGCCGTTCCACCTCATCCGCCTGGCAGCTGATGAGCTATGCGTCTGCGGGGAGGTCCAGTCAAATGAACACCTGATGTTTGACTGCCCTGCTCTTGGGGGGGGGGGGGGTCACAGACCGGACCACCCTGAAATTTAGAGGTCAAGGAGAAAATTGCCCGCTCACAAGCAGCAAGTCATATGGCGAGAGCCGCATTGTCGGACCGTGTGGGAGTTCCTAGATGCGGTTGCTTTGTTCGACCGGCATTCGTAGTTTGCTTAAGGAAAAGACTATTACCGCATTGCCGTGGGAAGCTAACCCTGAGTACGGCTGACCGTCAGCCAATTATTAAGGCTCCAAGCGCTATAAAATGGTGGACAGATACTTGTTGGCATTCAGCGACCTAGGCGTGGTAGCGAACTGCTGCCTTGACGAAATACATTTTATTATGAATGTCATATACAGGGTTATCATAAAAGAATGTAGTGGTTTCAGTAATTCATAGGAAGATTGTAGGGAAATTTCTAGATGTTATATTGGTTTCCTTGAAAGCCTCCAACCCAAAAGTTTGTTTATCAGCAGTTGTAACCACAACATCAGTTCTTGTATTGTTGTTGCGGTGAGTTTAGTCTTATTTTTGTAGAGGTGGGGAATCCATTTTACAACGTTGAAGCAGTATGGGGTTCGCTAACAAGTCCCGCTAGATTTTAAGAAGAACGTATGTATATCTGCGCACTACCGACTAACCCTCCACCCTCCTGGTATAGTTAATAAGTATTTCATCAGGTAGGGGAACTCGCCCATACACACATTCGTACACCGGATTCATACATAGTATTCAGCAATAAAAATACATTATATAACTTCAAACAGGTACAGTAAAGTAATAATAGAATGTAATAAAAATAATAATACAACATAATACTATTAAACGACTGTTACTACTCCCAAAAGGGATACTGCAATATACACATAATTATACAATACCCCTGTACAATATACAATATCATAATGCATTATACACGTGCTACAATGTATGCGATTATGTAATGCAATCACCCACTTAGTACACCAATCTTATACTACTTTCACGCACATAATATGCAGTAATGGAAATACATGTTAAAATCTCTTACAATATACAAAATACATATTTGGTACGGTAAAAATAATAAAATGTAATAAAATAATAAACCATAATACAATTAACAACGGTGATGTTACCCTAAAAGGGAGACTGTAATGATGCAATGAATACGTAATTGTATTTACAATTTACAATATTATAATGCAAAATTTTTCTTAAATGATAATATAATGGTGATAATTATATTCATTACTCCCCCAGATATGAGGACTACAATGTATTGGATTGTACAATACATCACCCTATCACCTTAATAATATACACCAATCGTACACTACATTCATTTATATGTTACTAATAGAAAACCTTAATAGATCCTCAAACAATACACATTATACAATTTTGGTACAGGAAAATAATACAAAAATAAAATAATATAACATAATAATACAATAAAATGATTGACTGATATTACCCCAGGAGGGAGACTACAATGATTATATAAGAGGTCTGTAAATAAAATAATTAGACCAGTTTTTTTTGTTTTTTTTTTTTGGCAGCTAAAGTGGCACCACTGTAAAGTTACCGGCAAACATATGGTTATATGAACAGTTAGTGTTAGCGGACGATCCACGCTGTGGAAAACCGTTAACGTCAAAAAGTGACGACAATGTTTAGCAAAATGTCAACCAAATGTTTTACAAATCGGCCAAAACTTGAGCAGTTGTTCGAAACGACCTCCCTCCTCATATCTCCGACGCCATAGCGGAGAAACGACGATTGAGGAGGAGATATCGAATCACCCTGTCCCCCGCTGATAAACGGGCCTTTTATAATCAAACGGACAGGGTGAAACAACTGCTGACAAGCCATCGAGAGGATTCGTGGAACGAATACCTCGCCTCGGTCTCTGACGACATCTCCTCGGTGTTCAGGTTGAACAGGAGACTGCGAGAAGGGAAGAAGCCTCGCCATCCGGTTGTGGGGCAGCGAGGTTTTGTTGCATATTCGGAGGCGGAGAGGGCCGAGGTTTTCGCCGACGCCTTGGAGGAGCAATTTACTCCAAACACCCCCCCCCCCCCCCCCCACCACGGCCAGAACGACGAGCACACAACCGAGGTGGAGTCCTTTCTTGTAGATTATTTCTCACAGGTGGAGGACGCCCCTCTAGAGATTGACCAAGTCACTGAAGCGGAAGTTTCTGCAGCCATTAAGGCCACAAGCCCCGACAAGGCCCCGGGTGTCGACGGGATCAGAGCCCGTGCATTCCGGAACATACCGGCCTCCGTGATTACATCAATTTCGGTGATATTCACGTCCATTTTGTACGTTGGATATTTCCCGAATTGTTGGAAAACGGCCAAAGTCGTATGTTTACCCAAACCGGGGAAAAGTTTACTTTTCCCACGGAATTATAGGCCAATCTCCCTGTTACCGGTATTGTCTAAGATGTTCGAGAGAATTTTCCTCGAAAAACTGAGGCGATACATAGAGGGAGAAGTGCGGCCGAAGCAATTTGGGTTCAGGGAGGGTCACTCAACGACCCTCCAACTGGTAAAAATAATAGATGACCTTGTCGGAGGCCTGAACAGGAAAGCGGTGACTGCAGCCGTTTTTCTGGATGTGACCAAGGCCTTTGACAAAGTTTGGCATAGCGGGCTGCTTTATAAACTAGCGCAATCGGCGATTCCGTACTGCTATGTCAGACTGATGCGGTCATATTTGCTAGACTGACGTTTTGTCGTGCGCGTAGGGGAAACGATTTCCTCTACCAGAGAAATAGCCGCTGGGGTTCCCCAAGGAGCAGTGCTTTCCCCGTTCCTGTACACTTTGTACGTGAACGATATGCCGCTGTCGGAAGGGTTCAAAACGGCCCTTTATGCAGACGACATGGCATATTTCTACGAATCCGCAAATGTGGATTACGCGGTCCGGAGGCTCCAAAGGCAACTGGACTTAGTGGAACCGTGGCTCGATATGTGGAGAATCAGGGTCAACGGTGAAAAATCGGTGGCCGTGATGTTCACATACAAGACACGCAAACCGGCCATGCAGCTGGAAATCTCAGGGGAGAAAATCCCTTTTGAGAAAACGGTTAAGTACCTGGGGGTGGTCTTGGACAGGCGGCTTACCTTCGGCGAACATGTAAATTATGCGACCCGGAGGGCTAAGGCCGCCAGAGCCTCACTATACCCAGTGCTGAACAGTGCCAGCCCGTACCCACTGGCAACTAAGTTACTCATCTTTCGGCTGTACGTACTGCCGATTCTGACATATGCTTACCCGGCATGGGGGGCAATGTTGAGCTCCTCGCTTCAAAAGAAGATCGAGGTCGTCCAAAACATTGCGTTGCGGACGATATTTGGAGCTCCGTGGTTCGTCAGGAACGCCACTCTCCGATCCGATATTGCAATCCGTGTCCGAGGTAGGGGTGGCGCAGGCGCGCAGACTGTTAGGGAGAGCGGCTGTGTCCGAGCACAGTCATCTTCGGGACATCTGCCGAGAGAACCCAACCCCGACAGTTGTAAGGAAGTGGCCTCACGCCGTACTGGACGAACCACCGTGTTGGTGCGGTGCGGGAGCCGAGAATCGACAAATACCAGGCCTAGGGGCCTCCATATCGCATGAGCCACAAACGGAAAAAAGCGTCATAAACGTCTCCGGGGTCGCGAGTGAATGGTTTTCGCGAGTTATACGGTCTCAGGACATCAAAATACGGTAAGTCGTGGTTAAAACAAAAACGCGGTTCTCACTTTTTTTTTTCTCTCCGCGTGTGTTTTGTTTCTCTTGTTTCAGAAACGGGAGAGACGTGGGTGTGGAACGACTCGTCGTGCCGTCTTGGGAAACGGCCTTCCTTCCTTTAATCCTGTCATCCTAAAATAAAAAAAGTCAAAAATTTTTTTTTTTTTCGTGTGTTTGTTCTGTTTCTTTTGTTGCAGATACCCACAGCCACCACAATAAACAAATGGTTTCTTCACTGCGGCCACGCGGTCCCCCCAACCCCTTCCCGGACACACGTATGTCTGGAGATTAATATTATGTACAGTAAAGAACTTCTGTTTGCTTCTGAAAAGGCAATCGCCACCCTAAAACCGCGATCGCGAATAGGTACCACCAAATTGTAAGTTCCCTATTCCCTTTCCTTTCAGGAAAGAAGAATGAGGGAACGAGCCCAGCAGCCATCAGCCCAGCAGTCACCTGTCCAGCAGTCACCTGCCCAGCAGCCACTGACAGCATGGAAGAAGGAAGAAACCTGCACTTTAAAGCAAACGTTATAACTGGCAGTGATTGTATAGATAGAGGGACGTACGTAAGGGAGGAAATATAGGAAATTTGAGGGTAGGATTGCAATACAGTTTAATCGCAATATACTAATGTTTATTTAGGTTTAAAATACACGGACAGGATCGTTACAGGCATATAGTTAATCTATACCTACTGCAATATAAGCCGTTGACTATTCCTTAACAGGATTGTGTGTTATAATTACGTTATTAGTTCGTTATTTTATGATAATTTTACTTCTCATAAACCTATATTATGTTCCGTTAATCGAAAATCAATCGCATAAAACTTCCAAAAAATTAAGAGAATCGTAAATTTTAGTCAGTAGTTAAATTACATCAACACGACTAAAATAATAATTGAAGCGAGTGCATCGGTGCGTTGACCCGCGTCAGAATCGAAGCTTCTTACGTAATAATATATTAATTATTATTAATGATGTAAAATAACGTTTACGCAATATACACAAATAATAAATGTTCTTATTAATAAGAAATATGAACTAACAATGAAATCGTTAGAGATAGAGGGAGTGAGAGTGAGAGTGAGCGGTTACCGAATATGCGTGTTAGTATCTACAGGTTAAGTACTAACACGTATATAGCATGCGGTAGGTATACTGTGGGTAGGCAGCTGGCGCGTGACGCTCGTTTTTTCTCAGTTGACTCCCCAACCCGAAGCCTGCATTAAGAAACTTCGCTTCAAAAAAAAATTATTATTTTTATTTCTTTAATGAAAGAAATATAGCGATCGGCCAAAATTTTTGATATCGGGGGTTTTGTGAACTGTCAACATTTAAAACATTAAGCGATCGTCTCGTCTTTGACCACATAATTTGAAATGAATCTTCGTCCAGCGATCCATTTCTCCAGTCATAGAATTTCGCAACCCGATTCGTGTAAGTAATAGCATTTTTTTTTTTGTGTTTAGTCATTTGACTGGTTTGATACAGCTGCCCAAGATTCCTTATCTAGTTCTAGTCATTTCATTTCGGTATACCCCCTGCATCCTATATCCCTAACAATATTACATATTCCAAACGTTGCTTGCCTGCACAATATTTTCCTTCTACCTGACCCTCTAATATTAAAGCGACTATTCCAGGATGCCTTAATATGTGGCCAATAAGTCTGTCTCTTCTTTTCACTATATTTTTCCAAATGCTTCTTTCTTCATCCATTTGCCGCGACACCTCTTTATTTTTCACTTTATCCGCCCGTCTGATTTTTAACATTCTCTTATAGGAGCGCATTTCAAAAGCTTCTAATCTTTTCTTCTCAGCTACTCCGATCGTCCAAGTTTCACTTCCATATAAAGCGACGCTCCAAACATATACTTTCAAAAATCTTTTCCTGACGTTTAAATTAATTTTTGATGTAAACAAATTATATTTCAGACTGAAAACTCGTTTCGCCAGTGATATTCGGAATTTTATATCGCCCCTACTTCATCATCTTTAGTAATTCTACTTCCTAAATAACAAAATTCTTCTACCTTCGTAATCTTTTCTCTTCCTATTTTCACATTCAGTGGTCCATCTTCATTATTTCTACTACATTTCATTACTTTCGTTTTGTTCTTGTTTATTTTCATGCGGTAGTTCTTGTGTAGGACTTCATCCATGCCCTACATTTTCTTGGAAGAAAAGCAGCTGTAGTTTTACATTGCTTTCAGCTGCGCAGTACTCACGAGGACTGGATGATGTTGATATGGCCGTTTAAGTCGTCCTGAACTACGCCCTTAACAACTACTGAAAGAGCGTAACAGCATTATAATAATGAAAGAACACTTTATTTTTTGCCAGATGTGGAAGTTTAAAATACGTCAAACGTAACGTAACGTCAAACGTTACGTCAAAAATAAACGTTACGACCAGAAATAATTATAAGTTATTCCAATTATATTACATTCTGAAATAAAATAAATCAAGAAAGAAAAATCTTGTATTTTTTTGAACATATATTTGTCAGGAAGGAACCCTACATTAGTAAACATCTGCAATTGTCTTTATACATTCATGATTATAAATACAAATAAGAACAAACCCTTGTTTTGATATACAAGAAATTATGTTTTAATACCTTAATGTATATTTGTTGGGCAACATGAAAATTTTTATTCATAATATTTGTAATTAACACTAAATATTTTTAGTTTTTTTTTTTAAAGAAATAACCTTTTTCATAATTACATAAATAAATAGTAAAAAAGTTAATAAAAGTAATTAAATCAATAGAAGTTTTTCAGTAATAAACTATTTTAAAAATATTTCTTAATACAAATTTAACACACAACAAAATCGGAAAGAAATTAACCAAATAAATATTAAAAAATATTGTACCTGCAATAATAATTAACAATATTACTTTTAATGGAAAAATAAAGATTAATTTTACATAATATAAAACTAAGTATTATAATCTTAATGAAAAATTTCTCCACAATATTTACAAATAAGGATTTAAAACATTACAATAATTTAATAATAAAACATCACGTGAATTAAAAAGATAAATTAAGATTTTGTTTTCATTTTACTTGAAAATCTGATTTTCTGTATTAATTTTAATAATTTTATATTTAAATAATTTCGTAATGTTTTTACATAAGATTATGTTAGGTCATCAGGAATGAAGCAGATACAAGAGTTAAAAAAGTAGAATAAAGACCATGGATTATATATTTATTGGATATTTACAATATCTAATCAGTAAAACAGTTTTACATCCCGATGCTCATGAAATCATGTACAAAGAACAAGAAACCAGGAGTTTCTTTTCTTTTACATAAAAAAAAGGCACTTCATTGATGACACTTCATCAGACTCATCTTACACAGCCAACACGGGTCTCACATCTTTTGCCTACATAACATAGTTACTCTGATTGTACATCTCAGTTATTGCTCCTTGTTCAAGTCTCTTGATGCTTTTCAAATTTGGTTGTTTCAAAATTGGTTCATTTCCTCTACTAGGACTATATCTTTACATTCTGTGTAGTTACTTGCCATGTTTGTGATACTTATTAGAACTCTCTACCACCCTAAACGCTATCATATGCACTTTTGCTATTTCATTTCAGCTTTGTTTTCGCTAAAATCTTTTCTTACTTTTGGTTACACCAGTTTTCTTTAATTATTGTCATTCCTATACCTCAGCATCTTTCAATCCATCTTCCTTAGCAGATTTCCATTGAATGTATTTAACTTGATACCTTTTACTGCATCCTTTGTCTTATATGTTCCTGTTTTCATTCGTTCCTTCTAATATATCAACTCTATGGACTTCATTATTTCTATCTTTTAAATTTATTCATTTGGCTTTCTATGGAAACTACTTTTGTTATAACTTGTAATCTTGCTCCTATTTAATTTGGCTTTAACTTCACATCATTCTCTTTTAGTTTATACTTCATTTATTTTTTTCAACATTTTTCTTTAATTGTGTAATTCCAATGAATATCATTATAAATAGATTGTTAATAATAAATCACTTGTTATTGTAATCCGTATCTGTTCCTTGACATATTTTATATCTTTACATGACCATTATAAAATCTGATTTCTTTCTTTATTTCTTGATTTCATATGTTTGAATCTGCCTCTTTTTTGTTTTATAAATCAGTTTTTTCAGTGTTTTAATAATACTTTTAACTTCAGGATGACTTCACATTATAGTTATAATATATTACCATTATAATTTAAATTTTTTTACGAGGCTGACAGATGAATCTTTATTAGAATATATATTAGAAAAGTTCATTAGAATATAATTAAATACATTTAATGAACAGAACATTCATGTAATTTTATAATCACAAATAATATTATTTACAGAGTGGCGCAAAATTCACTTGACACTAGGTAAAAAATAATTACAAATAACAAAAGAATTTTTAAAAAAAATTAACAATAGAAAATGTAGCATACAATAATTTTAATCCATGATGTTGGTATTACAAAATGTTGATTATGCAGTCGTGTCAAGTTGGCAATACAATGACAAACACAGCTAACTGTCTAGATCTGAATGTCAGTTTATTGAAATCAGCTGTAGTTTTCGATTTAGGTAGTTATAACAATGTTAACGAAAGAAGAAAGGTTTTTGCTTTAAAAACTTTTTATAAAAGTGGTGATACTGTAATTATTAATGAGTGGAAGTAGACATCAAGATATATTTAAACAACATGGATACACCAAGATCTGGCAGCCCAATAACAGTCGCAACAGAGGAAAATAAATTGCGCATATGTTTAGCAGTGACACAAAGTCCACGAAAATCAACAAGACAATTAGCCTATGAGCTGGAGTTACCACGAAGGTCCACTCAAAGAATGTTACACAAACATAAATTTAAAAACGTTACATTTCTTGTTTACCTCATGGGCTACTTGAAGATGACCCAGGTCGATCTTCAGTTTTGTGAATCGATGCTTAACAAACAGAAAGATCTGGAGTTATTCATTAAAATTGTATGGTCTGATGAGGCCAATTTATGCATAACTGCACTTACTTGCATACTGAAAACCAATATTTTTTGTTAGAGCAACAAACTCAATCGACCAGGTGTGAGCGTTTGGAGGGGTGACAATATCTTTTGGTGTACTTGGACCATACTTTTTTGAAGTACAGTGTCAGGAGATAAATACTAGGATGTGGTTAAAAATTATGTAGTACCAGGTACTCATGAAGTATGCTAAAAACAGTAAAGAAATTTACTTCTAACATGATGGCACTTCACCGAATTATGTCACTGCAAATGGCGATTATTTGAATGAAATGTTTGGCAGAAGAGAGTTTGGTTGACGTGCAGATATTAACAGCATGGTGCATGGAAGCATGGTAACATGCTTCCATGTTCACCAGATATTACTCCAATGAATTTTTTAGTACAGAGTGTTGTCAAGAAGTCTGTTTATTCTAGAAGACCATATACTACTGATGAACTAATATTAAATTTACAATGCATTCAATGATTTGGGCAGTGATAAGAGAACTTTGCCGTACAGTGTGAAAGTGTTCCTAAAAGACTGCAGATATATATTAATGAAGATGGAAAACACTTTGAACATAAAATATAATTGTAAGTACTGTTTGTAATAAATAAAATAAAATAGATTTAGTAGTTTTATAAACAAGTGTCAAGTGACTTTTGCATTGCTCTTTATAATTATGTAATTGAATTGTGAGATCTTATTCCATAACATTACACACACACATACACAAGATGATAGAAGTCTTGTTGTCCACCTTGTAAAAACAGTGTTGCCTATTTTGCTTTACTTTTTAATAATAATAAAAATAATTTGAAGAAGATTTCCTTCTTAGTTAAAAAAAATAATAATAATTAAATCGAAGCATAATGACTCTTATGTAAAGAATAGAACTTATAAGTATTTTTTGTTGATAAAATAAATGTAGTTACAGGTTTTGTACTGATGAAAATCCTGATCTTTAAACTTTTGAGGTCCATTATTTTGAAGATACCTTGATTTTGTACATGCTTGTTTTTTTAATTTACCCTGATGCAGTCATTGTTGGAATGTTTCTGTTTTCGCAGGAAGTTATGAATTAACTATCGCAGGTACAGCCTGTTACTGGAATAAAAATTCATTTCACTTCAGAACCTTTTTACAGTGGTAAATGAGATTTTAGTAATTTCATGAGCCAAATAAATATTTTAGAAGATAGTAAATCTGCGGTTATAAAATGTCTAATCGATAGTATTTGGAATGTAGAGTATTCAAACTAGTCTAAGTCCGTCTCATCAATTTCAGTGGATTTGAACATCCGACAAATCTTTTATTTTAAAGAAGTCATTTTCAATACATCGACAACACTATTCAAAAGAATCAATATTTTAAAAATAAATAATATTACTGTAATACAACTCACTTGAATTTACACTATATTCTTAAATTAATGCATCTTCTTAAGTTAGTTAATTTAAATGATTTTTACATTAAGTACCTTGTAAACAGCTTTTTAGTTAATATTTAAAAACTGTGATGTTTACGAACTGATGAAGGTAACAAAAATAATTATAATTTGATGAAGTTTGTGACTGTCATATGAAACAACTAAACAGATGTTATTCGACGATTTGGCTCCTTAATTTCTGAACCCGATTATCATATGATGAAATCTTAAATTTTAAGTGCTGTACTCTCTCTGTCATGATGATCCTACATTTGATGAAATCTCCAAAGATATATAAAAAGTCTTTTAAATACTTGTGATAGAAAAAAATGATATAATAAATAAACCTAATGGATAATGTAACCATCATTTCCTTGAGAAATGGAGCGGTCGTGGAGGTTCAGATTCCTAGCCACTAAGATCACCTGATCTAACACCTTTTAGATTTTTACATCTGGGGATGTATGAAAAATATTGTATATAAAACAAAAATACATTCTCATGAGGAATTAATTGTTCGCATTATGGATGCTGCCTAGTAACTTAAAGATAGCCCTGAAGAACTATGAAGAGCTACAAAAGCAGAAGCGAGCCAAGAAATGTTTTGAAACTGGCGGGCTTGTTTTTGAATATTTATTATAAACCGGTAGATACGATCTTCTGTATTGTTTCTAAATAAAATTTTAATATTTCTAAATGTTTATTTTATTTGACTTATCTTACACCATTTTGTTTGGAATTAAGTTCTCTACAAGTATTATTTAAAGGTTTTACATGTTTATTACACATGTAACAAACTTATTGTACGTCAAACATAAAAACGTTTTTTTTTACCCTAATTTATTGCTTTTCATCCCAGATTACTTAAAAACTACTGCATATACAGTTATGGTAGGTATTTTATTCAATTTTTAAGGTAAAAAACCATAGAAATCACTAATTCTGCTCCCTAATTAATGTCCAAAAAATGTCATTATGACCTCTTTCACCGTGGTTGCTGAAATCTGGGTGAAATCTGTCATTAGACATTACTCACAAACGAAGCATTTTAGGGCGTATGTTTATATGAACTTTTTCCATTAATTTCATGTGTAGAATATGTTATGAAAATCCTGGAAGAACTTTTTTATACACTCTGTATATAACTTCATTTCAATTAATTTGTTCTTCTTTTGATCCTGTTTAGCCTCCGGGAATCACAGTCAGGTATTACTTCTGAGAATGATATGTATAAGTGTAAATGAAGTGTAGTCTAGTACAGTTTTAGATGGACCATGTCTGAGATGTGTGTTTAAAGCCCAACCACCAAAGAACACCGGTATCCGCGATCTAGTATTCAAACCTAATCTTTCTTTCCTGTTACTGGTAACTAGCGTTTAGATAATTCTTCAGAGGATGATATGTGTGAGTGTAAATGAAGTGTAGTCTTGTACATTCTCAGTTCGACCATTCCTGAGATGTGTGGTTAATTGAAACCCAACCACCAAAGAACACCGGTATCCACGATATAGTATTCAAATCTGTGTAAAAATAACTGACTTTAATAGGACTTGAACGCTGGAACTCTCGTTCAAATCTGTATTAAAGTAACTGTCTTTACTAGGATTTGAATGTTGGAACTCGCGGTTTCGAAATCAGCTATGTGAAGACGCGCGTTCGTCACTAGACCAATCCAGTGGGTGTAATGTCAATTACAAAAAAAAAAAAAAAAAAAAAAAAAAAAAATAGATGTATTTAACGTTCTATTACTTTTTAAGTTAAATATTTCAAAATATTTAAATGTTATAAACAATAGCGATTCTACTAAAATAATAAACTTCAAATAAATAAATATCTTAGACAAGTTGGTTATAGTTTAAAACGTTTTAAACTATAACGTCTAGTTTAAAACATTATAAACCTCCGTCTAGAATATATTATTGTGACCAACTGTTCTTTTTCTATTAAAGAACATAATAATAGTTTAAAGGCTGTTTCGATAAATCCAATTATTCTTATCACATTTTATATAATGTGACATAATTACAGCTAATTATTATAAAAATAATAACAAATAATTAAATATTAGATTTTTCCACCGATTATTATAAAACAAGCAATCTCTAAAAATTGTATATATATATATATATATATATATATATATATATATATATTTTAATAACAATAAATTAATAAATGAACATATCAAATTTGAAGATGATTTTCTATCTAAATTAATAATTATAAGTTGCCTAACTTGATTCCATTACAGCAACTTGTTAGGTTATTAATTATATTATATTATATTATTATATAGTTTATAATTTTTATTTACGTTTTTAATTTTAATGTTTTAATTTACAAAACAATACCGCTCCCTAGGATGGATAAATGACCCAAATACTAGGGATATAATCTAAATTGCTGGTAAGGGTGATTTTTATTTTTATATTATAACAAATTATTTAACATAACTTGCTACTTAATAAATAAGTGTTTTTTTTCTGATCGGAACAAATTATAAAATTTGAAAAAAATTATATTTGTATTTCAAGTTCATATTAATTATTTGGTACTTACGTATTAACGCCACCGCAGCTACAGCTTTATTTAAAAACAAAGTAGTCAATCGGATTTCGGTGGAAAATGAACAGTCTCTTTATTAATTTTAATAAATGGTTATTTATATTTATTTGTTTTATAAATATAATTTAACCAAACTTAACCTATGCTCGCTTCGCTCGCTAACTTTGACTAATTAACACCGTAATTTTTTGAGTATTTATTTAATAAATTCAGTAATTATTGCAATTATTTATTATTTAAATAATCAAAACACTCCTGTTAATTAGTGAAGGTTAAGTTTGGTTAAATTATATTTATAAAATAAATAAATATAAATAACCATTTATTAAAATTAATAAAGAGACTGTTTTGAATATATGTTAAACTCTATATCGGCCCATTTTCCACCAAAATCCGATTGACTACTTTGTTTTTAAATAAAGCTGTAGCTGCAGTGGGGTTACACATAAGTACCAATTATTTAATCAAACACATGAAATGATATTAATGTAAATACATTAATTTAAAAATATTTCTACAAAATAATTAACAGCTAAGAAATCGTTACTGAAAATTATTACGAGCATATACTATATCTGTTCATGTTGAAGAGGTCGCAGGTAAATCATATGTTTGTCATTTTTTTAATTCATCAACAGAACAATATTGTTATTGTAAAAGTAAACTTTTAATTGTAAAATAAACTGATTGTACAGTTACCTTTCTCATAAAGTATGCATCGGTAATAAACTGAAAGCTCTTTTTTTTTCTCTTAAAAGCTCATGTTTTTAAGAAACCCAAAAACTGGACATTACACATTATACGAGAAAATATTTAGGCATAATATATGTTCATAATGATTACAAGCTTAGTGTTTTGTAAAGATTCTTCGAAGTAAAACTGTTCACTCCATTTTGTTAACAAACAAAATCAGTTTGATCAACCCACAAGAATTTATCAAATCAAAAACTTCTGCGGACAACAAAAATGCTATCAATATCATTAATGGGAATTCTGGCCATGCAATCTGCAATGTTATGTCTACCCGAGAAGCACAATGTGACTGTTTTATACATATTTTAAGTTAGATGGTTACAATCCATCCATTGAATAATTTTTTAAAGCTGCAATTATGCTATTCTCAATTTCTTTTTAATAATTATCTTTAGAAATAGGTAGTTGTGTTACCTGTGAGAAGAGTTATAATGAACGGCTAAAGATTTTGAGACAGATCATTAATAAACAATAAAGAAAGCAAAAACTTTTATCTGAGGTGCTCCACATTCTACATTTTTAAGTGAGAACCTAAATTTACATGTGCATTTTTGTCAAAAGATAAAATTCCTACTACCTGTTCACAATTTGTGAGGTACAACTTGAAAAGAAAGTTTCTCCTCCGATACTGATACCACAGCTACAAAGTAGTTTTATCAATATAAGGAAATGTTTTTAAAATATTTCAGAAAATTGAAAATTAAATTCTTTATCTTAAAGAATTTAAAATACTTTCCAAAAACTGGGAAATTGCTACATCTTGTTAGACATGTTTGCTAATGGAAATATAAGAATGAAATTACCTTATAAATATAATAGTACACCTGCTGTTAAGCTGTCCCATCAGTACATTGCACAATAATATTTATCAAGAATAAACATAGCAATATACGTATACACTTTCTTTAATTATATCACGCATTTGAGTATGATATTTTAAGTACGTTATAATACACATCTTACTCTGTTCAAGTAGCATTTGGATAGGTAATGCAGAACATACTTTAAGAACTGATTCAGTATATGAAAAACAGAATAAAAATCCATTTATTACCATCAACTATTCTATCTATCTATATTATCAGTCCCTTTTTTGTTTTTTTAAAATTTATTTCTCATTAGTAAGTTGTGAGGTATCTTGAAAATATTTGTTATACTTGTTACATTTTCAGATAAACTAGTAGATATATGACAAATACAGCTTTACTTTGTAGTAAATTCAACAATAAATTAAGCTCTAAAAAAAAAGATAGAATAACTACAGTGAAGATTAAATTAAATTGTAAAATGGAATTATTTTTTACTATAGTATTGTATTTTAATTTATATATAAATTTATAGCAACAATATTTTAAAAGTACAACCACTATATCCCCATTTTTTGTGTTCTTTTTGATCACAAAAGATATGAAGGTAAAATGAAAAGTAATAAATTTATATGATTAAGAATTTGATATAGTACTAAGAACAAAGTAATGCTGTATGATAACAGAATGATCTCGGAGACAAATGTTAGATTTGAAGGTGTAATAAATCATGAAAATGTATTTTATACGATACTGCTGAGATTAGATTGAAAGTGACAGTTTATGTCGATGTTAGACTACATCAACAGCAGCTGTAAGGCGAGTTTATTTTTTTTTAGAAATTATGGTTTGATAACAGAAACTTTCCCACTGTACCTCTCCTGAACAACATTGCAAAATGCCAAAAGTTTGATTTAAAATAGAATTTTTCTTTACTGGACAATAAATAAACTGCAATGATTACATTAATTTTCAATGATTACCTCTTCATCTCATATGTTCTATTAAAATTATATTTTTTGGCTTAACTGTTAAGAATTTTATTATCACAAAATGACATCATTTATTAAAATATAATTTTAAGCTAAGTTAAGGCAGAAACTACATGTAAGTGCAGGTACAGAAATTTTTAGTGGATTATAAAGTAAATTATTTATTACCATAATTTACAGGTAAGTTGCAATTAAAAATCACGCCTGAAAGTGAATTAACGATTTAAAGGGTTTTCGTCTGTGCGAACTTTATTCTCTTAACACTTGATTCAAAAAAAAAAATCTAAGTAATCTTTATATGGTTTGAAAATTATAATAATCTAGCAAGTTTTGTAAATTCTCCATAAGAATATCGATGGTTATAAATATCATTTCCCAACAGTGAAAGTGAAGATGTCACTCTTATCCCAAAAAACATAAAAAACTTTCTCATGAAAATTAAGTAGATCGTTTCTCTCTTTGGGAGATACACTAAAATCTGCCACGATATGCTTCACCTCTTATATAAAGTAATTTGAAAGACAACCTGGAACTTTAGATGTTATCCAAATTAATCGCTTCATTACTAATATTGTATTGATCTTAAAGACAAATTATTATTCATACAATGAAATTTAATTACATTCATAAGCCTCTTTTTAGAGCTAAGCCTTTAAATATTATAATAAAATAAATAAAGATTAGGAGAATCAAGAATCAATGAGTTAATCCCAAGTTTTCCTAATTCTTTTAAATGTTTTCTCCCAACTTAAAAAAACACCTATGGAACTTTTTTTCTTTTTGTTAGATCCCTTCTAATCTTTCCTTACACATGGTCTTCCCCTCTGTAAGAGCTGCTGGACATTCTTAATTGTACATTGATGTTACCGCTTTTCTACATTAAATTTTTAATGGTTTTTACTTATTGTATTGCACATTTTATATATTGTAATAATTAAATAGAAAACTCACTGATTACTGTTTCCTCTCCAATCTAATTTGATGAAAATGACAATTCTATTTATGATTAAATTCTGGGATAAAAGTCCTCCATCTGACATTATTGAAAAAGAAAACTTACCAGTTTAGTTATTATTAAATTATTACAAATAAGTAACAAACAAGTCTATAAGTTGTATTAGTATAATTTTTTGTTTAACAATATTTAGTTCACACATAATTCAATCCACCAATAAATTATAAAATTTAACTTTATGCTTTTTGTTATAAAGAAATTTGGTGAATTAAATTTTAAGAAGTGCACATTAATTCATCAAAACATCTAAGTTTAGTCTGTTGTGCTTTTAATATAATAATTTGCCTGCGATATTAGTATCATAAGCAAAGAGATATCACTCTGTTAAGGGGCCATTAAGAAAGTAGCTATTGCCTCAGCCTAAGAGATATATCCAGAATTTTATCAAATGCAAAGCTCAAAGATGTAATCTATATTCATGGAATCTATTTGAGGAATAAGGGATTCCAATCGACTCAAGGAGTCTAGTTCATAATAATAATTAATATTTTTATGTCTCTGAAGGAGTCACTCAACAGATAACCTGACATGACACATATCTGTTTCCAAAAAAACGCTGAGCCAGTCTTAATAAAAACTCACATCACAAGTTAGGCTTGGTGAGGAAAATGGATATTTTAATTGTTTTTCAGATGCCTTTCCCTCAAAAATTATTGCATACCAGCACGAAGCTGACTAAACTATAGATGATATTCAGCCGTGAAATTGGCCCTTTTATTCTGTTCATCACATTGAATTGTTATATAGTGTCATCATAAATGTAAAGAAATCAACTTTATATGGTATCATTTATATCTTGCGTGACTTTTATAACACAGAAGTCACAGATCAGGAATTTATAATGTAATCACTTGTTCAACCACTTCTTCATTCTGTTTAGTGCTGGTAAAGGAGCAATTGATGAAATACATGTTGATATCTCCGTTTCCAACTGTGAGATGTGTTTTGCAATTCATTTTATGAGAGCAAGCATACAGTGAAACTAAAATCTGTAGATTATAATCTCATGTTTATACTAATATTATGAGAGACATAATCATGATGCCAGAAAATTAGAGAGAAGAAGCCAAACAGATTCAAATGATATTATTAAACTGAAAAATGATTGTCACAATATTTTAGGAACAAAAGAATCTACTAGCCGAATTCATGGAATTTGGGACTGCAGCAATATCAGAATATTATTATGAATTGAAGGAGTTTGGACAAATCAAACCGTGCAGACTGCTCTCAATGGCGATTATTCTTCTGAATGAAAATGCATAACCTTACACTAAATGCCACTCAAAGGCTTTAGTTGTCGGTTCAAGTTGGAGATTTTTATTGTTTGGACACTGCTTGAATACAATCTCTTTATTAATATAAAGATTTGTCTTTTAATCAGTACATTGAAACAAACAAGGGGTTCAAAAATGCATGGGTGGTGGATTTCTAAAATCATTTCTACACAAGTTGGTGTTGTGGTGCAACAAGTGCCCGAGAGTGGAGCATTTTTAGGGAAAAGTGTAGTGCAGATATGTTTATAAGATATAGGATCTAAATAACAAAATATTTAGACAGTTTTTTCTTACCAAAATTCATGTACATGATGCCATATTTGTCTATACGTTGTGGAAAATGGACTTTTCACAATAGCTTTAGATTTTTACTAAAGTAAAACTTGGAAGTTTTTATGAATTTGTCCTAAAATTGCATAAGAACAGCTGAACAATGTTTTGTAATCAAGAATTACCTTAAACCTTATTGATGTTTAAATATTTATTTTAAAGCATAATAGAGGAACCGCAGCTGCTATGATAATTTTTTTTTATTTCTAGTTACTTAGGATGAAAATATAAATCAATAAAATAATTCTAGTCATTTGCCATAAACAAAAGATTGAATGCGACAAGAGACGACATGCAAGTCCCACAAAATGGCATTGCCATTCTCAAGAAAAAAAGCATTTCATGCCGGGCTTAGTAAGGAAAGTGAAGGCTGAAGCAATTACCCATCTTCTACACAGAGTAGGCCAAGCCCACTAAAATGCAGGAAATCTTTCAGCTCTACAAGCAGCACCTTCACTCTGTTCACCAATGGGACTGGTCATGTATGTATGAAAATCATTATTCTTAGTGAAATAGAAAGCAATTGTACCTCTTACCTCTGTTGTGCTTTATATGCATCACTACATGTTGTGCTTTATATGCATCACTACATTGTGATTGTGACAGATTATGTAATTCAACAACCAAAGATACAACTTCTGCTAGGTCACAGAACATGATTCACAAAATGTACTCACAGTTGGGAACAGTGACATCATGTGATTCATTGACTATTCTTTTACCAGCCTTAAATCAAATGAGATGAATGAACATTTGATTAATTATATATAGCTGATTGGTGTTAACGAATTATATATTTTGCTTCTACTTAAAAATATAATTATTTCTTCTAATCTAATATCATTGCAGATGTAAAGTAATTAATTAAAATTATTTGTTTTAAATAATTAAATGTTTTATTAAATTTAAATAAAACATTGTTTAAATTTAAACATATTGTCAAATGTTGAAATAACACTGTCGACGCAAAATCAGCACTGTAATTTGGGTGCTGATCTCAATGCTATTGAAATTGTGTTAGTATGTAAAGGTGTTACATAAATCATAAATTTGTAATGGTTTTTTTTTTTTTTTTTATAAATTTATTTTGATCAACTACTTGTTACAATTCAGAATAGTTTCTGTATTTTTACTTTTAAGCAGTATGCAGAAATGCCTAATAAAAGAAAAAATAAATAATTTATGTATACATTGTATCATGAGAAGTAGACATGTATGATGACATCATACAGATATCTGTTGTTGCCTACTACAGAGCTTAAAATTTTATTCAGTCTAGCTTCAATTGTCTATACTGAGTGTTGTGTTCACACAGTATTAGCGTTTTGCTATATTTTCATAAATTGTTTATAATACTGAAGAGATTTTTTTCTCATTTTTGCTACATGGCCTCTGCAAAAGTTTGTGGATGCTCAAATCACCCAGACAATTATTGTTGCATTGGAGATAAATTTACGCATAAATCTCAAAGAAAGACTTATTTATGAATCGATAAAAACTGCCTATAAATTTTATTTTGATTGCGGTGTTAAATTTTATTTTGGGTGCCTCATGTTATTTCTATATCGTGCTCAGTAACCGAATGGTTGAAGGGGAAACAATGAGCCCTCCTATTTACTGTACTGATGGTTTGGTGTGAACCTAAGGATCACACTTCACAGACTGCTACTTTTGTATGACAAATATATTTGGATTTTCATTCAAAAAAAGAAAGTTCATAAAATATACAGATGTATCCTCAGGTCCAAAGCTGGTACCAAATGGGGTATAGGAGTTACCTATATCTGTACCACCATCTAATCCAACATTTTTAGAAAAACAATCTGAAAATGTAGTGGATGTTGAAAAATTTCTTCCTGTATCCGATGAGACCTCACTTAATTCAACAATATGAACTTAATGATATAGTTGTGTGATTTAAAGTTATTAAAGCAGCAAGCTGAACGTCTTGACATCTAGACTACAACAGTTGAATCTTTTGGCGGAAAAAAAAACAAAAGTTTCTGTGTTTGGAACACGAAATAAAACTTATTCAACTTACTTTACTATGAGGAGTTCAATGCGCATTTGTACTGATGTCGATGCCCTGATGAAAGAGCTTGGAATTCAGCATGTTCCTGAAGAATGGCATCTGTTTATTGACTCTACTAAGTTAGCATGAAAGCAGTTTTATAAGGTAATGGTTACAAACAGACATCCGTTCTATTAGCTCATGCAGTCTACATGAAGGAAATGTATGAAAATGTGGCATCAGTATTAGAATCGATAAAATACAAAGAGCATTTGTGGCAAGTTTGCAGCGATTTGAAAGTTGTGCTTTACTTCCTGCTTTACAAGGAGTGTTTACAAAATATTGTTTTTGGACTAGTCACAGTACAAAAGGTCTTACTAAGTAAAGAACTGGCCATTCCAGAAAAACTTTATGCCTGGTGAAAAAAAGTGTAAAGAATTTATCATTAATTAAGAGTGGTAAGATCATACAATCACAATTTCACATTACACTTGGACCAATGAAAAACACCAAGATGGATGAGGATTTAATCATTTAACAATAAGTTTTCCTAAACTGAGTGATGGTAAGTTCAAGGAGAGTACATTTATCAGTCCACAAATCAAAATGCTTAAGGATTTAACATTTGAGGATAACTTAGTGAATGTGCATTAGCTGCATGGAAGTCCTTCAGAGACTTTTTAGGCAATACAAAAGATAAAACTAAATTTTTTGGTTAATAAACTGTTAAAACAACTACATACAATCTTTCTGTAGAAAGATTTAGTATGTAAAAATTCATTTCCTACACTCCCACCTAGACTTTTATCCTGAAAATTTGGGCTCTGTCAGTGATAAGCAGGGAGACCATTTCCGTCAGGATATTCTGACCGTGCAGCATTAGTACCAAGGAAGATGGAATGCTAGAATGATTGACGACTATTGTTTGTTTTTATTTAGAAAAACTGATCAAACATTGTACAAATTTGTTAACATATTTTAAAAATTCAGTTCCGATGATTTAAACATTTAAAAACTGTATTGAAAATATTTCAATTCATTTGTGTTTGAACAAACAAAAATTTAGCTGATTTAACAAATTGTAAATGAATACACATAAATAATAACTTTTTGAAATATTGTTATCACACTGATTGTGCATTTATTGGTAAATAAATCTTATGTATCTAAAAGTGCAATGTATTACACAAAATTTATAAGTTTTGAATTCAGCACCCAAAATTTGTTAAAATCACTATGTACGATTCTAAATATACATGTTTTGCTGCATTTTAAAAATTCTATTAGTCATTTACGGTACTCACCTTTCTTCAATCCAGATTTGAAACTACGGTGATAGTCATTTTAACTAAAATTTTCTTTAGCTTCCATATTCCATTTTACACCTTCATTACATTACATTTGAGTAATCAGGAACCATTTTTTTTCTCACAATTTCCATGAGTTAGAAAGTACTCCCAGTACAGCAACTACAACTCAAAATCACTTGGCAAAAAGAATAATAATGTACATAATATGAATTGTTAATTTTTTTTTTTTTTTTTTTTGTTTTGCGTAGGAGGAGGGAAAAGCTGTGTCAGCCACCGTCTGTGCCCGCAACAGACGGTAGTGTCGGGCTCTCACCGACTAAAAAACCTCCCCCTTCATGAAATAGGAACAACTGGACCTAACCATGCAACACAAATACATTGAAAATATCATATTCTATCAATGGGGAAACCTACTAGGATCCTATTAGGGATTGGGATCGCGAACGTGACTTAATTAAGTAATAATAAAATAATATCTACCTGAAAAACATATACAGCATATACAAAACTTTACATATACTTTCATAAACTTAATCTACATTGCTTATCTAAGTAATTTTAACGTAAAATTTATGTTGAACCTGAAACAGAAACATACACAAAAGTACACATAAAAAATTCCCTACAGGAAAGTTTAGGACCCTATTAGGGATTGGGATCGTGAACACGACTTAACTAAGTAATAATAAAATAATTTCTACCTGAAAAACATACACATTATATACAAAACTTTACATCTACTTTCATAAACTTAATCTACATTGCTTATCTAAGTAATTTTAATGTAAAATTTATGTTGAACCTGAAACATACACAAAAGTACACATAAAAAATTCCCTACAGGAAAGTTCCTATCAGGGGACCCTACTGGGAGTTGGGACCTACCGCTATTTTATCAGAATATTATACTGTCAACTTAAAAACTACACAACTTAATTGTAACATGGAAATTTATAATATGAAGCAATAATAACAAAAGTAAGTACCTTTAGTAGAAAACTATCCTATAGTAAAAGGGAGTACCACAATGTAAGGAGGGCCACTTACATGGCAGCTCTCCCTTAGATTATTAAATGAACCGTTGAGTTACCTGAAACAAAAGAAAATAAGACAAATTCAATTAGCAGTTGTGAAATTAATATAGTTTTGTTTTAGTTATTAAATTCATTTCATTTATGATAACATTGACCTTTTTCTAACAAAAATATTTATTAGAAATGATTAGGTGGTCCATTTTTACTCCTTAAATATTTAGCCTGGTAGAACTATTTATATAGACATTTTTTACAGAAATAGGTAGGTACATAAGAAAATCTTTACCCTCTTCCAGACTAGATAGATACCAAGAACACTGAATTTTTTACATCTCTGACATCGATAGATATCCAGTGCGAAATCATTGAAAAACACCATTTTAATAGATCAAGGTGGAAGAAAATAAAGGAATAAAGTGGAGGTTAGAAAGGCGTAATCCACAAGGATTGCTAAACAAGACAACTCGCTCAAAGAAATTCTAAGCCCCTTTTAAGGCAGCAGGGATTCCTCTCGTACAAGATCAGAGCGCTTTTACCAAGAATAGAAGCAAAAAAATTATTCTGAATTAAGATTCACCGATATAGATGGTAACCGATCTATATCGCATCCAGTAATGTGTGTTGTATGAACCAATTTGGCCGAGCTAAAATTTTTAGCTAAGAATAATGTGGAACGGTAACAAAAAACGATACAGGATGTCTGTACACCACATGATCCTTTTACTAATTAAAAATTTTTTTTTTAAATTATACTTAATATTTTTATAGAATGAACTGAATCATTTATTTTCTTATTATTTTCCCAATTTTATGTAGGTTTCCACTTGCTTTGATCGCTCTGGTATTTAAAATTCATGAAATATTTATTTATGTACCATCTACTTTGAAAGTACATTCTACAAGTTTTGACAAAGAGGTGCGAGCATGGTTTCATTCAATTTTCAAACCGCTGTCAGGCAAGAGATTCATCGCCAAAGCAAGCAAAACAATAAGGACTAAACAGAATTTCCATGTCAAAAAAAAAAAATTGTGAAACCACTTCTAAATTTTCACACAGTCTATCTTCTAGTAAAATAATACGTTAAATGAAGATATTGCTTTGTTTCATCTATCAAAACCCGCTCTCTATCTGTAAACTTACATAAAATTCATTTTTATTATAATTAAAAGTTTGGGGGTATCCAAGTGAAAAGTTGACTGTAACGACAATAGTTTGATTCTTATTTCATTCATTTTACATGATGAAATCTCTCAAATTCAATTGCTTTTCATTACTATTATTTACATTATAAACAAATAATTGTTGTCAACAAAAAGAATAATTTAGTTAAATTATATATTGCATTTCAATTTTATTAACAATGATGAAAAAATCAAGTGATGTACTGCTAACTGATAAATACTCAAAATATTATTAGGAAGGTTAAAATAAAAATATGAATAACAGTCTTCTTGAAATATCATAAGCCAAGAAATGTACATAATAAGCTTATGAAGTTTCATTGCTCTAACTAACAAAATTCATAAATAAAAATTTGTATATATATATATATATATATATTTAAAATTTAACATTATATGAAATATAAACCACTTAAACACAGTAATTAGATTAGTTATACTTACCTTATTTATTTCCAATAACCAGTTTGTGCAGTATCTTGCACCTTCAGTTGGTATTAGATTATAACTAATTCTTTTTAATTGATTTGTATTTTTTTTTCATTATAAATATTTTTACAACTACATTTATGTTCATAATATCATTTAAAATTTCACTATGGATAACATTATAATTTATGTTAAAAAAGAGAACTCATTAAAAAGAATAAGTTTTAATGTAATAAAAATAGAATTTAATACAGACTGAAGATGCAAGGTACTACGAAAAACAGTCAATGGAAATTAATATGGCAAGTTTACCTAACTTATCTAATTACTATGTTTTGGTGGTTTATATTTCAAATAAAATATATATATCAGAGACAAATTAGGCATTGACCAGATAATGGTATTTCTTGATATGTATACTAAGTTTCTGCTTTTTATTATACTGATGTTTCTTTTATTGCATTTATATTGTAATTTGCCACACAAACTTTCTGTGTCACGCATGACATTTTATGTCAGATCTACCAAAAAGTTTTATAAAAGTAACTGCAGTATCAAAAAAGAAAGTTACCTATTGATGATGTAAACTGGGGTCTAAACTAATACCTTTTTCTGTTTAGCCTCAGGAATCACCATAAGGTATTACTTAAGAGGATGATATGTATGAATGCAAATTAAGTGTAGTTTTTTTCAGTCTCATGTCGCCCGTTTCTGAAATGTGTGGTTAATTGAAACCCTACCGTGAAAGAACGCTGATATCCACAATGTAGTATTCAAATCCATTTAAAAGTCTACTAGGATTTGAACCTTAGAACTGTCGACTTTGAAATCATTTGATTTGCAATGATGAGTTAACCACTAGACTAGACCGGTGGGGTAAAGCCCTGACCCTGGCCTTGGCCCCTGGTACAAGGTAAGTGATAGTGGCTGGTTGAAGCCACAGAGTGAGTAGCTCCATTTCTTGGTTGCTCTAACTGAAGCTAAACATTACATAAATGGATGGAGTCTTTTAATAAATACTAGTATTATTGTGAAATATATATGATGTAGTAAAGAATTAATAGTACCTTAATTATTTTACCATTTGGCTACACAGCTTTATATTCATCACCACGGCTAATCCAAGGATCAAATCCATCGAGCAGCTGAAAGAATCAATCGATCTGGTACTCTGAAGATATAGGACGCAGGATGAAGTGAAAAGTTGATGAGATGTTGAATATAACCTGGTAAATTGTATTATTTCAAGTCTCATTTTTATTTATAGTTTGTAAATTTTTGTAGTGAGGAAGATAACGTCAATTTCACACTTTATTTACACCAATCACTTATTTCCCCCACAATTTCAAAATATGTTATATAAGATAAAATAATTACATACTAAAAACCAGAATCAGTTCATACCTTTTTAATATGAAAGGCAAATATATTACATATAAAAATGATTAAATTTTGAAGTAATTTGGATTACTGTTAAGCTAGATGAATTTTTTCAAATAATCATTCTACTTGTAAGTTAATTTTTTTAATAAAAAAATTAGCGAATAAATTGAAATAATTTATTATGGCACCTCTAAAATCAGCTGACCCTGGTTTGAAAAAATTAAACTAACATGCAAACATGCATCTTCTTTGAAGCAGTTGGCTGAACGCTGATTGGGGAAACCAAAGGGGTATTCAAAATTTAAAATCTTTCAAATAAAATAAAAAATTCTTAAAACTGTAATTAGATAAAATATGCTCTAACCTTCAATTTAATTAACACCTACCAAAAAAATTTAAGGAAAAGCTTATGTAATATAATAAATATTAAAAAAATGTATATTATATCCTACGTGAACCAGATTTAAAAGCTACAGTTAATTAAGAAATTGCCTCTATATCTTTACGTATTTTTTAAATTTCTTGAACTTATTTAAATGATTAATTTTGTCATTGAAATGAATAAAATTTAAATAATTTATAAAAAGGATAATTTTATAAAGCAATTTAAACTACAAGAGGAATTTTTACGTGATGTAATACAAAAAAATGTAAATTGATTTATAAGGAGGACTTCAGCCACTGGTAGTGAAGTGATGAGCTGAAAAGACAAAGAAAACACAGAATAACTATAAACATACATTAACATATTTATATATCACCCCCCAATATATAGACACATTTATATACACAGCACCCCCCAACCGAAACCCGATGAACGATATCGGGATGATGAGATACGGTCGTGACGCGGTACGAATGGTTTATGTACCCGGCACTTGCAAGAACTATTCATTGCATACAACATAGATATTTACAATGTCAATTTGTAATCAAGAATTATAATTAAAAATAATTTTGTTTCATATTTGGTACCTGATAAGCTAAGTTGTGAATAATACACCCGGAACTGTGCAAGAGCACATCAAATATCCTACCAGTTAAGGAAAAAGTTGAAATAATATACACCCTGAACTGTTTCAGAGCATATCAGATTTGCTATGTGTTGATGAAAAATTTTAAACGGTACACCCTGAACTGTGTCAGAACATATCAGATTTGCTAGCTGTTGAGTAACAATCTAAAATATTACACCCTGAACTGTGCCAAAGTATATCTGCAAATTTGCTATCTGTACAATGCTCTAATATGTGTATTTTTACAATTACATAATTTGAAACTGTATTTCTAAAAATGAAACCGAATTAGAAGATTGAACTAAGGAAATATATGAATTGACCAGAAGATTTTTGTTTTATAATTTCAACAAAAAAATGATATTGATTTGATGAAATATAACTTACGGGATTTTTCTATTATTTTCAATATTAAAAATAGAAGATCTTTCAAAGGAATCAGTTACTCAGAGTTTTTAATCATAATGAATTTACTTGTGTTTTCCATATTTCTTTTTTTCCCTTTTGCACTTGTGCAGATGTATGCATTACCATCCAAACCTCTTAATTACTCCATTTAAGATTCTCTTAAGAATGCATTTTCACAGCATAATATTGCCAATCCCAATTGGAATTTAAAAAAAAACAAAAGTCTATAATTTATATTATTGAAAAAAATGTAAAGTTACTAATGAATAGCAAATGGAATCAAGTTGAGATTGATGACAATCCAAGTGAAAAAGGGGGTATTAAATTATGCAAATACTAAATGTAATATTGAAGTTACCTTTATCTGTAGGATTATAGAAAAAAATTAAATCTTATTATTCAGTAATCCATAAGGAGGACTTTTTTCATCAACAATATGAAATATAATTACAATTTAATTCTATATGTTAACAGTGGGAAGTGCAAAACGATTAATAGCAGGCGACAGGTACCCATTAAATCGCAAATTCTAATCTTGTATAAGAAAAGAGAATGTGCTCGATTTCAGTTTTACATGGTTTTGGAAATTGATTTATAAAAAAATACATTTATAGAAAGATAAACTAATAATTTCAGTGGATAACCACTAGGCAAGATATGGCATATACTCTAGAAGACTAAAACCAGGGGGTTTATGTATATAGTTTGCTCATATGAAAGGTTTAATGTAGTGTATTTTTAGGTTTAACATTCCTGTAAAAATTATCAACGGTAATAGTGATGGGCCTTTTAATTAGAACTAAAATGATTACTGACGGATATACTGTAATAGTTCCTTGATTGTTCTCTGCAGAAGACCAGTATACTTTCAAATACTGTTTGATGGTGTCAAAAATAGATTTATGTAACATTAAATGGTTAGGGTGAGATAGAAGATCTTTTTAAATGAAAGCTAAAAAATCTGATGATGTGTTATATTCATAAATTTGTTTATATGTAGATAATCAAAGGGACATTTTAGAATTAATTTTGTTGTTAAATATGGTTATTTATTTAAGAAATTACTTAGTGTAATTATAAAATAAAAGCAAATCCACAAAGAAAATAAGATGCGAGGCTGTTTTACATAAACAGATCAAATACGATTGAAAAAAGCCAATACTATGAATTAACAAATCACAAAGTTCTGCTTATTTAAAAAAAATTATAGTAAAAATAATAAATTTACAGAAAACTGCAGAAATTGTATAAACAGCTTGTCAAGTGGTTTATGTAATATCCTCTTCCTTAGAATCGATTATAATTTAACCTCTTTGAAGACAGTTCTAATTTAATACTAGAAAATCGATTTATATTAACATTTAAATTTAGATATTCAACTCATATACAGCAGAATGAATGATATACATAAAATACCCACCAACTAAACTTAAATTAGTATAATTAATGTTAGTCAATGTTAGTAAAACAATTTTTTACGATAAAACAGTTATATTTCTAAGCTACATAGAAAGAACATGCAATTACAAGCTACATAAAAATGCATGAAATTACTAGCTACATAAGAAGTACATGTAATTACAAGCTACCTAATTATTTTATGTATATTATTGAAATTACTGTATATGAGCCAACAAATCCATGTAAACATAATTGTATATGAAATATACATAGTAAAAACATTTATCTCTCTCCAAAGAGGTTAAAGTTAAATATATAATTAAAAGGTTAGGAAAATAATGTTTTTGAAAAAATCTATTATTTACATTACATTAAAAAACCGAGAATTCACATAAAGAACAAAATTACAATGTACTACTTGTTATTATGAAAATAAATGGAACCTTTACAGTATATGGTCATTTGACTACTTGCTTAAAGGCATGAATATAAACTGGGATTGTATTTTTCTTCCTGTATGAAGTTTTACTAATGGCTATACATAATTAAATAAATTCAGTAAAATAATTGTAACTGAAAAGCAAAAACAGAGTAAAAAATTGTAAATGATTTCAATGAAGAAATTATTTGAAATAATCAGCTAACTTATTGATATGAATGTAGTGACGGGAGGTATAGTACATCAGTAGTACATTAACCACCAAAGTACCTAGCCTAACAAAGTTAAGAATTACATAAAAAATATATTAAAGCATAGACTAAAATTCATTTAGAAGAAAAATGAGTAATTAAAACAATTATGCCCCTATATTTTCTTTCTACCTAGTAACCTGTATAATCAGTGATAAATAAAAAATTGTCACTTTCTTGAAAATAATTAAAAAATGATTAAACTTTTTTGATTGTATTACAGTATTCAGAAATTTGTGTGCCGGTTGTTAATTTGCAAAACATGGTAATGAATCAAACCAAAGTATTAAAAATGGATTAGAACAAATTTTATTTGGATTTGAATATTCTGAGTGAACTGAACAACATTGAAATAAATTTAGACAAAATATCTGAAACAAGATCAGTTGAGTACACAATAAAACAGCTTTATACAGGATTTCTTTTTCAGGTTACAATCAAGAGACCCAGAAATGAATGCAGTTAACTACAACTGACATCCAGGAAAAATTTAGAAATGTAGGAAACAAAAATAAATTTTAAATTATCTTTTATTAACATAAAAGCTAATTTCTTATTATTATAAACTCTTGAAAAATAAATGAAGACTATATCTGCAATAATAGAAAATATTAGTACAAGTGATAATTGGCTTTTATTTCAAGAATTTTCTACAGAATTGCAGAAAAAAGAAATTGAACAATGTAGATGTGAAAATGTGTGGATGTCCGATAAGAGTGGTTCAAATTTTGTATGAATGAAAGATTCCAATTGTTCTATTGGGGAGATAACACAATTATTACGATCTGAAAAAACTAAAAAAGAATAAGTGTTTCTAAAAAGCATTTCCTCTTTCAGCAATAATAATTAAAGTATTTGATACATCAAACAATAAATAAAATGTTATAGTTCCTGCGAGATATTCATTGTACTAAGGTATTTGTACTTATTTTTAGTAGACAAAGGTAGCAAAGCCAAGAAAAAACATGTCTATTCAATACATATAAATTACATTTACAATACAAATAATGTATCTAGATGCAATATAAAGATTAGGCAATTCCTATAAAATTATTGAAAATATTAAGATGTTTTATACTTTTTTCTGGAATAAAATTCATTTTAGTTTGTACATAAAATTAATTTTATGTAATTAATTTTATAAAAATTTTGCCATATTGATGTATCCATTTCAAAAAAAGATTGCATCACCCCTCTTTTTTTTAATAAAACAAAATTTGTAAAATGAAAGATTATTATTTATCTAGAATAGATTTTAAATTTTAAAAAAAATCATTAAAAAACAAAATCCCATGTAAAAAAGATCATATAAACTGTAGCAACGTGCTTTAAAAATTCGACGTTAAATTTTAATTTTCATTAAACTGTAAATTAAGAAAAAAAATGTTTAATTTAAAACCGATATATTAAAAAAATAAATCTATGTTGCATACAATAAAATAAATGTTCCTCACTTTAAAGTAATGTCCTAAACTGTGTGGTTTTCCTTTCTAGAAGATTGTTCATAGTTACCACACGAACATGTGCACAGGTGAACGTTTACGACGCAACTAAAGAGATGTCTTACTTCGTATAACGTACATGCTCAGACACTACTAATTACCGTTCTGCGTTTCTGATTGGTCAATCATATCTGTTGTTTACTCAGAGACTGCCCTCGCTACATATCGTAATCCGTCCAACGTTAAAATAGACAAACAACTTTGTTATACGATTTGAAAAACAAGTTAATTACTTTTCTGTGTCTCTGATTGGTCAGTGGTGGTATTACAGTTGTTTAATCGTTCTAATGAATCCCTCCTGACGTAACTTGGTAATCTTCTTCATAATAATCGCTTTAAAATATATATTTGAATTTAAAATAAAAAAGAACTAATTTCAAAATTATTTTTTTACTTTTACCTGTATTAATATATTATTTGACAAAACAAATTACGTCATCAGAATTGCCGATCTAGTTGAAAATTAACAGAAATTTTTTTGAATAGTAATTTACATAACTGAACTTTTGTTTTTTGCACCGGTATTTATTTTTTCAGTTTTGAAAAGTAAAACAAAAAATTTGGTAATAGTGTATTCTCTAAGACAGAAAAGGTATTAACTTGTTAATTAATATCGGTTAAAATTGTTAAATATAAATTGAATTTGGTCATAAATTAATTTCCAGACATAATATTTTTTTATTAAATGTGATATATCAGGTCCGCGCCTTACCTAACACCGAAGGTTTCACACAAAAATTTTCCTTATCTTATTTCAATTAGACCGTGCACTCAAATCATTTTTGATTGTGTCTTTAAACACCAAAAATACTATCCTCACGCCAACAAAACAGGTGTTGACTGCAACGACAGTTTTGTCCTACAATTCAATTTACTCAAAGTTCTCTTGATTTACTTAAAAATCAAGAAATAAGCCTCTAATAAAAATATACCTTCTTATTTTGCTCTCATCCGCATTCGGTAGTGAGGTCAATGCCTATTACAGACAATGACTTGAGGACTTTTACATTTGTGATGCCCTTTAGCCTTTTACTAACGACAGATTCTGAAACAACTCTGTCTCTTTGTTATCTGCTATGACAACCGGACCTTTCCTATTGTTCTTTATGTTCTTAATTTTCAAATTGGCCTGGAGGGCAGCCTGAAATTCCTTCTTAATTATTTTTGTGGAGTCCTCTTTCCTGTTAATGAATATGACTTCTGGTTGCTTGCGGGCTAAACTGGCCTCCCGCTGCCTTTAAGGCAACGTTGAGTTTCCGCTTTGACTTAATAAGCACAAGTGTTGGGCGCTGATACCGGGGCGGACACTGTCTCTTTCCTTTAACTACAACCTCCTTGACTTCAGTTGGTTTAGAGACAAGCGTCTTAAATCCGTTCGGCAATGCAGAGAACATTTCCCTACTCATTAAGCCTTGATATGACTCGTCTGCTAACCGCTGGAGAGGCGCTTCGAATGCCTTAGAGAAATCCAACAACTGCTCACATTGTTACTGAAATTATGCTACTAGTGGGAGAATTAACTACCACCCCTGCCACCAGCTTTAACGAAATCACTATTCAGCCTGATTTTTTTGTATCCCGGTGGACGTATTCGCCTGCCTAGAGTAGCATTCGTCATCACAGGATAAGACTTTAACATCCTCTTGCTTTCTAACGCGCCTGAGTTTTCCTATAAGACTCTTCAGATTATACAACCGATCTCTTTGCCAGTGCATCCCTAACTAATTAGAATAAGCAAAACTAATCTACTTACTCTCTGACACCTAATGCTTTGTCAGACAAGCCTTAAATGTGATAACGGTACGCAGCGAAATACGAACAGCCAGAGGCCTGATTGTCCTCATGTCACATTTCGCACCTCTTAGCCGCTGCTGGATAGTTTACCCAGGAGCAAGCAATTACGAAAAACCGCTCTGAAAAGAGTGTATGCAGGACTAATCGCCTTAGTCCTAGTAGTATCCTCAGTGATTAGTCCAGATAGTTCTAGCGCAAGCCCAGGTAGAGCTCGCCACCCTACCTTGGCGAACCGTTGCTCGTTACAGGGTATATACACGAGCAGTCGTTACCTCTTCTTCACCACCTGCCTTGTAAAACAAAAAACACGATCGATTTACAAGACCCTGCAGGTGCATGTCTAAATCAAACACCAGATACCAAGAAGGAACTCGGCAAAAACGAACAAATCACGAACGCTCCCCGATTTTCACACAGATGCTGTTAAAGCCTTAGTCGGTAAGAATTCAACACCGGGTAAGATAACCACTTGATACCGGTTTAAACATCAAAGCAGACTCAAGTCACGGCAACAACTTTGATTATACGCATCAGAAGGACCAAAGTTTAGAATAATGTTACGACAGCATTTTAAAGGTCATAGCAAAACAATTTTTTCACAAAAATATTAGCTTAAGTAAACCCTTGCCGTATTTCGGCTATTAAACATTTTTTACCGCTAATTTCAAAAATAGTCACAGTACACCTCAAGTTGTAGAAACTCTTATATCAAAAAATATATTGTTTTTCGATGTTTAATGATAAAAAAGTCATTTTATTTAAAGTAGCCCATTCTTTATTAACATCATTCTGATGTCTTTCATTTACAACTAAATGAAAGATATCCACTTTAAAGTGGGGTGTTTAAACCCCACTCTTTAGGCCATTCATCACGCATAAGAAATAATTGTCAAAAACATCAAATTTTTAATTTGAACAAAATTAATTTTTTTAATTTGACTTTCACATAATCTTGCATAACACCACATGAAAGCTTGTTGTCAAATCCATTCTGAGATACCGTCCTAAAATTATTTTTCACATTTTAGTGCGTTTTAATTTAAGAGTGGTGTTTTAAAATATTTTTTATTTTCTACGTTTTAGTCTTTTATAAGTTTGTACTTTACAGCTTCGCTAGCGCAAAGGTTTGAGCTTATTTAGCGAAAGATCGGATCTGAACGTTTTACGGTGAGTGAGTGCAATCAAAACATAGCGCTAAACGAATTAATTTCCGGATAACCAAGATCCGGTCGATCAAGACTGTACCCGATGAGTTAAACAGTTAGAGCTCGACCTACTGATATTTACGCCATTTGAATTGTAAAAATCGGATGAGTGGTTGCCGAGATATTACGGTGGCACCCCATCGCACCTCCTCCGCGAGTGCTAGGACCGACCGTTTTTGAGATATTTGCGATTTTCTTCCGAAAATTCGGATCCGGTTAAAAAGTACTAAATTTTCCCAAAACTCCGATATATATATCGATATACCGCATATATATCGATATGTATATATAATATAACAAGTATACACCTGACTACCACGAGACATGTACTAACGAATCGGGATTTCCCGCTAGCGATCGGTATTTTCCGGTAAGTTAAGCGGGACACACACACAGACCTACATACAAATGCTCTTTACTACGATAGCATAGACAACATATGTTATTGCTCGATCGATTAAAGATACTCTGTTCCTAATTGTGTAGATATAATAACGATTTAAATAGAATTTCATTTATCTAAAACATCGACCTGAATGAGCTGAACTATAGATCGTTTGAACACAGATCACAGTACTTGGTAACGGTTAAAGCCCTAAACATAACCAAAAAAATCCTTTTCGGCACTCCCGAAGTAGATTTCACTGGTGCTAAGTAGGGGATAAAAAAGATTTCCACCTTAAAGTTAAGGAAAACTTCAAATTTACTCGATACGACAAACCCCATCTTCTTACAATTCCAGCAATATTTTGGTCATCCCTTGCCGTAAGGGTTGGTCATATCTAACGTTTTACGAAATGTTTATAGAACTAACGACCACTTTAAACCGATTCGATGCTACGCCAAATACGGAAGGAATGATTTTTTGTCTTCGAACTCGATTTCTTTCACGTCCCGGGTCAACAGTTAATAAATAAATTAATAAAATTAAAGTAACAATAAAATTATTATAAATACTGTTTCATAGCAACAGTTCAAAGAGTGTAACTAAAATAAAATTCATAATGAATTTGATATCAAAAACTTTGCTTAAATAAGTTTTAGGTCCTTATCCAAAGAATAGTTGGAACTTTAAACGAATTCGATATATTACTTAATAAGAAAAGTATAGCAAAATTTTGTTTTTTCGAAAAAGCCACCCCTCATTTCCAACCAATTCGAATTTGCCCATTAACGAATTCGACCGAGATTTTGGGTCGTTATATTTTATGTATCATTTTGAAAATGATTGGAGCAAAATTACGGCAGTTATCGTGTCCATAAGAAAGTGAAATATATATAAATGTATAACCGACGGGGATTTTAAGGTCTCGAGGATGTGAATCGCGAAATCTATCTTATTTTAGATATAAATTTATATATATCGAAATTTTCCGGAAGTCGAATCAAGATACCCATTACAATAGGTAAATTAAATGAATTGTGAATCGGAAAAAATTAATATTAAAAAATGCCATAGCTGGGATTGAGTTCCGGATAGTGCTACCAACCTTTGAAAATCAAATTAATTAAATTAAATAAAAATAATTAATATTTAAAGTGTAAAAATTAGATAGGGTGGGCACCCGCCGAGCGAAAGGGAAATTCTCAACGTCATTTGACCTAAATCCAGCAACGGGATTGGCTATTGATTTCTATCTCCGTACTCCTTTTATTGTGTTTCTGTTCGTATACTGAAAACTCTGGACTAGAACAGTAACCAACCGCTGTTGAAATTATCATTAACTTCATGTTGATACAAGTAAAAACCGTACACTGTATATAAAAATAATAATTCAAAGTAAATAAAATTAAAGTAACAATAAAATTATTATAAATACTGTTTCATAGCAACAGTTCAAAAAGTGTAACTAAAATAAAATTCATAAACCAGAAGACAAGTAAAGATGTACAGTACGTCCTCGAGGCTTGTCACTGGGTGGTTCGTGCCATGGAACCGTGGGACGCCAACGGATGGCTGAGCACCGGTTGAGAGAAAGGTGCTCATTGACACTCGTCTCGCTGAGACGAGGCCACCATTGGGTGACAAGCAGGATGTTTCCAGTCGGGCGCCCTGACAAGCTGTTGCTTGCCAGCGGGTGACTAGCGAAAAACAGAAAGCCGCAATTCAGGTAAGATAATCTTCAACCACAGCGTATCACCAGTCCAGCGTCGAGCCGCGGCTTTTTACCTTTCGCCGGTCACCCAGTGGCAACCAACAGCTTGTCAGTAACTAGTAACGTGCTGCTTGTCAATGGGTGACAAGCCTAAGCGAAAAAATTTCGAACACTTGTCAGGAATTCAAGCTGTACAATCAATTCCTAAATTATGTTTCCTTCCTCCTGAATCACCTATATATATAATCTCAACTTTATGAATACTATGTGCATTGTAATGGTAGGTCTGTAATACAATTTAAGCTAATGACAATCAACAAAGAAATATTTTAATAAAAATAGCAAGAACGGAAGAGAAAATTAAAGACGTATTTAAGATTTAGCTTTTTATTTAATGAATTTATTGCAGTGTAAAATTTCTTATACATTTCGAATAAATTCGGCTAGAAAATTTATATAGTCAAATTTGTACCCTCAGTTACACGATTATATACAAAATAAATTCGGGGGGGGGGGGTCAAATCACATTATTGTTATTATTATTTCTAGGACATTAGGATTTATTTATGATTTACTACAGTTGTTTTGTTCGGCGAAAAATAAATGCCTTGCGATATGATAAAATAATTTGAAATTGTAGAAAGGGGTTTTATTTAAATTTTCTCAAGAGTTTTGCATTCTTGACACAATTATATTGAATTGCGTTAAAAATGGAGTAAATTTTCCTCGTTAAGTCAAATCTTTGACAAGTATTGCTTCAGAACTGCTCACTTATACGTTAAAATATAAAAATTATCAGATAAATTTTGTATTTCAATTTATATTTAGTTTTCTTTAGAAATAATATTAAAAATTACCTTCCCATAAGTACATAAGCAAAGAAAACTTATTTTCATTATGCGCTTTTCTTGAACTTCCAACGGTTTAACCGAGTTCTCAAAAATTTGCAACTTTAATTAATTAAACTTATTTCCCGACGCCATACATCGGTGACATTTTACGCAGAGACGTAAGTCGGGTTATTTTATACTAGCATTCCCGTCATCCTTCGCACGCACTATATGGTTACATAGCGTTAATTGTGTGTCGACCCACATTTTGTCATTTTCGAAAAATATGAGGCAAATTGGACTGTAATTACAATTTTCCGAAATATCTCGACCCCTGCGCCATGAACGGTATAGGAGTGCATATGGGACAATCAAACAAACATTCATTTTATATATGGAGTAGTTCTATATGTAATGCAAAGGTAACTTCTTGAGGATGGTAGTTGAATCGATAAATTGTAACTATCGATCTTGATAGATTTCGACTATCGATTCAGAATCAATCGATAAGTTGGCTGTAGAAGCGGATTTTAATGTAACTAGTTTAGATTTACTTCTAAAATTAATGTACGGTAATCATCTGATTTAGTTATAAATTGATATCATTTTTAATAATGAAAACGAATTATCCAGGTCAATAAAATTTGACATGAATATTTTTTTGTTTGCTAAAGAATTAAAACAAATAAAAACAAAAAATTTGCTCAGTTTAAATATTATACAATATTAAAAAAAATTGCGTTAAAATTAACACTTACAGATTTTATGATATAAAAAAATGGAATTGATTGTGGGGTTCTCTGGCGCGAGCGGTAGCGTCTCTGTCTTTCGTTCGGAGTTCCTGGCTTCGAATTCCGGTCAGGCATAACATTTTTTACGCGCTGCAAAAATCACATTTATTATTCATAACCAAAATAAGAGTTTCTGTAGTGAATTTCATCAAGCAAAAAAAAACATTAGTTCAAATATTATTTCAAACAGCTCGGTTTTGTAGATGAAATAAAAAATGAAATACCTCGTAAACCATTTTTTGTTTTCATTTTACTTATTATATATGCTTTCGACTTAAAATTTCTGGTTACCATAGTTAACTATTATTCTATCTTCGTAATTTGGTATCTTTTTCAGGTTTCTATAAAGCCTGAATAATATAATTATTATTTATCAATATTATTTTCACAACTATGATAGTAACGTACAGTGCGGGGATCCAGGGTATGGTGCCGTCTGGGTAGAAGGGAATGGCGAGCGGCCATAAAGTAGGTTCCGAGCCCGTGAGTTGACTCCGGGATTCGTCCGGACTGACTTGAGCCCCGAGGGTTCAAATTCTGACTAGACGGGACAGCAAATTTAAAATAATTTTAAATCGTGTGATCTGTCAGGAAAGTTGATTAAAATTCTATAAGATAAAAAGCTCATTAAAATTAGAATAATTACATTTAACAATTTTTTGGAATTTTTAAAAAACGGTTACTGTCATTTTGTGGACATCTCAACCCCGGAGGGGAAGACACCCGCGTTGTTACGCTTCCGGTTGCCACACCCCCGCCCCGTTCTTAGCCCTGATGGGCTTTAACGGGAGCATTTTTTGGACAGTATAGTTGTGACGATTTATACAATCGGGATGTCATTTTTAACCCGACCCGATTTACGTGCGGGAAAAAGGAAAAGAGAAAATAGGGGAAAAAGGGAATAGAGAAAAAGTGAAATTTTGTGAAGTTCTGTAACGTTCATTTTGTTAATGTTTTATCAAACTTTCAATCGTGTTTATTTAATATACTCAAATCTAGCAACAGCGAAGCATTGGTGAGTCTGCAAGTATATTTATAAAATATTAGACAAATATTCAATCAAACACATACTATACAAAGTAACGAAATAGTAAAGTTTTTATTTTATTTCCTTAATTAACCACAATTTTCAACAAACTTTTTTTTGTGTTTTAATAAAAGATTTCTCATCGATCCTTTTTTGATAATGCATTATTATTGCAGTCTTCTTCCTGTGTTAATTTGGAGTTGTCCAATTCTTCGATCCTAAGTCCATCGAGAGATCTAATTCAGCTAAGCCTGACATTTGCTTGACATTCAACAAAGAGATTTGTACCCAGATAAACAATTGCGTAATGTACAGTCCTTCTTTCTTTTTCCTGTTTAGCTTCCGGAAATTACCTTTCAAATAATACTTCAGAGGATGACATGTATGAATGTAAATTAAGTAAAGTCTTGTACAGTCTCAGGTCGACCGTTCCTGAGATGTGTGGTTAATTGAAACCCAACCGCCAAAGAACACCGGTATCCACGATCTAGTATTTCGAAATCCGTGCAAAAATAACTGACTTTACTTAGGACTTGAACGCTAGAACTCTCGACTTCCAAATCAGCTGATTTGGGAAGACGCGTTCAACACTAGACCAACCCGGTGGGTTAATCAACAGTTTTGCCTTGTATTTCATGGACGGTTGATTGCCATGATAAAATTAATGGCAGCATTCGACGTTCAGTAGTTCGGTAGGAGTACGGGACAGGAAATTCAAGGGTTTTGGTTGTATTACATGAGAGCCGTCTCTGCCAAAGTCTGTTCTTACTGAAATGTACTATTTCAGTATATATATACATACTTGTAATAATGATCCGTTTTGCGAAGTGTTGTTTTAACGAACTTCATTATTCAGTTAACAGAACTAGAAATCAGTCACGGTTGATTACAATAACGTGTAGCCACAGCGCACATAGCTAGCAGGTCAATGACTTTTTTACGAAACTTCTCTGGTGAAGGAATCATTTTGAGGAGTTTGTGCCCTACATGATCATCCAGTCTGACTTCCCCTGATTACTTTCTACGGGGGGCAGTGAAACAAGCATTGCATCGCAACAGACCACGCACGATTGATGAAATAAAACCGCAATAACGGCATACGTACGAAACATTCCAGTATATCAGCAGGTTAAAGTATTTGAAAATATATCCAAACGTGTTGGAGGAGGTCATTTTAAACGCCTTTTATAAACTATTCCAGTTCCCGTTTTGTTATAAACAGGTCCATTTATATAAAATAATGAAATAAAATTACAAAGAAAGTTTCGTCATTACGCTTCCGTAATTCCATCATACAGAAACTTTCCGAACGCACTGAATAAACCGATCAGAGAACGGGTAAATATGCAACTCTATGGATAAAAAAAAGAAAAGGAACTGCCCCAGCATTTGTGTGGATGGATCAAGGGAAACCGCAGTAAACCTTGATCAGAGCAGCTTCACAAAATACAGAATTAATTATAAAATACACACGTGAAATAATATTACGGTAAAAACATGAAGATACTAAATATAAAAAATCTGTCGTGTCCACCATATGACTTCCTTATACGCCTATTAAATTATATATAAACATTTTTTGCTGCATTTCATTTAAATTTATTTCATTTGAAAGTGAGATACGATTCTCCAATCTTTAATAAAGTGGACAGTCGCACAATTGCATTGCGGTGGACACCACATGGCTTCACGTTTTTTGTGGTGTCCGATGGCAATTTTATATTAGTTTATTTATTAATTTTGTTTCACGTCGATCAAGTAGTTATGTGGTGTAATTGAGAACGTATCGGATCCGTAACCACACACACGTCGATTTGAATCCGACTTCATACAGATATATATTTTTTTAACTTTTTTATTTCCTTGACGAAGTAAAGGAAACGAAAAATTTCGGTTTCTTGATTTCAACGGAAATATAAATTCTATGTCGATCCCTGAATCCATTTTGACTAGTTTCGGGGTGACGTGTGTACGAATTTACGTATCTCGATTAACTCAAAATCGACGACCAAAAATTTTCAAAAAATCCCAAATCCAAAAAAAAATAAGATTTTGGACTTTTTCTGAACTGCAGTAATAAGTTCTCATCGAGAGATTTTCAACGATATATCAAAAGCGGTACTTATTTTCATCGGTTCCAGAGTTATAGCCAAATAAAAATTTAATTAATGAAATATTTGGATTTTATAAGGAGAAGGCACAACGGTTAGAATCAGACTTCATCTCCTTTTTATTTTAATTTAACTTTTAATTTTTTTTTAAATTTAAATATATTGATTTATTGATAATTATTAACCTCTCAATTTAAAAACGTTTTTACGATGAATAATTAAATAAAAAATAAGAAATGTTGAATGAAATTTTTAAAAATGTGTAAATGTAATTTAATAGGCGTACAAGGAAGTCACACAAGGCGTACAAGGAATAGGCGTACAAGGATGTCCACATCAGATTTTTGAAAATTGATTAGTATTATATTATCCCGTTACCATTTGGGATCTCACATCCTAGGGCCAAAAAAAATAATTATATTACTTTCTTAAGACAGTAGAACTAGTAAAATTGTAAATAGTAAAATGTTACTAACACTAGGTGATGTTTCAATAGGTGACACTTCACTTAGTATTAATCACATTGAGTCATTTGGGATCTCATCGCAGTAAGTCAAGCCGTTAATGTAAATTTTATGGAAAATATATATATATATATATATATATATATATATATATACTTATTACTACTCCGAGATATTTAAATTTTGATACTCTTTTAATTTCCTGAATCTCGAGTTTCTAATGTTTGCAATTTATTATTTTTTGTTTTTTTTAAATTTACTGCGTGTGTGTGGAAAGCTCTACCAGCCACCGTATGCCCCCGTACATATAGTAGAGTCGGGCTTTCACCGACTAAAATCCTCCCCAAAAACACCATTAAGGCATAACAGCATGGTATAGTTTATAACCGAATTTCAAACCAAATTTTGAACCCGATCTTGAATTACTTTTTTCATGAAGTCAGTGGCTTTGACGATAAGCCATTGCACATATTTTTTAACAATAAACAAATAACAGTATTGGATTATTAAAAATATGGGCGCCACGCTTCTGAATGTAATTTTTGCAATTATCATTAAGAATTTGAAAGAAATTACAGTCAGGTAGAACAATATATATATCTATTAAAAAGATCTAAATATTCAAAAACCAAAGTAAGTAAAATTTCAAACATTTTTAAATATATATTGTAGTTCAAAAACTTTTAGTAAACTTACGATTTAAAAATATTTCAGCAGATTTATATGTTCTAGGCAGCTGAATTAAGAATACAATAGAAAACATTTATTTGCTATGAAATAAAACTTAATGTTTTTAATTTGCGATAATCTTTTAATAAAAACACGGCGTAGTCGGATCATTTGTAATATTTAACTTTTTTACATGTTAATATTTTTTGTCGGTTATTATTGAAAATAAAAAAAAGCTGTTGCCGTAGTTATTGTATTATATAAATAAATAATTCATCGATTATATTTTATCCAAATGCGTACTTTATTACTTAATTTTAAAACAAAAACTTTAACGTTTTGAAATTAATAATATATAACTTGGGTTTTTTCAACGGTGGAGGGGAAAGCTCTACCAGTAAAATCCCTCCCAATCATCATATGAAGCCGAAACCACCATTGTGACGTAACAGCATCATATGGGATATAACCGAATTTCAAAGCAAATTTTGATACATAATTTTGAACAAAATTTTGACCCAAATTTTGCCCTACGTTTGACTTCTAAGACGTTAGATTAGAATTCAAACACATTCACTGATAAGCCATCGCACATATATTGTGAACAATAACACCAACACAACCCAATGTATTGGTGATATTATTTAAAATATTAATGGTACTTTTCTAAGTGTTTTTCCAACTACTATTAAGCATTCAAAAAAAATTACAATTGCGTAAAACAATATGTACCTGTTAAAAAGATCAAAATATTCAATAACCAAAATAATTAAAGTTTCAGACTTTATTAAATCTAATTAATAGGTTCTAATTAATAGGAACGAAAATAGATTTAATAAAGGTTAAAAAACTTTTAGTAAAATTATGAGCGCATAATAACTAATATATCTATTAAATAAATACATTAGATTAAAGTAAAAAATAAGCAATGATTCGATCATATTTAAATATTCTTAAAGTCCTTTATCGTTACCGGTATAGGAAAAGAATGAGGTTTATCTTAGAGATTTAAAAATATTTCAGTAGATTTGTTTGTTGCTAGGCAATTTAATTAAAAAATGTAATAATACAAATGCAATAATTATTAATAACAACGCTGCACGTTGAGAATTATTGAGATAATTCTCATTACAAATTATACTAAGTTTTGCAATTACACATATTATTGTGCTGTTTACTGAAATTAATACTTTAAATAATTAAAATATTGTTAGTTATTAAATGTTTTTTTTTGCTATTAATACCTTAAACTTGGATAAATTTGTTAGACTAATCTTATGAGAAAATTAGTATTTTTAGTGTAATTAACAAAAGAATATTTATTTTCAGTATCTTCTAAAAATTGCAAGCAATAAATTATAAATTACATTAACAACTGTAAAAAGTTTATAATTCATTATACATACACCATTAAAACATTTTAAGTTGTTGAAAACTAAGTTTTTTTTGTCATTAGGGTGGATTCTAAGGGTTGCAACATCATAAATTATGTTTCAGAATATGTAACAATGTTTATTCTACAAGTTTAAATAATTTTGAGGTATAAAACACTTACAGCTATAATTTTAACAATTTTTTTCATAAGGGTTCAAATGTTGCAATAAATCATAAATTATATTAAACAGCAAAGGGATATGGACTAATAATACTGGAGTAATCATGAAATCCTTGAAACAAAAAGCAGAAAGACAATCGTGAAGCGATCTGTCAGGCACGTTTGGATCGTACAAATGATGATAAAACCTTCTTACTGCAATAACAATCGCTGATAAACACGGGCATGTGCATACAATCTAGAAGCAAAGTTTCAGTCGTCACAGCGGGTCAGAAAACTGTCAAAGAGACAATTTTCTTTTAATGACAAATTTAATTGCCATTCAGCCATAGATATGATTCAAGAATTCATACAAGATTATCAAAACATACCCTAAAATCTATTTCAAAAAGTGTGTTCCAGAACTGCTTCATAAAGTGGAAATGACGTTGAGAGAACATGAATAATGGGAATGAGAATATTTTGAAGAGATTACTTGTAAAATACTGTAAATATTCAAAAACTGTTTTTTTCTTGAAAAACACTACTTATTTTTGAAACAAAAACAAAATTATTGATGTAAATATATAAAAAAAAGGTAATTTTAGAAATATTATACATTTTAAAATTCTTTAAAAAATCATTTATAATATCAATTATAATTATTATTTGTCCCGTTTTATTTACAATTCAAATTATTATTGTCACACTTTAATAAACTCTGGTAAATTTATTTCAAAAGCAAATCATAATGTAAGTCGACTAAGCATCACAAAAAAATTGTAAACTATAACAAAAAAGTATCCGTATAATCAATCATAAATAGAAACATACAAATTCCTTTTTATTAACTTAAGTTTTCTTCACAAAATTCTTGAAATTTTAATTTATGTGACGGTAGTAAACATAAATTGAAACCTGAAAAAAAAAAATTAAACAAAAATAATATACCTTTGAATTAAAACTTCTCTGTACTTCCAACACAATGATTATTTCATTTATGTAACGATTAATATAAAAAAAATTATTTTTAAATTAGTAAGTTCATAATTTTAACATTCATTTTTCACTGAAAAGTTTATGAAGTTCAAATTTTCAGACAAACTATTGAACCTTTGCAAGTATTAAAACACTTTCAAAATACATAAATAATAACGCTTACTTAATGTTTTTACAAGTAATAATTTGTAAAGGAAGGTGGACACAATGAAGTATTAATAAACTGAATAACTTCATACTGAAATAAACTCTTAAGAAATGCTCACGGCCCAACTTACTCAACACAACAGTTAAAAAATATAATGCACTTGAAATTTAAATTTAGGAAACGGTTATTGTTCAGTCACGGGTGAATTGAAAAAGATAATAAAATATAAGCAATAGAGATGAAATTAAATATTTAAAACAATCATTTCTTTATAAAAAGTGTATTTTGGTTGCACAATTTTAATGATTCTTGTAACAACAAAATACTATAAGTGTAGAAACATCTAAATTGTTCAATTTTTACTTTTCTGGCTATATAGTCATACTGTGCAGCTGAAGAGGGTACTATATAAGAGAAAACATCCTATCTAGTGAAATTGTACACATATTGATATTTGAAGACCCTTCTAATAAAAAAATACAATTTTTAGCGTTGAAAAATTCTAGAAGAATGTGTGATGTAGGTTGATCTGTTTCTTTCTTGATATTTCCAGATTGAATGAACCAATTTCTATGAAATTTGGCTATTTTTTTTGTATGTGTATTGAGACAATTAATTTTGGTCACAATTAGTCAAGGGGGAGAGATAATCAGACCTTAAAGTTCCCATCTCAAAATTTTACACAAAGAATAGGTTAATTTTTTCAAATAATTTATACCCCTTAGAAACTAAGATACTATATATATATATATATATATATATATATATAGACAAAACACCATCTTTGGGGGGGGGGGTACCTGTCTATATATTTTATAAAAATTAAACATTGAGCCCATAAACCAATTTTCTTTTTTGTCGTTTCTGGACACAAAGTGACATTCTTGTTATACTAATTTATGATTCTATTTCACTGTATGTCACTCTGTTGCGTATTTTGACAATTTCTTCTGGAGTGGGCGATAATAAGTGCAAATTGTTTTTGAATTTTTTTTTGTCAGTTATCATTTTCAAAGTGATTTTTATAAATTAACTGATTTTTATAAAATGTTGTATGACTACTGAATTTGAATCCTCAATGCAATTTAATTTTGGTTACAATTGATCAAAGGGATGGGTAGATATAGTCAACAAAATATAGGCCCTGTATCTCAAAATTTGACTCAGAGTAGAATAATTACTTTACATAATTTTTTACTTGCATATAAATATATTTGTATGTACATACAAGGTCCGTTCAGAAAATAACCGAACTTTATTTATTTTAATCTTTATTATTAATTTTACAGATTACTGGTCCTAGTCCCTTGAAAGTACGCCCCTCCTCTATTCACACACTTTTCTCACTTCAAGAAGCAGTCCTGAATAGCTTCATTTGAAATGGTCTTTAAGGTCCATGACGAATTTGCTTTAATGGCATCAACAACCTCAAAATGGCATCCTTTCATCACCGATTTTAATTATGCTAATAAGAAAAATTTGCAAGGAGACAGGTCTGCCGAGCAGGTAGGCTGGGGTAGGACAGTCATCTGATTTTTGGCACAAAACTGACAAATTGTCAAAGCTGAGTTACGGGCGCATCGTTGTTGTGAAGGAACCATGATTTGTCTAGCCACAACTCTAGTCTCTTTTTGTAAATTTTTCAAATAAGTGTCGTAAAGTACCTTGATAGTACGCACAGTTCACGGTTCCTCCTTGAGGCAAGAATTCAAAATGTACGATTCCATTAAAATTGAAAAAAAAACAGAGAGCATCACTTTGACATTGGATCGAGATTGACGTGCTTTCTTAGGGTGTGGAGATCCTTTGCCAATCCACTGTGATGGTTGAACTTTTGTCTCGATGTCGTAGCCGGCTTTCCTCTCCTGTTATAATCCTTGGTATGAATGTTTCATTGTTATCGGCTTGTTCAAGATGTTGCCGACAAACATCTACTCGATGTTCTTTCTGCTGTTCAGTCATCAAACTAGAAACAAACTTTACTGCAACTCGATGCACATTTAATTTTTCAGTCAAAATGTAACGCCATGATCTGATCGAGGTGCTAACCTCTTCTGCAAGTTCTCTTGCAGAAGTTCTCTTCTGACAGTCCATTGACGATTTGCATGCACCAAATTGTTGATTTTCTATATTTGGATGTCATCAATTGGATTCAAAGGTCTTCCTGGTCAAGGTTCATCTTCAATTAACAAATTACTGCTTTCAAATCATAAAAACCATTCAAAACATTGCGTACAACCCACAGCATAACTTCCATAAGCTTGCTTCAAAAGCTGAAATGTTTCTATGAGAGTTTTCCCCAGTTTCACGCAAAATTTTATGTTGCACTCAAATAACAATAACACGAAAATTAAACAAGATATCAACAATTCAAGAACATGTGGTTACAGAGGAGGTTATCAGAACACAGTGCTGCCAACTGCACATCACTAAATATCTCCATTGGCACGCAATTAAAAATGTTTGGTGATTTTCTGAACAGACCTTGTATTATGGATTACTAGCAGAAATGAAGATGAAGTGACATCCTACATCACTGCTCTCAGAGTAAACAACTCCAACTGGTGTCTGTTGTACCTCCAGTCATTTGCATACATCATAGCTGCAAGACCTGTTCAAGATAGTAAAAAGCAACAAATTAGTATAATTTTTGTTGTGAAACAATACATTACTAATTATATGCAGTGCTTAACTTTAGCAAAGAAAGCAGTTTGGAAAATGTTTATTATGAAATGTCTACAATGAATAATAGATAAAATATTTTTAGAATGTTAAGAAAAACTTACCAAGACAATTACCCAATTTTTTTTGTCAGAAATTTATATTAGAATATAACAAATTTTTATAGTTTAACTGGATGCACTCAACATATATTTTTAGCATTTTCTGACTATCCTTTTCATACACCCGTTATTCTTTCGTCCCCTTACTAATACATGCACACATCTCTTGTCTGTTACACACACTCTCTCCTGACCACTACCTGGATCTGGTTTCCCCCTTTTTCTTTCGCCATCTTTTCGGCAGAGTAAATCCAACATCTCACCAGTACAGTCGCCTAGGGCCATACTCTCCTGCAAACTTTGTGGTAACATTTCTCACTCAAGCAGAATCTCAAACTCATCACTACACATCTGAGATTCTACCCATCATGCTACCACCAAACCACATCACACCTCTGTATTCCTGATACACCGTGCGGACTACGCCCAGGATTACATAGGTATTCATCTGTACTTGCTTTTACGAGTTCATCTCTGGCTAATATTTGTGTGCTACAGGCAAGTTCAGTTTTTCATTACTTATTACGTTAAACCATTATGTTATCATTCAAATTTGTGGAACATTCAGTTCATCATACCTATGCCGTTCAAGTTTCAATTTCACTTTAGTACAGTCACAACAGGCTGCTTACAGAAGGCTGTCATTGTTCAGCTGCAACCTATTTCATGTGCTCAATTAAGTTCAGTGTGATTATATTGTAATTAACTCTTTTGTACTGTAATATTATTGTGTCCTTTTCTACGTTAAACTAGAATTACATTTTTACATTATTTAATGTTAAGTTTGTGGTTCATAAATCAGGAAAGGCCAGTGCCAATTAAGATTTACTGTA